>NC_141057.1:15857438-16252438 GCF_041138505.1 Cibotium barometz | reverse complement strand
GGGAAATTTTTAAATGATCAAATATTTTGTTTTTTTCTCAAAAGCACGCGCATTTTATCTCTAAAAATACTATTTTTCCCTACAATATTATGTTTTAGATACATAAACCTATATATAGACACATATACTTATACATATATACATGTATTTAAAAATATAAATACAAACATCGACATAATTTAATTAATTTTGAATAAATTTTAATGTGCGGAGATGGGTGATAAGTTGTGGTCACTTTTAAATATATAGATAGATATATCATACACACATCTAAACACACACACACACACACACACACACAAACATATATATGTATATATATATACATACATATGTATGTATGTATATATAAATGTAAATAAAAACACACACACATATACATATATGTTTTCTATTTAATTTATATTTTATTAAAAGATACTTTTTATTCTCTTTCTCTCTCTTTTCACCCTCCCTCATTACATCTCTCTCTCTCTCTCTCTCTAGGTCTGCCCCATCTCACTCTCTCTCTCAAGCACATTCTACACATAGATGCAGATGTACACACATGCATGCATATACTCTCTCTCTCTCTCTCTCTCTCTCTCACACACACACACACACACACACACACACACACACACATGTACACACCGCACATACACTAATCTAAACGCACTCTTCCTCCCACACAAACTATCTCCTACGTAGAAATTATCTGTCGTCTCTCTCTCTCTCTCTCTCTCTCTCTCTCACACACACACACACACACACACACACACATGTACACACCGCACATACACTAATGAAAACACACACTATCTCCTCCCACACAAACTATCTCTTACATAGAAATTCTCAGCCTCTCTCTCTCTCTCTCACACACACACACACACACACACACACTCTCTCTCTCTCTCTTCACGCACACTCTCTCACATAGAAACTCTCATGCACACACACACACTCTCTCTCTCTCTCTCTTCACGCACTCTCTCTCTCTCATGCACACACACACATACACTCTCTCTCTTCACGCACACTCTCTCACATAGAAACTCTCTCTCTCTCTCTCTCTCTCTCTCACACACACACACACACACACACACACACACAGTTAAATAGATTTACACATATATAATTTTAATTAATTAAATTTTAGATTAAATTTTAATGGTAGGGATGAGTGGTGAGATGTACTCACTCTCAAATAAATGCATCTTTCATGTAATCTCTCTCTCTCTCTCTCTCTCTCGCTCTCACACACACACACACACACACATGTACACTATTTATATATACATGCTTACATACCTATAGATACACATACATACATAATATATATATAAGTGTGTGTATCTATAGGTATGTAAGCATGTATACAAAGATTTCATTGAAAGATGTGAGATGAGATCTTCTTAGATTCAAATTCAAAATTGCATTGGAAGATGTGAGATTTGGCTCCTCCTCACGCTTGAAGGAGGAGTGGCCATTTTGAAATAGGCCCCCCTCCTTTGCCCACTTGGAGGGAGGGCCACTCTCCCTTAATCCTGTATAGATTATGGATCCTAAACTTAAACTTTATTTTTACTGATATAATTATTCCTTCGATTATATTTTCCAGAACTATTTAAATAACATCAAGAGGACCTTTCTCATCTCTCTCCCCCTCTCTCGGTAAGTGTCTCTCTCCCCCTCTCTCGGTAAGTGTTTGCATCGCACTTACTGTTTTTTACTTTTTTTAAAAAAAAATTAAATAAAAAAGTCGTCGATCTTCGAACTTAGAATTCTTCTTTTATTAATGGTAACAATTTTTGTAAAATTCGAATTTTGAAAAGAGGCACGGTGTTAAGAAAGGAACAAATTTCAAATATTTCTTAAAATCTGCCTGGGGATCAAGTGTGATGATTAATTTTTCAAAGAATAGCATTTTTTTCTTTTTTTCTTTTTTTTTCCGGGAAAAAGAATAGCATTTTTATAACCCTGCAATACTTATTTTGATAAATGCACAAGCAAGTAGTCCTAACATGTTTTTTTTTTTGTTTTTTTTGTGGGCAGGGTATGTAATTTTTCTGAAAATTGGGTGGTCTTACCCAATAGGTAAATAGCTGCAAGGTTTTTTCTTTTCAAACAAAACATTTTTAATATTCATGGTATGGTATCTGAAGTGCAACAAAAGATCATGCTTTGCTTTGGTTCTTCATTTACACTTAAAATCATTACTTGGTCAAGATCATTAATAATTATATACAGTTTTCAAGTTTGACTATTTCTTTTAAAGGCAATTCCTTTTACAGTGTTTCATGGCATGTTTTTTCATTGCTTCCCATTTGGCTATGAAGTCCATGGTGGGTGGGTGAGAGGTATATCTATTCCATCAGAGCCACCCCCGAGACTTGCACTCGGCTCCGTCCATGCTGCCACCTGAAAGAAGAGATCAGCAAATGAGGGGTCTTCTTGATTATCAAATGACTGGTCCATAGAAGAGATCACCAAGGAGGTTGAAGATCGAATTGCATCTCTTCAACTACAGGCTCTCTTGCAAGCAGGTTTAGGTCTGGCAATGATTCCATGTTGTGTATTTAGAGGCTTCCTTGAAAACATCTTCAATTACTCAGAGTTACTACTTGCTCTAATGTTAGTGCAACGAGATTATGTGAAACCACCTCTGAAACTGCTTGGTCCTGCACTTCATTCAACTTGGAAGTTTCTGTGTCTATTGAGGGCTGTCCCTTCTTGTGAGTTGACACAACTTAAGACACCTTGCCACCCTAGTCTACAGGTATGTTTATTTCAAATGCATCACTATTAGGTCGGCTTCTAAGGATGCACACTTCTTACTCCTGAGCTCACCCTCACAAATCCGGTGGCTAGGATGGTGTGGAGATGAGGGGCTGCCTCTTGCTAGTAGCTTTGTAAAGCCACCCTTACAGAGTTTGATAGAGCAGAACTGATTCGTGTACATGCCATTTATTATTGAGAGTGGGGGTGTCCTTACCCAATAAGTGAAGAGGCAAGGTTGCCATTTTTTTCAATTGCATGACATGTTGAGTGTTAACTTGGGTGCCCTGGAGATGTTGAGGGCTTGGGGGCCACCATGTGTGCCGAGTCATGGCCAAGGTCTCTATGAAACCGTCTGTCCTTGGATCTTGGATCTGAAGAAGAAAACGTGCTCGGCCACTATCTTGTCCCTTGAGAATCAAAGAATTGCTGATATGCTGGAAGCAGAGCAATCCGACATAAGGCGCAAGGAAGCGATAGAGGATTCCGCCGCCGCCTCCTTGATCTCTAAAGAGAAAGAAGTCATTGCTGACCTGGACTCTCAGGATGAAGAGCTTGCTGAGTACATCTGTCAACTAACTAGGGCTGCAGAGAATATCGACAAAGAATGAAGCCTGCTTCAGTTTTTGTTTATTTTGTTCTAGAACTAGAAGTTAAGCTTCTTCAGATAAAAAGCTTTATGCAATCCTTTTTCTTATTTCTTTAATATAATTCCAGTCCTTACAAAAAAAAAAAAAAAAAAAAAACTGTCTGTCCCAGAAGAGGGCATTTGGAAGAGGGTGAAGCAAAAAGTGATGAACAGGTTTGCATCAAATTTGATTGGCTGAGACTGTCTGCATCCTGCAGTCCAGCTAGGATTGTATGCTGGACTGTCTGAAATTGTTGAGTATTGGACTGTGCCAATGCATCTGGATTCTGAATCCCCATTCATACATCTTAGGTGGTGTTTCCACATCCAACTTTGTTTAACGAAGGCCACATTAAAAGTGAGGCAGAAAGAGGAATTGGGAAAATCAAGGCAGAACAATAAAGAACAGTGTGTTAGAATAACCAGGCTGGTTTAGGTCAAAAACTTATATTTTGCTGGAATAGATTGACTAACAATGCACACAATATATTGACACTTTCCACCAACAGTGACACCTGGTCTGCGCTTATCGCACTACTTATGTGGTACTTAATAGAAAGCTCTTTTGGGCAAAATAAACCAAACCTAAAGATATACTGGTCTTATTGTAAGGAGAGCTCAGTATGGATCTCATATTTACAAGCCTTCTCAACAGGTGCAATTACCACCAATCCACTGATACTCTTGTGCAAGAAGATAGAGTCACTCTGTTTAAATAAAAATCTTATCACCTTGAGTGAGGTTATAAAATATGCTGTCTTTAACTGGCAGTGCCCAGACATCAACGGGGCTCAACTTCATTGTCTTTACAACCAAACTCCATCTTAACTTCACTCAGTATGTCTGTACTGGTAGTAACTTCACTCCGTATCTCTGTGCTGGCAGATCCTTGTGATTGGGATTCTTTTTCTATGATGTGAGGGTTCAAGCCTGGAGAGACAGGTAGCATATGTTCGGGGGGAGGGGTCAATTTTGAGAGTATGTGCTCCAAAGTGCTTGCTATAGCCTGCATGAATATTCAGTTCTCAGAAAGGTTGACACTTGCTATAATACCATTGGTGTATTCGAAAATTTTGCAGGTTCACTAACCTGCATTTTTGGTCTATCAGCCCTTTCAAATGATGTACACTGAACTGCTAGCTCTGCCACCTGTGTGTATTCTTTGACGGGATAGTTTGGCCCTATTCGTGGATCGATTATAGCTTGAATGCCTTTCCTTTGAAGCTTTGTTTTGACCTGATACATCATCAGTCAACAAAAACTTAATTTTTAGCTGGTCAGGCAAATTGCAAAATGCAAAATGCAATTATAAATTGAGCTTAGAATGCTTTGCCATGCAAATTACACTTGTATGTTCCGGGTGTGTGTCATTACTATACATGGTTGTTGTTGAAATGAATCTGACGGCCCAATAAGGTTAAGGTGGCTGATAGGCACAGGAGGGGTTTCAGGTTGAATAATCTAGAAGCAGTTTGCTTAGGTTTCCACTAAGTTGGCACCTAAGAAGAAGGGAGTGCTCTGATTCATTTAGAATCCTAGTTGGTTTGCTTTTCACCTAGAGTTGTGTTGCCATTGGCGGATGAATCAAGTTCCATGCAAGAAGCCTTGCTAAGACCTATGCTTTGCAAATCCTTAACTTTGGGGATTGTGGCCTTATGTTACTTATTCATGAGCAGGTTGTGAAGTTTCACATGCCATTGCTTGGCTCAACAAGTAAGGTGAATGAAGACCACGAGTTCTTAAAAACTCAATGACCCCTAGGATGGTTTCGAAAAGATGATGAAAAGAAAACCACGGCTAAGTCTTAAAGTGATAAACCCCAACTCCTTGATATCCCCTTGATGTGCATAGATTTAGAGGCACCTTAATCTTTGAAGGGTTTCACACTTGCCCACCATACCCAAATATCCTTGGGATCCCCTACATGGAGCCCATTGGACACCTAGCATCATGCCACAGTTGTGGCAACATCTAAGTGAGTTTGGGTTTGACTGTGCCGTTCTCCTATTATATTCATGCGAGCTTGACTTGCTTTTCTTCAAACCATGTACTCTCACAAAGAAACTTTCCATGAGGGCAAAACAAAACTTTTGAAAAGAGTGGCAATTACCCATCCCACAAGATTGTAGTCTTCAAGGCGTTTGTGGTCAATGGCAACTTGACCTGTGAGCAACTCAAGCAATACTACACCATATCCATACACATCACTTGCAGTGGTTAAGTGACGCCTTAGGAAGTATTCGGGATCCAAATATCTGCAAGGTGTTAGGCAAGTCCCTTGTTATTTAAGAAAAAGAAAGGCTGAATTAAATCCATTTCCTTCATAAAGGATGCCCTACGTGATGGTCTTCACTTATTATGAATGGTGTACTTTAGGATCGCTTACCCGGCAGTACCTGCTGGTCTTGTTGAAACATGAGTGTCCATCTCAGGGTTGGCCTTGGAAATGCCAAAATCAGAAACCTTGGCAGTCATGTTCTCATCGAGCAAAATATTGCTAGGTTTTACATCTCTGTGTATAACGGGGGGGTCCTGTACATGCACAAATGTACCAAACATCATTTTCAATATATCACACACAAGCGCGTGGGCGCGTACACACGCACACATCAGGGACATTCTAAAAATATGCTTTTATTCTCGATTATGAAGTATTGCATTCTAAACAATTGGGCAGTGAATTTAACTTAGTACAAAATATTTTCAAGAGATTATCTTACAGCAAAAGCATGCAGGTAATCCAATCCTTGAGCAACCGCAACTGCAATCTCAAGCCTTCTGTACCAGTTCAAGGTTGATGCGTTCTTATCTATCATAAAAAAGAAGTAACATGAGAGGATTAATCCATAAATTTACTAGAGGCATGTATATTTTGACATAGAAATACATCATTGTTGATGCTTACCAAAGAGGTGGCGGTGCAAGTTTCCGTTCTTCATGTACTCGTAGACCAGGATCTATCCACATAGACGTTGTACAATTCAATATCTTATGAATGTTTGTATAGTGGGGTTGACAAAAGAGTAACAAGAAGAGTGCACACCATTCACTATGAGCATTAGAGGATATCAACATCATTATCTAAGAATCAATAATGGTTACTCTGGGTACTCTTTTTCCTTGCATGTATTTGAACAAGAGTTGGCCAGTTTTTAGCAAAGGCTGTATTATGTTTTAAAACCAAATCTAGCACTTTGTTGGCCAATGTATTTTTCCTAATAGCAATGATATGTATCACGAGGTACATGTTTGGGTTTGGATACTTATATCACACAGTCGATGTATGATCCTATCTGCTGAAGTCTCCAGTCACCATTAGACAAGGTCAAACAAACACACTGGAGCCTCTTACTGTATTAAAGTGAAAGGCCAAAGGCATTAGGGAGAAGGTCTAGGGGGTGCCCAAGGAATCAATCTCTGCATTAAGATGGAAGACCCAAAAGGGGGATTCAGTCTAGCATAGGGCTAGCCTCTCAGAGGAATTTCTACTAGAGGGTTAAGGAGATACATGAGGACCTGAGGGTGTCAGTCCTCATACATGTGATCTCCTTTTGTAAGTATACACACTTATAAGATGCATATTTAACACCCCTCCTTTAAGTCAAATAAACTGTTACGCCAAGGCTGGGAAGCAAATGAAGGAAGAAGCCTTTGTACTCTATGAACTGTTGATGTGTTCAATTGAAGCAGCAAGCGATCGGAATCAGCTTTTATGGGAAACCTACCTGTGTATTAGGTCTGAAGGATTTAGAGTGTGTTAGCTCATGAGCTCCTCATGGACAACTAGGTATGATATTACTTTCTAAGGATAAGCCTAATTTGAGTTTGCATTCTAACCAATGTGGGCCTTTCTGAACTTGCCAACCAACGCATTCCAACATTGTTAGTAATGGCATTGGGAAGTGTTGGCTGGCAAGTTGGGAGTCTCGTTGAAGTTTGCAACGGTTCCTCTTGGCCGAAAACATGAGAGCAGTATTGTGACTTTGCCAAGTTTTGACAATTATGTTTCCTCAATGAAGTCAAATAAGAAGAACAATCAGTTGTAGGAGTACCACATCGATCATCATGCCGGTGCTGATGATTTTGATGCGGTATTGTGATTTTCACCCTGTGGCAACAGTTCCCACAGAGAACCGTTATGAGCCATTATCTTCAAAGACTCCCCAGAGCTGCCCCAGGGTTCGGACTTACTGGCCCTGACAATGACAATACTTAGGCCCACATCCTACCTTTGAGGTGCCTGGACCCCTCCCCAGCAGCAGGTTCTCCAAAAGAAGCAGACGGAAGTTTTGGCAGGCCACCGGTTCGCTATCATTTTATTCTGTTGCAGTCTAGTAGATGTTAGCATTCATCTCCTGTATGTACCATATTATAGCCTAGGGAGTGAGGGCCTGTGATGTGGGTGTGCCCGCCCTCGGGAGGAGTCCCCATTTTTTTCCTTCTTTTCTGAGTTTTGGTAGGAGTGCTCTCGTGGGGGGGGAGGGGGGGGGGAGGGGGTGTTTTTCTCTCTCTAGTCGGCCTATAGGAGGTGACTGGCCAGGAGGGGCCCATCTTGATGTTGGCCGACCAGGTTATTCTGGTCATGGGCCGACCAGCCTTTGCTTAGTTGTGGGCCCATATAGGGGGCTGTCGGCCTGTCTATACAGGCTGACTGGCTGCCCTCTACACATATATATAGGGGTACTTGCCCCCCCTCCTTGGTTGTACCAGCTATTCAGTGTATATAGCAGAGTTTCACACTTCTCCTCTCTTGCACTTCTGCATTTTTCTGCTCTCAGATTTCTGTCTTTTTTCCGCTACACATTCCGACATGGTATCAGAGCCCAAGGTGGCTTGAAGCTTTGGAGACAGTGAGATCTTGCAGGGCTGCTGTACTTGGTGTTGGTTGGAGAGTGTTTGGGCCACCTTGCATGTCACGTGAAACCCGCACTTGGATGCAACGTAGACATATCTGTACAGAATCTGTACAGAAGGTGCAGGACCTCGGGTGGAAAACTGGTCCCATGTGAGCCCAGTCCGGGACGAGTTAGCCAGGGTTCCACTCGAGTCGTCCGAGGTCAGGTGTGCATTGTCCAGCACATGCGTCCAAGGTCAGGTGTGCATTGTCCTGCAGGCTGCACATGAAATAGTGCCAGTCCGCACTGTGAGTCTCCCTCTGGAATGATGTCAGTGGTTTTGTGTATCTGGTATAACACTGGATGCCAACCCTCTGTGTAGACATGTAGGATTTGCAGGTAGGGATAGGGCCAGCCCATAGGGCTACCCCAAGAACAGTTATGTGGGCATGGGGGAGGTGTCGACCCACCCCCGAAGGGCCAGGAGGGCCTTAGCTGTGCCCACCAGCCATGGGATGGGCTGGAAGGGCTGTCGGCCAGCCCTAGGGCCTCTGGACAGGCAGCCGACAGGGCATCAGGCCCTTAAAAGCCTGTCGGCCAGGTGTGGGGCAGCGCACACAGGCAGCCCATTATCAAAACGCATGCTGGCCAGACAGTCCAGTGTGAATGCGCATGGTTTTCCAGCATTTAATGCTATTTGATGTAGTCGTGAGGCTTTTTTCAGTTAGCCGACTGGAGTAAAACCAGCTGACCAGCAGAAGAGAAGGGTATAAATACCCATTGCATAAATCAGTCCTGATCATCTCATAATTCACAAAGTGCTGGAGCTAACTCAAGGGCCAGGACAGCCAAGAAGAAGCTAACGCAGAGGGTGAAGAATTGAAGGTCAAGGGCAGAGGATCCTCCTCAGCCAAGAAGGTTCAGGTTTAGTCTTTTATTTTCAGATTTGCATCATTCTAATAAAAGCAAATACACCATTCGTGGTGGGGGCCCTACAGAGGGTATTCGGGACTCAATACTGTGTCCTCTTCTCTCTCTCTCTCTCTCTCTCTCTCTCTCTCTCTCTCTCTATTTTTCTGCACATCTACATTCAGTTTTGTGTGTTATTTTCGTCGTGACAAGTGTGCTGATTTCTGAGCATTGAAGTTTCAAGTGTAAAGATTCAGCAAGAAACCATAAATTTTTTCTCGCTCGTGTGGCTGGTTTTTAGACTCCGGGGGACCACCCCTTTTGGAGCGACTCCTATCCCTCGAAGGACGGTTGGTTTTCAGCCTCCGGAAGCCTCTGGAAGTCTTCCATACGCACAGTGGATGGTCAGATTGTGCTCTGGAAAGGGGGTGCATTTTCTTGCTATGTCTTGCTATGGGGAGCTTTGATGACGAGAGAGACCAAGAACCTTGGGACCTAAGTGCTCCAGGCAGCCCAGCTAGGGCATCAGGCATGAGTGTTAAAGAGATGTTCCAAAAGATGATGCGAGCAATCGCAGACCAAAGTACCAAGTTGGAAGAGCAGGAGGCACAAATACTGGAGCGCACCCGTTCTCCAGCGCTGCATTTTCTGTCTCCTCCTCCCTCTCCTTCCATATCCCAAATTCCAAATCCTCTACACAAGGACCCTCTTGAAGAGTCACGACTGCAGTCGAGTTCGATGCTTGAGTTGTAGATGCGTGCATTGGAGATCCGACAACGTGAAGATGAAGCCATGCGACGCGTGTAACATGAGTGATACCTTGTGGCTTTGGACCCAAGACTGACACCAATGGCTTCCTCAAATCATTTTCCCGAGAAAACGAATTTCAATAAGTATAATGGTAAACTCGACCCCACAACTCTTTATTCATGGTTGCATCAATTTGAAGCTTACTTTGCCACAGTTAGAAAGCATGCTACTGACAGGGTGATCTTAGCCAGGTACTTGGAAGGTGAGGCCATTTCTTGGTGGACTCAGTGGGCTCCTGCCCACACCAGATTAGGTATGGCAGCTTATGTTTGGGACAAGTTTGTCCGCGACCCTAAGCAGCGGTTTCTACCGCCCCATTACCTTGAGCGACTCGAAGATGAGTTTAGTGGAGCGCGTCATAACACGCAACTAGTCCTTCAGTTTGCCAATAAAATTTCAAACTTATGTTTGCAATTAGGCTTATCTGATACGGACAAGAAAGGGTAATTCCTGTATGGCCTAGACACGCAAATCCAATGGGAGGTGTGTATGTTTAGGCCAGCCACCTTCAAAGACGCACTCTCGCTTGCGTAGAGTACTGAAATGAAGCACAATGGTGGCAAGCCCAAGACTTCCTAGCCGGCTACTCCCAAGGTTACCACCTCGGGGGGAAAAGGCCAGAACCAGATGGGGTCTTCCCCAGGATAGAGCACGGGAGCCTCTGGCTCCAAGAACTCGACCAACGCACCCAAGCTTACTCGAGACCAAAAAGCAGAGGCAGGCAAGACCGGTGGCAAGTTGAGTGCTGAGGAGATTGCTTAGTACAAGGAGGGTAGGTGTTTCTTTTGTCATACAAAAGGACACATTTCTCGAGAGTGTCCTAAGAAGACTACCGCTCCGAAGACCGCCACCTCAGCCTCCACGGCTTTAGTGGTGAGCCCAGCTCCCACACAGACCCTAGCGGTTGTCCCTAGTTCTTCAAATCCCAATGCTTTGGTTGAAGCAATCATTAGCCGGAGCTCGAAGATAAGCAGAAGGGCGCCCATGACTAGGAGTATGAGCATAACGAATTGCTCAAGACCTTTGGCTACATAGGTGGCCAGAGAGTTTTGTCTTGTTTGACAGTGGCAACACGGAGGACGTGGTTACGGAACAGACCGCTCGGCGTGCCCGTTTCATCTTGACTTCGGTGGACAAGCAGGTTGAGGGTTTTAGCATAGGCATGACAATGAGCGTCAAGTATGAAGCTCTAGGTGCTAAGTTAGTTATTCAGGGCATAGAGTTTGTACGTGATTTTATGGTTGCCCCTCTTGTAGGAGCAGACATAATATTGGGCATTAAGTGGTTTCACAAGTTCCTTCCTGATGTCAAGTGGGACAAGCACACTTTCCAGATTAGTGGAAATGTGTCAAATGCCTCAGTGACCATTAAGTGTGAGCTAGGAATTCCGAACTTTCCGCTCATAAGCCACTTGTAGGCTAAACGAGTGATCAGGAAAGGCGCACATTGTGCGATGATATACATCCAGACTGCCCAGCCGGTGGCCAGTGCTTCCGAGAAGTATTTGGCTCTCCATGAAAAATTCCAGAAGATATTTCTTCGGGATAATCTCCCTCCCCAGCTTCCCCCATCTAGACCGGAGGACCACAAGATCGATCTCCTCCCAGGCTCGGAACCCCCGAGCAAGTTTCCATATCGCCTTTCCAAGGCAATGGAATCAGAGTTGGACCGCCAACTCCAAGAATTGTCGCAATCTGGCTTCATCCGCTCCAACGTGTCGCCATTTGCAGCATCGATCCTGTCTGTCAAGAAAAAAGATGGCTTCTCGTTTGTGTGTCGATTATTGTGCACTCAATAAGCTGACTATCAAGAGTAGATTCCTGATGCCTCGAATAGATTATATTCTCGAGAGGCTGAATGGGGCTAAGGTGTTCTCGAAACTCGATTTAAAGAGTGGATACCATCGTGGAGGGGGACATCCCCACGACACTTTCCGTACGGAATGGGCCCACTATGAATTTGTGGTCATGCCTTTTAGCTTGACGAAAGCCCTAGCCACATTCAACCGCATGATGATGCGTGTGTTCCGGGAATTGATTGGAAAGTGTGTTCATATTTCTGGACGACATACTAGTATTTTTAGCTACGGTTGAGCAGCATGACATTGATGTGGAGGCCGTGTTTGGAAGACCATTCTAGTCGCTATTGACCAAGACCTCGTCTTCAGTACCCGAAGCAAATAGATTGACGGAGTCTTACCAAGAGATTTTGGAGTCAGTAAAAGACAGGTTGGCTAAAGCGCAGGAGGCCTACACTCGATAGGCCAACAAAGATCGAAGGGATATGAAGTTTTCAGAAGGTGATTGGGTGTATCTTCGGAGTATGAAGCAAAGGTTGAGATAGGTGGGCAAGCGATGCCCAAAGTTTTCATTCAGTTTCCCATCCAGAGAAAGATTAATGAGGTTTCAATGAAGTTGAAGCTAACTCCGAGTTGGACTATGCACGATGTGTTCCATGTTAGTTGGTTAAAACCATATGTAGGTCCGAACCCTTTAGAAGTTAAAGACGAGACAAAACCAGATATCATTGATGAAGCTGAAGTTATGGTTCCAGAAAAGATCCTTTTGCACCGCTTCAAGCATGGCTCAGGCCGAAGGCAAAGACAGTTCCTTACAAAGTTTCAGGACCGAGGGACCCATGAAGCGGTTTGACTTGACAAAGTTTTTCGACGACTATCCGACGTTATTGACGGATTATTTGGAGCTTTTGTCAAGTTAAGCAAAAGGGGATGTCACATGCATCCCGCACTTGGATGCCACATAGACATATCTGTACAGAAGGTGCAGGACCTGGGGTGGAAAACTGGTCCCATGTGAGTCCAGTCTGGGACGAGTCAGCCAGGGTTCCACTCTAGTCGTCCGAGGTCAGGTGTGCATTGTCCTGCACATGCGTCCAAGGTTAGGTGTGCATTGTCCTGTAGGCTGCACATGAAACAGTGCCAGTCCGCACTGTGAGTCTCCCTCTGGAATGATGTTAGTGGTTCTGTGTATCTGGTATAACACTGGATGCCAAACCTCTGTGTAGACATGTAGGATTTGCATGTAGGGATAGGGCCACCCATAGGGCTACCCCAAGAACACTTATGTGGGCATGGGGGAGGTGTAGACCCACCCCCAAAGGGCCCAGGAGGGCCTTAGCTGTGCCCACCAGCCATGGGATGGGCTGGAAGGGCTGTCGGCCAGCCCTAGGGCCTTTGGACGGGAATAACTATGGCATTTGGAAGGTGATGATGGAGTCTGTTTTGGAATCTTATGATTTGGCTGACTTCGTTTTGAAGGCCAGATCGGGAGGAGGAGGCCTCTTCACTATCAGTCAAAGAGCGGGAGGCCTAGGCACAGTTGTGAGATCGTGTCAATGCCCATGTGCGCTCCTTCGTATTTCTCAATTGCACACCCCAAGTGATTAATCATATCAAACACATGACGTTGGCTCGAGGGATTTGGCAACACTTGGCATCTCTGGACAATCGGGTGTCACCCATGAAGAGAGTTTCCTTGGAAGTGCAGATGCGAGTGATGAATCTTGCAAAGTCTTCGATGATGCGGGAGCACATCAACAAACTCCAAGCTCTTCAGCGGGAGGTTCTTTAGGCTGGGAAGGAGATATCATATGAGGACATGGCCATCACTCTGTTGTCTCATTTGTCCTCTCAGTACTCAGCTTTCTATTCCTCTTTGATCACCAACGAGAGGCTCAACACCATTACTTGGGAGGAGCTTTTGCCTATGATCTTGGACCAAGAGGAGTGGGTTTTTGAACCCTCCATAGTACGAAGGATCTTGGACTATTTTATGACACTGGTTGGAGTGACCTTGATTGGGAAGGAGATCCAAACACGAGGAGATCGAAGGAGCGAGTCAGAGGGATCGAAGGAGCGAGTCAGTCTGGTTGGAGTGACTTTGATTGGGAAGGAGATCCAAACACGAGGAGATCTACTTCAGGATAGGGCTTTACCCTTGGCTTGGGAGCAATTTCTTCGAGCGGCAAGCAGCAACCAACTGTTGTTTGGTCTTCCATTAAGGTAGAGTATCGGGCTGCTTGTGATGCTGCTTGTGAGGTGGTGGTGTGGCTGAGGAGGTTACTTGGCGAGATTGGGTTTTAGCAGAAGGAGCCCCACGGTCATCTAGTGCGACAACTAGAGCTGTATAGCTATTGCTCGGAAACTGGTCTTCCATGTTCGGACCAAGCATATAGAGATACAATATCACTTTGTTTGAGAGAAGATTTGGATGGTGACATTTTGCTAGCTTTTTGTTCGATGGAGGATAGTGTGGTGGGACCTCTTCACAAAGCTTGTTCCTCAGCAGATGCTCCAGAGAGCAGAGACACTCAGAGCCCGCAGGAGACAGAGGACACCTGGCTTTCGGACACCACGCCTATACCAGAGAGAGATGACAGAGATCAGAGCTCAATTTCACAGAGAGGGTGCGGAGCGACTGGCTCGCTTCAGAGCAGACCCAGGCATGTTCTTCAGCAGGGAGCTGTGGACACCCCCTTCATTGATGTATACCATTCTATACCATATAGCTTTGCATTCTCCTAGTAGTAGAGCTCCATCACCTCCCCCACTCATTGTACGTATTGCACACCTAGATTCAGCTTTTCAGTTCAGTACTTTTTCATTTTGTTGGGATGACAGAGGATACCCCACACAGGTACACTGATTTGTCTCATAGGCTGAGTTCGGTCTTTTGGAAGACGTTAATAAAATCTTTCTTTCTTTCTTTCTTTCTTTCTTTCTAGCTCAATGGGATTGGTTCCACATCCAGGAGCTGAGAGGGGGTGTTAGCATTCATCTCCTATCTGTACCATATTATAACGTAGGGAGTGAGGACCTATGATGTGCGTGTGCCCGCCCGCAAGAGTCGTCCCCGTTCTTTTCTTTCTTTTCCCAATTTTGGTAGGAGTGCTGTTCGGGGGGGGGGGGGGGGGGGGGGGGGGTTGGAGTGGTGTGTTTTTCTCTCTCTAGTCGGCCTATAGGAGGCGACTGGCCAGGAGGGGCCCGTCTTGATGCTGGCCAATCAGGTTATTCTGGTCGTGGGCCCAGCCGACCAGCCTTTGCTTGGTCATGGGCCCATGTAGGGGGCTGTCGGCCTGTTTATACAGGCCGACTGGCTGCCCTCTCACATATATATATAGGGGCACTTCCCCCCCCCCCACTTGGTTGTACCAACTATTCAATGTATATAGCAGAGTTTCACACCACTTCTCCTCTCTTGCAGTTCTGCATTTTTCTGCCCTCAGATTTCTCTCATTTCCGCTGCACATTCTGACAGTAGAGAGCCTCCACCCTCGACAATAGGTGCCCCCGCCCCTTCCCGCCCGCCCCCCCCCCCTCCGCCCGGGCCCCCGCACGGATGCCCTCTTACCTCCCCTTTCCCCCCTTTTTGGAGGTCAGGAAGTAGGTTGTTTGTTCTACTTTTGTATTAGCAATGTAGCCTTCCTCTTAGAGCGGCCAATGATGGAGGAAACATCCCTGCTGTGTTCCTTTTACTGCTATTGCAGTGTTTTGTATTCTGCCTTCTAGACAGGCTTCTTTTTAACTAATAGAAGGATTTCTTTTTTTGGAAAAAAAGAAGAACAATTAGTCTCTTTTTGTAAACCACAAAATGTTTTATGATGATTGCAATAACAATAGGTAGCTTTGAGACAAAACCTGCTCGTTCCTTTCGTCACAAAATCCCTCCAGTCGAACTAAGTGGCGATGATGAAGCCGGCTGAGCAATGTTATCTCATTCCGAAACTCTTTTGTGCCTTGAAAAGTTAGATCAGAAGCTCTTTTAATTGCAAGAATTTTATTGTCTTCTAGTTGTGCCACATAGACTTTTCCAAAGCCACCTTCTCCAATTTCACAGCTCTTGTTGAATGATTTGGTGGCCTTTGTGATCTCTCTAAAAGTAAACCGTCGGACACCTTGTGGAACCTCCCAATCACCATTTTCATCTAAGAAGCCATACATCACATTAGACTTCAAAAATTAGGTTCGTGAATTTGTGCCATCAACACACTCAGAATTTATAAAAAAAGGGCATCTTGCTAGGCATGCTGCTGCATAATAAATATTTTTTTGTTATTATTCTAAAAATCATAATAACTAGAGTGTGCTTCTTATGTAACACATGCTTATTGGAGGTAAATAGGAGAGTTGAAATACCCCCATTCCTGCGCCTTCTAGTTTTTGAGCCATAAACTGGCTTGAACCACCATGCCAAGCCCAAGATGCCACACAATACCACCACTACTCCAACTACGATGCCAATGATGGCTACTTTAGGAAATGAGGTTCCCTTACTGTTCACTACAAAAGAAAAAGAATCAAAGGATAGTTTAACAGCCTAGTCTTCCAATGTGACTTTTAATCAGATTGCAATCGCATCCATCACGCAGACACATTTGAATCACTAGCATCTATCCCATCCTTTCATTGGAGAGTAGCCTAGTGATTTTCTACCAGGAGACTCGTGATTCTCATGTCTGAGAACACCGGTGCAAGCCAATCAGCTCAAAGCCTCACTAAAGTGTAGCAAAGTTCAGGTTGAACAGTGTCATCATACTAAAGTGTGTTTAATTGGATTTGTGCGTGTCAAGATCTCTTTAATACATACATACATACACACACATATATATATAATCTATGTATGTATTCAAATCTCCATTCTGCGAGCAATGGGACTTGTGTGTGGGTGATAACATGTGTACTTTCTACTTTCAAGCCAAGATCAAAATAAAGTAAAATAAAATCTATGTATGCATGTATGCACGCACGTATGTACATGCATATGTATGCATATACTTGTATTTACAATAAAAAAATAAATTATGTATGAAATAAATACTCCATACTCGAAGATAGTTTCATCTAAAGTAACATGAGAAATCAGCTTCATTATATGGTCAACACATGGATTGCGATGGTATGGCCTTGTTAAAAAGGTAATAGCTCACATTTCTTGAAAAAATCTGCGCAGCTTTGTCCATCAGAGCACTGTTGGCTGTGAGCACGAAGGTCTGAATCAAAGCAATTTCCTTTCCACCTAGAGAGTGACATGCAAGAGAATAGAGGAAACTCTGAGTTCATATTAGTTCAAAAACAGACACTAGAACATTACCACATTTTACTCACAGATAGGAAATTAGCAAGGTAATTGTGGAGTTTTATGTTTAAATTTGAGAACAATTGTTTACAAGAAGCAAACAGCTAGGATTGCTTTCTAAAGTGAGGTCTTCTTTTGCTCTTTCAATTTCAGAAAACATATTATCTCTATTTATTCTCCCCTTGCATGCTGGAACTATGCAAAAATTTTGTTCATTGCTATTGTGAGGTGCATACAGTACTTGCACTTAACCGCCTCTTTCGTATAGTAATATCCATATTTATACTGAATGATCATGACTCTAAGGTCAATGGCAATCCTTGTAGCCCATGGAGAGTCTCTATGTGTGTTTGTGTGTGCGTGTGTGTGTAGAAGAAAGAAAGTAAGTTATATTATCGTCTTCAAAAGACCCCCAATGGGTCTGCACCATCCTCAACCATCCAGAATATCCAGCATAGGGGAGTCTAAATTGTCAAGAGGCTCACCATGTCCACCACTAGTGGGGAAGTTCCCCTATGTCGCTGGAGGATCTCCCCGACGTGGAGCTACCGTGTGGAGGCCTGTGCTGGTGGGCACACTGTCTAGGGTGACTCCAAGGGGTCGAGGTGGGCTGTGGTTCGGTGCAATATGGCGACTGGTCTCCCTGAGTGGGTCTGGGAGCTTAGGTAACTCTCTGAGGCACCGACTGGTGCTGCCATCTTGTGTCTTGAAGAAGCTAGTTATGGTCAGCTGTGAGGTGTCCCGAGGTTGGGATCTGCTCTGTCTGAAGTGTGAGTCTATGTGGTTGCTGAGCTCCATTAAGTAAAGTTCCAAGCATTGCTGGTCAGGGAAGTCCATGATCCTAGACAATGGACCAAATCCCGGCAGAGCACATCGCACACGCATTTGATACCCTTGCTTCTTTGTTAGCACAGATGTTCAACAAATCTTTATGCCACGGTTTCCCATCTTCTTGGTCCACAAATACTATCACCCCCATCCTTGAAGCCAAGGATCCATCAGACCCCGATGATTATAGGGGTCACACACTAGCCAAGCTTTATGGATCTGTGCTAGAGTCAGAGCGTAGCTCCATGGTAGAGATGTATGGGTATAGGTGTAGGTTAAATGGTGCAATCCTCATCTTGGAATAATTTTTTTGGAAGGGTTTTCTACCTTAGTATTGTGCAAAGGTGTTCAGATAAGGTCTAGACTCAGGAGTAAGAAGGCTTCCTTGACCATAGCGGCTGTCACAGAAGATCTCCATCGGGCAGGGGGTACAACAATTGAAGGGAGTGGGAATCTCCATTGCTACAGCAAGGTGAGCTGGTCTACAGAAGGCAACAGCATTCAGTAACAATCATATTGAAGGCGGCTTCTGCCTAATGCACTCCATTGTTGAAGAGCAAGGCGTCAGTTTTCGTTTTGCAAAGAGCACTTACAACATTCTTGTCATGTGCACACACATTTTCGTGAGGTTGATCATGGCGTCTTTGTTGCACCCTTTTCCTAAGAGCTTTCCTTGGTATGCTCCAAATGGCATCCAACCCTCAGGTCTGCCATTCCCTTGGGTTTTTCTAACATTGACCAGCCCATGGGATTTCTACCCTGGCTGTGTTACCCTCCTTGGATCTGTGCACCTTCTTTGGACACCTTCAGCACTTAGCTTTGCTGAGCGTGATGCTCTGATACCAATGTAACATGCACAGAAGCTATGTGTGTCTTCTTCCTAGGACACCTTCAGCGCTTAGCTTCACTAAGCAAGTGAATACGAATCTTGACACAAGACACCAACAAAGACAGAGAGAAGAGAAAGAGATAGCTGTATTTTCAGTATATTATATAGTACAAAAAGTGTCAATATGATTGTACGCATCTGTGGCCTTTGGCCAAAAGGTAAATCTAAGACCTATAAAGCCCTCACTCTTGACTTGGCCGAAACGGGGGTCAGATGACCTACAATCTAGCAAGTACAAGCCCAAGCATCTTTGATCTCTATACATGAGAGGGGACCAAAACCATCATGGAAGAGGGAATGGAATCTCCCGAGTAGACTGGGCATTTGCACAAGTACTGCTTCTCTATCTCAATCTCCCTAGTTGCGCATAACTTGCACATCTGTGCCTCCCTTGGAATGCCCTCAACTCTCTTAGACTCAATCCAAAGGAGTTGTAAGGATACCCTCAGCTGGCCAATGACAGTTGTCATGGCATGCGATGTGTGTGTGTGGAGTTATCAAGGTGTCTTAATGAAGCCATCCTTTGAAACCCTCAAGAAATTCTTTTTCTAAAAGTGTAGTTGAGAGAGAGAGAGAGAGAGAGTAATGTTAATGTCTACAAAAGACCCCAAGGGTCTATCCCGCACCCCCCCCCCCCCCCCCCCCCCCCCCCCCCCGCGCGGGTGTGGCTGGGTGTGTTTACTTGGCATGATATTCTCTCGGCAGTTCATGGCACAGATGAGAGTTGTGCTATGCTCACTTTTTCGATTGGACCACATGGCACATTAGAGAGATTAGAGCCCCCTTTGGATGACTTCAGTGGATGCACCTTATAGAGGGTCAGGGTGATCGGATTTCAGGCACATGAGTGGCAAGGTGGTCAAGGAGAGACTCTGGCATCTATGGATTTCGGAGAACCGGCCCCTCACATGCCTCCAGTGGGACCCGGGGGAGTGAACTTGGTGCGATCCAGCTGATAGAGAGGAGATGATGGGCACCCTATTCTTCGCATGCATTGCACGGCTAAGCAACAGGATCCAAATGCCCGGTGTCAAGGGCACCCCGGCAGTAGCATCAGCACACTAGCAATCATAGGGCCTCTCACAATGTTTTCTCTCCGATTTTTGGAAGAGGCTCTGGGATAGTTTTCGGCCTCGAAAGATCACCCTCTTTCTTTTGTTGTTGGCTCACAGGAGTTTGGCTGTTGGCATGTGGTTGGCCATAGGGGGTCGACCAGTAGCTTGTCCGAGGTGCGGTCACCCTCAGGAGTCTTAGAGACATTGTCTTTGGGATTGCCCGAAGGCTCAGCAGGTTTGGTAGCGGATTCTGCTCATCTTCACGATGGACAGGACCTCAACCCATATCATTTCATTGGGCACTGTCGCTTGGGCCATTGAGGCTAAGCTTGTCATGGCTTATGAGGAGGAAGGTGGGGGGCTAGCCCTCCAGGTCTCTCACCTTTGTGTTTCAACAGTACCAGCCCCAGCCCCACCTACTGATCATTGGACTCTGGGTTCGTGCCAGAGATGGGAGATTTGTAGAACATTGCTGCCTGGTACATTTGGAGAGCTAGATGCAGCGAAGCCATTGAAGGCACCCACACTCCGCTTGTGGAGTCCATCGGGAGCATTTGGCTTGACATCATTCATACCCTCCGCGGCCAGTGGGGGAAGTTGCAGGGTGGCTTGACTGCATGCGGAAGAGGCAGGGTGCATTCTTGAGGCTTTGGCGGCCTGGACCTTTTCTCACAGATAGAGATGGTGAGTCCACTTGGCACTACAGACCACTTGTGTGGTTATTCCCTCCCCCTTCCCCTCTATGAGGTAGCATTCTCCTCATAGAGCGGCCAGCCAAGGAGAAGTGCATCTTTCTCCACCCCTTGATTCTTGGATCCTCACCCCGTACATGGAGGCGAGTTTGTATCTAGCCCTTTGCGGTTATACTTAGCCCTTCGTGGCTGTTTTTTGTTAACTAATAAAAGGATCTTTTTCTCGGAGGGAAAAAAAAAAAGACCCCAAGGGTCTATGAGACCATGAGAGAGAGAGAGAGAGAGAGAGAGAGAGAAAGAGAGATTTTTCAGGGGGAAGAGGCCGACGGTTTGGGAGGGGGGGCATGGCCTATGGGACTAAAAATGATACATGTTGAGTAGTAGTACTTTGACAAGAGATGCATTCTACCATCAAAAAAGGAAAATAAATTCTAGTATCACTAGAAGTTCCATCTTCAATGAGGGTGACAAGGGTTCTCAAAAGGGGGCCTTGTTTCCTAGGTCTCAGGTCTCTGACATGAAGTGCAGGTCACCCGGGGGTGCTTGGAGGCAACTACACATTTGAATGGTGTCATATGGTCATGGTTATTCTAGTCATGCTTTATCCTTATCCTTGTTAATATATCTTGGCCCACAAACAAGGCTTATTCCATGGAATGCTATGATGAATCAAAAGACATCGTGTTATTTTTTTTTTCTAGGAAAAAGATCTTCCTGTTAGTTAATGAAAAAACAGCCACAAAGGGCTAGATGCAACCACGAAGGGCTAAATACAAACTTGCCTCATATAAGGGCGGGAATCAGATCAAATGATCATAAGGGGAAGACACACTTCTCTGGCCATTCTGTGAGGAGAAGGCTATCTCATACGGGGGGCAGGGGGAACAACCACAAGTGGTCTGTAATGCCAAGTGGCGTCACCACCTCTATCTGTGAGAAATGGGTTAGGCCTCCAAAGCCTCAAGAAAGCTTCCCGCCGCTTCTGCATGTGGTCTGAACCTCCCTGTAGCTTCCCCTAGTGACCACAAAGGGTGTGAATGATATTGAGCCATATGCTCCTGGTGGACTCAGCCAATGGAGTGTGGGTACCCTCGATGGCCTTGCTGCATCTAGCTTGCCAAATGTGCCAGGCTACTATGCTACTGCAAATCTCCCATATGTGGCATGAGCCTGGTCTCACCAGTAGTCTGTAGGTGGGGCTGTGATTGGTACTGCCGAAATATGATGGTGGTGAGAGACTTGAAGGGCTAGCCCTCTAAAACTGGCCTCTGGTAGAAACCAAAGTGTGGCAGACTAGCAGTCACCTATCCAATTGTAGTCCAGACAATTAACAAATAAACAAGAGCTAGAATGCTCCAAAACAAAAAGGAATTAGCATAGAGGATACACATACAGATCTGTGTCCACTAAAGCAACACACTACTGTCTCCTCTAATCAACCAAGACAATGCAACAGAGAAGCCTTGAGCACGCATCTGGCTGTTCCATGATCATAGCTTCAAACTCATCCAAAGTACAAATCCACCATCTAACTCTGTTTCCACCCTTCAAACTGCCACACCCCTCCTCTCACAAAGGGCCAGAAGAAACAACTCTGAAGCAGTCGTAAGCCAGTGGAAAGAGAGAAAGATATTCAGCAGATTCACTGCTGTCCCTCTGTCCAATCCTCCTCAAAAACACCAGCCCTGAGAGTATAGAGTATGCTGTCCTGAAAGTGCCACCCGCCTTTGCCCTCTGTACAGTTCTGCACCAGTCGGCCTGCACAGCCTGTACCTGTCTGCGCCAGTTGACCTACAGCCGCTTGCGTCAGAAAACCTGCAACAGCCTGTACTTGTCCGTACTAGTCGCCATGCAGCCGCCTGCGTCAGAAAAACTGCAACAGTCGCCTGAATGAAGCGCTGCCTGTACCAGCCTGTACCTGTAGCACATTTACCCGCCTGTACCTGTTCGTACCAGTCTGTACCTACAGCTGCTGTACTGTACGGCTCCCCTTCAGGCGACCTGTACATCCTCCTCTCCACGCAGCCAGCCGACTCCCTTTTTCCAAAAGCAAGAGAGAGATGGAGAGGGAGACGTGTACTCTAAAAGTGGAGTAGCCACCCCTCCATAATTATCCTAGTGGCCCTTAAAGTTTTTAAAACTTTCTAAGGGCCACCCAAGGTTATAAACCTTATAAAGTTTAATCCCTTGGTCCCCCTTCACACTTGGGGTTGTCCACACCTGTTACCTTTTTGTCCGGACACCCAAGTATGAATCTTTAAAAATTTATCTTACTCACCGACCACCATGCCCACACTTGTGCTATTCCAATTTCACAGGGTCATGACATACCCCCCTCTTGAAAAATGGCAAGTGTCCTCGATTGCAATCTGGTGATACAGCAAGACATCCAAAGTGAAAAGTACAATATGGCAAGATCAGCATCCTAATCTCTCTAAGCCATGCATATGTAGCAACATTCACTACAAACCAATGGTGTAGTAATAGTCCAAGTTGTATACCACTGTGAACCATACACAACCACAACATCCAATGTGACTAGTACACATATGTCATAGAAGTCCCATAAACAGATGTACTATCAGCCATCAGTACCTTCGGGTGAGACAAAAGCTGCACCAAGCGACCTCTAGATGTCATTTGAGCCTATCTGTATCAAGGGAGTGGAGGTGCTACCCCCCTCTTGAGCATCAAGCAATGCTCCAGACCCATGCTCTGCTGAACCTGAATGAGCCGTAACAAGAGTCGGCTCCAACTCAAAGGCATCGAGATAAAGCTGCAAAACCTGAGGTGAATCTGCTAAGTCACCCTCCTCCATCCACTTCGCATGAACTTCATAAGATAGCGACGGGAAACTTTACCTCGTACCTTTCTTTCCTTATGTACCAGTATCTGCTCTGGAATAAGAATCTCATCAAGTTCCTCGACCTCCGGCTGAGTCTCATCTGATACATCCTCAGGCACATCCCCACGGAAAGGTCTAAGTAGACTCACATGAAATGCATTGTGAATCCTCGAGTGATCTGATAGCTTCAAACGATAGGCCACCTCACCAATCTTTTTCAATACCTGAAAAGGTCCATAATAGCGCATGCTCAACTTAGGGAATAAGCGCTCTTTACCCTTCATCTTTTTGAGCCTAGCTTTCTCAAATCACAAAAGAACCCAATCACCCAATGCAAACTCTAATGCACGTCTGTGACGGTCTGCTGCTTTCTTTTGCTTTTGCTGAGTTTTCTGGAGTGTCAACTTAACTCTCCGATAAGCTTCATCCATGTTCTCCACATCTAGTCAGCCTCAAAGATCTTATCCTTTGTGTGCAAAATAGGTGGTACCTTCTTCCCTCCGTCCACAATCTCAAAAGGCGCTTTGCCCGTCAAGGTATGGACGGTGTTGTTATAAGCAAACTCCACCAAAGGAAGATACTTTTCCCATTGTTGCTTGTGCTCTGACACATACCACTTAAGAAGATCTAACACTGTAGAATTAGCCTCTTCCGATTGACCATCTGTTTGTGGATGAAACGAAGATGAAAACTTGAGAGTTGTACCCATGTTGTCAAACAACCCTCTCCAAAATAAACTCGTCATCCGTGGATCACGGTCACTAATGATAGACGAAGGCAGGCCATGATACTTGAAGATGTTCGCCATGAACAACTTCACCATATGATCAACTTTGATCGTCTTGCGCACGGGAATGAAATGAGCCTGCTTACTGAACCTGCATATGATAGTCCAAATGCCATCATTCCCTGTTTGTGTCCTCAGAAGATCAAATATAAAATCCATGGCAATGCTCTCCCATGGTCTATCTGGAATAGGTAAAGGCTGAAGTAACCTTGGTGTCTTAACTTCACCTTTTGACATACGATGCATTGCCTAACAAAAGCATCAACATATCTTCTCAAGGTCGGCCACTGCCTTTATCGTGGCGTCAATACCTCTATGACTTGCATACGGTGGAGCATGACTTTCAATCATAACCTTGAGTCGTAACTGCCTAGTAACACAGTCTACCATGCATCGACAAAAAGCCATCCCTGAGAGTATAATGATCATGCCGCTGAGACCCTCTGCTCCGCTGCCGGAGAGCCTACCTCTCTCTCTACCCCCTGATGAGGATCTGAACGGGATTAGGGGGTTGGGGGGGGGGGGGGGGGGGGGGGGGGGGGGGAACTGCTGGTGGCGGTCTCCTGGACTGGCATCGAGAGCAAGCTCTAGCTAGACGGCCCATTTTCTTGCAAATGAAACATTGGCTTGGAAGGCCTAAATACTCCACTCACTGAAGGATGGGATTTCCACGAAGGCATGGGATAGATATAACGTGTGGCACTGAATCCGGCGAGGCAACACAGATGCGAAGGGATGGAATCCTAGTTGCTCGTGCAAGGGCTGAGGCACTTGTGGGGGGGTTGGGGGGGGGATTCCGTCACTCTCCCGATGGCACCACCTATCATCGAGAGGAGAGGAAGGTATTCCTTCCTGAGGCCTGGGAAGCAAATTGTCACTGGGAGAGGATGGTATTCCTTCCTAAGGCCGGGGAAGCAAACTGTCACCGGGAAGCCGGACACACCAGCCAGAGGGTCAGACACAGGATTGAAGCTATGCTGCCAAAAGCAAAGAAGACCTGCACCGTATGCAATGCAATGGGCTCAGTTGCATGATTCAGCATGACGTCGTTGGTGAGTCGAACACCAAAGGTAGTATCCATGCCCCAGAGGGTGAATGTCTGTGATTTTTGCAGGCTCACCAATGAGGCTTGCCTGTAAAAGATCCCTGAGTTGTCCACGCGCAGGGTGGTTACCGACAATCTTGCAAGCCAGGGTGGAGGCCTCTAATGTTGCAACAATTGTGGTGAGAATCTGAAGGTCCCCTTCGGAAAAGGATATGCAAGCAACGATGGTCTCAATCGGGGATGATGGAGCGGCTGCCATGGAGTCCTAAGGGTGAAGACCAAAAAGAGCCAAGACTTGCTGAATAGAGGAACGCCCGGAATAACCTGAGAATCAACCTGCAAGGAAGGGGAAAAACGAGAAGAAAAAGAGGGGAAAAAAGGGAGGGGGAGGGGGGGCCGAAGGCGGGAGGTGGAGAGGAGGGGAGGCTGGAGAGGTAGGTGAGGGGGGGGGTGAAGGAGAGGGAGGGCTGGGGGGGAGCGTTAGCAGCAAGGGAAAGGGATGGGGGGTGGGGCAGGGGCAGGAGAAGGGGAGGCAGGCTGTGCAGGGGCAGCAGCGAAGGGGGGAGATGGAGCTGGCGGGGCAGGCGATGGGGGGGAAAGGAGAGATAGGGCTGGGGGGGAGCGGCGCAGGAGCAAAGGGCAGGCGGGAAAGGGGTGGAACTGGGGCAAAAAGGGCGTAGCAACGAGGGGGGAGGGGGCGCAGATAGGTGAAGAGAGGGGGAGGGGGATACTGTGGACACCCCCTTCATTGATGTATACCATTTTATACCCCCAGTATGGTACAGGATGGAGCTAGCTAGGTTGCATATCATGATTGTATACTCCATGCATATAGCTTTGCATTCTCCTAGTAGTAGAGCTCCATCCCCTTCACCACTCATTGTACTTATTGCACACCCAGATTCAGCTTTTTAGTTCAGTACTTTTTCATTTTGTTGGGATGATAGAGGATACCCCATACAAGTACACCGATTTGTCTCATAGGCCGAGTTCGGTCTTTTGGAAGACATTAATAAAATCTTTCTTTCTTTCTTTCTTCTCTCTCTCTCTCTCTCTCTCTCTCTCTCTCTCCTTGGCACAGTCGTGTGGGCTGGATTGCAAGAGGGCAGAAACGCATGATTGAGCAGGAAACAAACAGTCGCGTGGGCTTTTCTCTCTCTCTTGGAAGGAGACATGGGGCTGATTTTTATGGCCTGTTTTGGGTTATTGGCTGCAAGTTAACCTAGTTATGTTTCCCTGCATGGGAGCGATGCAAGCTCGCATGGCTGTGTGCTCATGGAGCAGATTGTTTTCTTCCTGCTTAAAAGGAACAGAGGGACCTACAATTATGGACATCTCTATGTTTCCAGATGTTTCATGAGGGAACATGTAACTAGATATATGCCGTTGTTGGCACTGTTGTTGAATGGTGCTGTGAATGGTTCTGTATGGAAACAGGACACAGGTTTCAAAGGGAAACAAGTTTAAGGGTTTCATGTGGAAACAGGTTTAAGGGTTTCATGTGGAAACAGGTCGTAGGTTTATCGAGGAAACATGTTTATGGTTCTCCAGGAGATAGGTCACATGCAAGCAGAAGGAACAGGAACGGACACATGTTTGGTACAGCCTTGCTACTGATTAGACAAGGGACAAGGAATCCATGACAGAGATGGATAGTACCCTTGGAAGGTAGAGAGGGTTGGTACATGTGTGTCGACTATATGGTATGCTGTGCTGTGATGCGAGTTCTCTTTTGAGAGACAGTTTGGGAGTCTTTGTTGTGATGCAGAAGCATTGGATGTGTCAGGTTGTGATGTTGTTCATAGGGTGAGAGGCTATGGATGGTTGTGGCAGCCCTAATCATGGGAGAAAGCTTCTGTATACAAGACTCATGTGAAAGAGTCTTTTGATGTGAACAATGGCTGGATTTCTTTGTGGATGCCGAGTGGATATGAAGCCATGATGCAGGGTCTTTGCAGGCTTTAGGAGTTCTACTGTGACGGTTGAGTTTCCAGCCTTATTGTAATCAAAGCTCTTATAATCAATTAAAGAAATACCGCAAGGGGCGCCACTGCGTTTTGGGGCCAATCGGTGTCCGTGTACTGTTTGCAGGAGCACTCTAGCTCCCCTTGTTTGTTTTCCTTTTCTTGGTTCTCAAAGGTGTCGAAGTGTTTTGTGTGCGAGTGTTTGTTTCACACCGCCCTTTGGTTTCGTCTAAAGACCAAGGCCAGTTTACAGAGGTGCAGCAAAGCAGGCTTTGCAGAAGGACATCTTTCATTCCACTCCACGAATCTGTGTCTCAACAAATTCAACCGGGTGGGGGGAAACCCATCTTTTCTCTGTAGCAAAGGTTCCATTATCTCTCGCTTACTCTCTCTCATTCTTTTTTAATACTCTCATTTTTACGTGTACGAATAAGTTTCCCATTTCATTGATCTATCATGTCATATACACTCATGATGGAATACCATAGGTATAGAAACTGTTGAAACACGGGGTTTTTTGGGCCATTTTGGCCGTTTCGAGGTCCCCAAAGGTCCTAGCCATTTCCACTTGGGAAATGGCATCCGTTCTCTTGTGAACCCTCCAATTTTAGGCTGATATTACCTTCTCTTTTATTCTTCTCCTTTCTTTTTGTCTCCCTTCGTTTAGTCTCCTATTTTCTTACATCTCCATGTGTTACTCCTCTCCCTTTTCTTCTTCCCCCTCCCCCTTATTTACATCTCCCTTGCTGATGTGGCATTTCGTGGTTTCAACCCCCTCCGATATATGGTTTCCGTTTCCATTTCACCGTTCCCATAACTAAATGAAATACATGTCCCTAAAATTTTGGGCAAGTGATGCTTCTGTTTCCGCTATGAAATTGTGATTTTGAGGAAAGGATTGGCTATGACCCTCTTGTCCGAGAAGTTTGTCTCTATCTGCCTGTATCTCTTTTAAGTTTAGGGCCACACATCTTTGATCCCCTTATACCTAATGACTTGACAGGGAGGATCAAATCCCACTTGGAACAAGCAGTAAAATCTCCCTTGACTTTCATGGTATGCTTGGCATTATTGGATGACATGCTTTTCCATCTCTATCTCATGCTTGTCTCACAACAGGCATGTGCCTAGCTTATGGTGTACTTGCATGGCATATCTATGACTCTTTCCGTCTCCATATGGAGTCCGTGTGATGAGACCATAAGCTGCCCCATTTAGATCAAGTACATGTGATAGGCTTATTTTTTAGGAACCATAGAGCAATTCTCTGTCACTGCAAGGAGCTGGTAATGGTACATGGCCATTCTAGACGCGAGAGTGTACAGCTTAATCCATGTCCTATGGATATATGTTTGCCAAATGTCATCTCCACTAAATATAGTTATTACTTATTGTGGTACTTGTAACTCATCTAAACTCGTTAAAATGGCCCTCTTATAAGCAAGCAAAGGTTAATGTGAAGAGCCATCGACTTTAGGTTTATGCATTACTCCATTACACTGTAGTGGTGGCACTGCATCGAGAGAGCCCATGTGAAGTCATCCACCTCGTAAAGCGAGAACCAGCAATCTTCTAGTCCATGTGAGACCAGGTGCATAGATGATGTGAAAGCAAGCCAAGGTAGGCCATTGACAGCCCTTTGGGGTGTTGTCTAGAAGTCACATTCTCAATATGCACATGACCATTGGACATGAGGCATTTGTGTGAACGGGGCAGAGTGCTAACTCTGCTAGAATGATATGGTTTGCAATAGATGGTTTACTGTGTATGAGAGCATCATGACATGCAGTCCCTGTTCTTGGTATCTCTTTTTGATTTTGTATAGAAGTGTGAGGTCTACTTCCCCAGACGGCTGCCCCATACATTGCTACATGTTTAACCAATGAGCCAAACAGGAGGCATTTGGGCTACACACTTGCTTCATGGGTGACACAGAGCATTCTCTCTCAGTCATGCTAATGGTGCAAATTTTTCCACTAAGTGGGCTGCTGTTGCAGGTTTCTTGGAAATGTAATCAAGAGTACATTGTATTTAAACATTTCTTCCTTGTTTGTTAATAGAAACCCGAAACAAAAAATCACACTAAATTGAGGCACTTTGTAAACAGCCAAGTACTGCTTTGAGCAGCTTCACAAACAAGAGTGTCCAATGCCGGACTTACGTGGTGGCATTAAATGAGGTTGGATCCGGTCCACTTAGGAAGTTGCATTTGTAATCCCTACAACCAGACATTGAGAGAAGCATGTTAGGTTTGGAACAAGATGTCCACAAATTGTTACTGAATATAAATGAATGCACTTACACTGTAGCATTGTTTTTCTGAAGCTGTGCCATCCAAGCTGGAACACTACCAGTGAGCTCATTATCACCCATTTTTCTGCGCGTGCACACAAAAAAATACACCCTCATGTTTCAAATAATCCTTGGTGCTCATGAAACAGGCTAGTTTCGACTGCACCAAAACTATGTCATGGGCCAAAAATTATAATCCATGTGCGTACACTTGCTGCAAGCTTTTCATGCCCTGCCAGCTATCTGGAATACCTCCTGTCAATCCATTACTATACAGCAGCCTGCATGTAACATTGTCACGTGGGAACCACAAGTCAAATGCAAAGATGATATTTTAAGGAAAATTTGGAGCTTTTTTTAAAGGGGTGTTAAAAGGAAAAGGAAAAGGAAGTAAGGATATCTTATGTTAGTTCAAAGATGTCCTTTCTGTGTAAGGAAGTGGTTGGGTCGATCTCACGAAGATGGACTAAACAAAAACAAAAGGTTTGGGGGAACGGTGTTGTGTGGCTTTGATTGATACATACAGTCTCTGCAATTTGGTGAAGTTTCCTCCCCACTCTGATGGAAGAGGTCCAACAAGCTTTCCATTGTGTAAGTTCCTGCAAGAGGCTAGTAGTCGTCATCAGCTGTATCCAAACCAATACCATTGATTTGCTTTGTTGTCTTAAAAAGCATTAAGCATTTGGCACCAGTGACAACAACACACACACACACACACACACACACACCCCTTCTTCCTTCCCTTCCCTAAGAAGAGTTATTAGTCAGTTTTGTCTAATGCACCTTTCTTTTTACTAAGGAAAGACGGGTAATCTTTAATTAAGACATTCTATTCATTTTGAATGTAAAACTGCATTTGCAATTCTTAGCTTGTGTTTGCAAGCTCGTTATTGATTTTTTTCATTCCTCTCACCACATGCTGGCCTTTACATAGATAGCACTGCACTGCTACTTACATGTATGTTTAGTTGACCCATATACCCCATTCCGGTGGCAAATCCATGTTTAGATCAAGTCCCCAAGCAGTGCTACTTACAAGTATGTTAAGTTGACCCATATACCCCATTCAGGTGGCAAATCCATGTTTAGATCAAGTCCCCAAGCAGTCCTGTAAGAGATTGAAATAGGTCACATGATATTTGACCAAGAAAATAACCAAATCCACATTAAAAAAACAATCACATCATTATCTGACTTGGCTTCTTTACTTTTGAAAACTCTACTTATTGTAAATCCACATTTAAAAAAACTAATACATTTGAAACAATCACATCATTATCTGACTTGGCTTTTGTACCTTTGAAAACTCTACTTACTGTAAATCCACATTTAAAAAAACTAATACATTTGAAAGACAAGTTTAAAGCAAAGCCTATGAACATGAGCTTACAAGATAGTCAAATGAGGAAGGGATGAGAGGCTTTCTGGCAATGGTCCTGATAATGAGCTATTTCCCAGCCACCTGCAAGGAACAGAGAGTGGTAAGAACAAGCATATATTCCCATTTATTTTGTCCAAAATTTAAAAAGTTGTTTGTGTGTTACAATGGTTAGCGTCATTGAAAGCATGACTTTCAACACTATGAAAAAAATGGCTTCCAAACCCTTTTCATCCTTCCTTTGGTTTATTTCCTCTATTGTTTTGACCCTTGGCACACATACATACATGACCCACCAAGACAAGGATGGTGTATCGACCCTAGGCACACATGCACACTCATGCTCATGACCCACCACGACAAGGATGGTGTAGTTGGACATGGTCCCTCAAAGGAGTGCATGTTGTTATCTTGGTCCTTACACAAATATGGCCTAATTTGAGTAAAACATATGCATAATGGAAAGGGTCATTTTGTGTGTCCATGGCCCTTCCATTTGATCAACATTCAATCATATATAAGCACCCTTATGCTGATATCATACGGACATGATGTTTATGCACCCATAAAGAATTGTCTAACATAGGATCACACCAAAAACATTGTTAGCATGCTTGAAATCTGGCTATGGCTACTACTAGGGCTAAAATAGTGGCCTTCTTTTGCAACCCTATTTTCTAAGAGGCCTTCTGTGGAAGGTTTCAAGGGCTTTGATGACCTTTGAAGGCTTCAAGTTTCAGCATTGATAGTATCAGAAACCAATCTTGAAGTGGCTTTGGATGGATGGAGCTGCACATGTCTCATAGAACTTGCATACTTTACTTCTTGAAACATAAAAGAGTCATTATCATTCAATACAATATCGAAGGTTAAGATTGAGAGTTAATTTGGAAAACTGTTTGTTCACATTCTCTCACTTGTTTATCTTGTGTTTATCATCCATGTAAAAGTTACGTCTTGATCAAGGAAACATGAAAAAATTAAAAACCCAAGTAAAAGTTGCCTCTTGATCAAGGGAATATGACAAAATGAAAAACCCATGGTGAGATGTCTACTTGAGTATTTTATGGTTATAACTATGACATTTTAAATTAACTTTTTCTTTAAAAAATGGTGTCAAAGTTTGAACCAACGCCCAAAAAAAAAAACATTTTCACCAGCTAATCAAAATTGAGAGCTATTTACCTTTGCTAGATTTTTCTTCAAAGGTTGATAAGGTAAGTAGCCCTCCTTCAACATAAGGAGAGCTATTTACCTTTACCTACCAGCCAAAATAAGAAGAGCTAGCAATTTCTTCAACAATGAGTGTTTTATTCCTCAGTTTACAAAAAAGCTATTGGTATGTAAGACTTCAAGTGTTTCATAGATGTAACTTGCACCCTTCTTCTTGTAGGTTGTAGCCATGTCTCCCAAAAAAAAAACAACCAATCCTATGTTGCAAAAAGGTCCTAGCCATCAAGAAAAAGATACTTGTTTGTAGTTAGGCAAGGTTTTATATAAAACTTGGGGAGCTTATTTTAATTTTGCTTAAAAGAAGGAAATATACTTTGCATATGTTTTTTTTTGGGCCAAAATCTCAAGCAATGACAATAATTTGAGCTCTACATTTTAGGTGATAATGAAAGCTTATTGTATAATAATAATGTTATGATTCATTTAAGGTGGATTTTCTAGCAAATCAATGGACTATGACATAAATCATTACATTCAAATATTTTGTGTGGGTGCACACGTGCATGCACATGTGTTGGAGGGGGGTGGGCTTTCATGGAAGAAATTGACATGTTAGGTGGGAGTACATAGGATCTCAAACCTCTAAATGGTAACCCACTATACATGAGCAAAGTGGGTATGGGTAAATGTGTGCGTGCGTGTGTGTGTGTGTGTGTGTGTGTGTGTGAGAGAGAGAGAGAGAGAGAGAGATTGTCTTTTTTTCTACTTTCTTTATTTCTACATGCTTCCACTAGTATGGAGGTCTTTTTTCTAAACACTCAATAGAGCCATAACATCAAATTTCCTTCATATTAATATACTAGAATGTATGTGTTTAGTTTGAATGGACTTTTTGGAAAGTATCTCATTTACACACAAGGTGTGTTTCGAATGTCGTTATGATTAATAGCCCTTTTTTGTTAAAAAGAAGCAAATATGCATGTTTGTTCTCTCTTTTTTTCATTTTAGGTTAAATTTGCAAGCAATTGGGATAATTGAGCTCCAAATTTTAGTTAAGATTTTGTTGAAAGGAGATACCATTTAGAAGTGTAAGTGTGTGTTTTTTCTGGGGGAGGCGGTGCTTCAATGGAGAGGGATCAACTACAAAGTTTACAATGACACTATATGCTAGCAAGAGAGTATGGATGTATGTATGCATGTACATACGAGCGTATGCCACAAAACTAGAAGTCTTTCCATAGTATATAAAAGGTTTTGTGAATTAATTGCATAAGATTCGTTTGTTTTTACAATGCTCATCTCTCCATGATTCTTGCATCATGATGGATTTCCATGACATCCTCTATTACGACTCAAAATGTCAAGGAGTCTTGTGAGGTTTTTAGGGAAGAGTGAATATTGACTACACTTGGAAGAATAGATGACTAGACATTTTTTTCACAAGATTTCATGAAATAAAAGAATTGTGTAGCAAGGACCTTAATTTTAGTGGAAGATACAACATAATTGTTAAGTCTAAAATTTTAAGTAACAATTTGATGATATGGTACATTTACTACAATTAGACAATTTTGGTTAACTGCAAATTTGATAACCTTTTATAGGTCTATAATACATGCCAATCCTACTGTAAGTATTATGAGCTTGGACATGAGACTAGTGATTAGACTGATCATACACAATTCTTATAGTAGTGTGAATTGGATATTGGGCTATATAGTCAAGATTGTGGCTCATTTATAAGACAGTTCATGTGTGGAACTCTACCTTGGAAGAGGGACCCAGCTTGTGGTTAGCGCATTGGGCAATCGTACTAGTGACAATTGTGAGGACAACTGGGGATGTGTGGCATGGGATGTGCATGCCTTGAGGATGCGGTTATGAAACACATATGCCTTGGGGGTGCGTGGTATGGGACGTACATGCCTTGAGGATGCATGGGATGCACATGTCTTGAGAGTGCATGGGTTGTATTGGTCTCTGCCTATAGAGTGGCGTATTATTGTGTATGGTCTAGACTCAGGGTGTTCACTTAAAAATATGTAAGTCTACTACGTGCGATCATTAGGAGGGGTTTTTTAACCAAGATTTTGAGAAAAATGTACGGAAAACTACTTACATAAGGGGGTTTTAAATGGTATTTTGAACAAAAACCCATAAGTTTATAAAGAAAATTCACATAAAATTAAAATTTTTAATACCCTTTGGATGCACATTATATGTAGGTCTTTCTAAAAGTACACCCCTCCAAGGGTTTGGAGCCTATGGGGTTGGGTAGCAGCCGAACACTTCTATGTTCTTGTGAGTGTTCGTGTACTTATATGCAATGATAATTGTAGTGCTTCAGATGTGCTTCTTATACTTTCTTTTGTGAATATCAGTCTTTGGTAACGAACACACATGTTAGTACTCATAAACGTTTAGATTACCTTATTTCTATTAAATAAAATTATAATTTTATATTAAGCTTATAATCTTTAATTTATGCTTTTTTGGGATATTATTTAAAATTTTATGTAATGATTAGACTCAAATTAGAAAATACTTTTTAAAGATTTTATGGTTATATCACATTAAAGAAATAAAAAAAGTAGATGTCAACTTCACAATTTTATTTTTATCACACCTGATTTATATACAAGAAATCATTAGTTTGAGAATACATATCTTTTTTGTGTATTTTATTTTGCTTCAATATAGAAACTAATTGTGACTCATCATTTCGATGTAAAGGCTATGTTTATGATGCATGCTAGGTTGTTACATTAATAATATTTACTAGGATAAAGTTTCTTTCTAATGATAAAATACTTGTATGTAGCACTTTAAAAAGAAATAGAAGTTGAGATGATAATCATATGGCAAAAATAAAAAGATATGACAGAAGCTACTTACAGTTGCTCAAGATTTTGTAGGTTTGAGATTTGGTTTGGAAGAGTGCCGGTGAAGAAATTGTTGTCAATATGCCTACAAATTAAAATGTTACAGAAAACACAATATAGTTAACTACTTTTAGAAAAATCATATACATAGGGTGTGTGTGTGCATATGTATTGATGTGCACTTGCACATGTGCTTGTATGCATTTTTGAAGTATTTATTGTGTTTCTTATTTGATTGTGCATATGCATTGTAAATTGACTGACACAATATCAAATTATCTTCTAAGGGTAATTTTTTTTAGTCTTCTAGACATCACAGTTATTACAAAATGGAAACTTAAAAATATGATGTACTAAACTCTCTTACTAATATTGCAGAATGTGGTCAATTCTTAGCATACTTCTCCACAAAATGTAAATACAATAAAGTAAAGAGAAAGGGTGGGTAGAATAAACTTACAGATCAACAAGGTTTGTTAATGTGAGTAAAGATTGTGGAAATGCTTCTTGAATTGCATTTGAGGTCAAATTCCTACAATGAAGCACACAATTAAATGCAAGTAAATCATAATTAAACAGAATATCTGACAACATCAACCAAATTGTCAGTGAGACGCTTGACAACAACAACTTTCATGTATGAAAATTTAGAATGGTCGTATAGAAAGAGTGTGTGTAATAAGTATGTGCGTGCTTGCATGGATAACTTGACGATGAAGGTAATGACAAAAGCGTTTCTCTGTTCGAGTCTTAGATTGAGCTCACTCGCTTATGAGCTCAACTAGAAAATCGAAAAACAAAAAAACATGCATAACTTAATCGTGTTGACAAGATGAAGGTAAGCACTCACAAGTCATGCAGAAGAGTTAACTGATCAAATGCTGGCAGGGGGCTCTTCAAGTTGTTGTCAGACAAATCCAAAGACTGTAAACTCCTCAGATTCGTGAATGCGTCGGAGGGCAATGCCCCTTGTAAACCAAAGTTGGACAAGTTTCTGTGCACACGCCAACGAGCTCTAATTCCCACTCAACAGTATAATTACACGATTAATTAAAAAATGTGCCCACTAAACAATATGATTATAAGATTGGGTAGTTAATATCATGATCCAGCGATACGTAATTGTTGTCTTTCCAAAGAATCTGCCCGCTAAACATGATTAAACGATTGGTTAGTTAAGGCTTGCCATTAAGGATTGAAGAAACGAAGTAGTCAAATTTTGTTAAGTGCGCTGCAGTACATAAGTATACTTATAATCATAATTTATTATAAGTATAATTGACTGTAATCATAATCAAGCTAGTTAAGTCATATGTTTTTGCGTATAGCTACACCATTAGTCCCATATGATTGTAATTTATTATAAGTATAATTGATTGTAATCATAATTAAGCTAATTAAGTCATATGTGTTTGCGTAAAGCTACACCATTAGTCCAATTAATCAACAGATAGCTGGGCATATGACCTATTAGGTGAGCTAGTCTGCGAGGACTCTAAACACTGGGGATTAGTGGAGAAAGGAGTGGGAATTAGTTGAAGAAGCTTACAATTTGGTGACATTTAAGTGGAAATCGCAGATTACTCCTGGCCACTTATCAGTGCAAGGGGAAGAAGAGTCATTCCATGAGGAGAGGTTGGAGTTTGATGATCCAACTGCCTTTTTGATAGCCAGTAAAGCTGCAGCTGTTTTGGATTTAAAAAAAATCACACAACCTTCTAATCAATAGAGATTAAGATTTAATCATAAAAACTTAGCTCCTCATAATCTCCTTTGCTGCTTCATTAGATCCCAAGTACTTCTAAACTTAATGCAGTAGCGTAGCTTATTATCAGCATCTAACTATGGTGATTAATTAGATTCAAGCTTCCTACCTTAACTACTAACTTAAACTGCCAATTGATTAGATTCAAGTGAACCTGCAGCTGATAAGCTTCTCAATTACTGAATCTAAACATGCCCACTGCTTAGATTCGAGGGGCCTTAATCTTGCAATTATGTAATAAACGTTTTACATTAAACGATGAAAGACTGCATAGATTTCAAGAGTCCATCACCTTGACCATCACTTTGAGCTTGACAGACAGAGAGAAGCTGCAGGATGGTGAGGAGAGCTAATCCCACAGAAATTACGCTCCCAAACACCATGATTAGATGGAGATTATTGTCACGATTTGGTGTAGGTGGTGAAGAGGACGCTAATCAAGCATGGAGCGAATCTAAAAATCAGCTAGTTAATGGGCTAATCTCTAAATAACACACACACACGCACACACACGCACACTCTCTCTCTATGAGGTTGACCCATCGCTGCCTATTTACACCTGTCCTAATCGTGTGTACAAGTTGCCTCATCTTCGCTTTCACATTCTTCTCCTCCCTTATCTTTAGGGTTTCATAATTAGAAAAGTCAAATCTTCATTAACACATTTCATATCCCCCATTAATTATGAGCTTTAAGAAACGCAATGCCACATTAAGAGGTCAATGCTCTATTATCAAATTCAATTTTCCTCTTAAGACTTAGGATGTGACAACAATAAGAGTCAATATATATACATTGACAATAAGAGTCAATATATATATATATATATATATATATATATTGGTTGCTTGTTGACGGAGTTAGCCCGTTTTTGGGCATTCTTGTCGTAAAATACAGGCACTTATTTTGAGTGACCGTAGAAAAATAAGGTAAATTGTGGAAAAAAAAACAGGCATTATTTCTACGAAACCCGTCGTTTTGAAGGGTGACCCAACACGTCAAAAATCATGAGTGACCGTAAAAAAATAAGGTAAATTGTGAAAAAAACAGGCATTATTTCTACTAAACCCGTCGTCTTGAAGGCTGACCCAACCCGTCAAAATTCATCCGTACACTTCTTTATAGACCATAAGCTTTAGGATTTCACACCTAACTCAATGCTTTCTTTATAACTTTTGTACACTTTGGAAAGTGAACCATGTTGACCTGTGTTAGAAAGTAGCTCCCAATGCCTCTCATGTATCCTCCTTTTCAAACCACTAAATTTAAGATTCCAAGTGCCCTCTTTTTCAAGGATTCCCAATGCCTCTCATGTATCCTCCTTTTTAAACCAAATCTTGTGTTAAACCCCAGTGTAATCTAGCATAATTCCTTACAGAGGCACAAGTTACAATTTGACCATGCTTATAAGGATTGTCCCCCCACAACACAGTGACAATCTCCCCCATGGTGGCAAAAGCATCTTTTTCCATTTTGACGAGTCTTAGCTTGTTGAGCGGCAAGGAGAACTTGTTCATACAAACCCCCTTAATGCCATCACAAGGCTTGACGCCAAGACAAGGGCAACAATCAAGGCTACCAATAAGTAGAAAGCCTAGGCTTCCATGTTGAAGCAAGCAATAAGAGAGCTTGAAGTGCAAGCCTCAAAGGCTACAGTAGCCCCTTAAAAGACTAATGAACGAGAACCAGAGGTCCAATTTAATGAAGAAGACCTTAAAGAGCACACAAAAATGTAATGCACGAATAGTTATCAAGTGGTTTAGATGTGAGCTTTGAAGCTGCATTCTTTGCACAGTGGAGATGACAAGTGATCTCCCACACAACCCACTCTTCCCAAGGAAAATAAGCACATCAATTATGAAAACCTTCCAAAGAAACTCAAAACTATCCCAACCCCGTGTTGTTGAAGGAGTGGAGAAGGAGAGAATAAAACAAGCCTAAGAGCTTCCGAAGAAGGTGCAGACTAAACTAGAGCCAAAGTCATGAAGAAAGTGGTTGAGTACAAATGAATAATCCCACATGAGCATATCCCTGACCCTATCAACCTCTAAGTTTTCTAAAGTCCTCAGATAAACCCATAACCATTCTCAAGTGGCTATAAAAAAAAGAACCAGTTCTAGAGCCCTTGCCTTTGGAACCAATTCATCCAAGTCTCACATTGCTAGATGCAATGAAGGAGAACTCAAAGGGAGGTAAAAGTTGGCCTTCCATGGGTCATCGTAGTAGTTAGGGTAACATTTTTCCCTATTTTTTCTCCTTTAAGAGCCATTGCCTCCTAGGGAAGGATCAATACACACATCCCTTACACATTGCCAGGTTGTCCTAGCACATCTAAGAGTGAGTATGAACCCAACAAGTGCGAATATCACTCGCGTACATGGCAAGCATCTTAGCCTTCTTGTCCTCAAAAATCCAAGTTACAAGGAAATTCTCAATTTTGGAGAAACTTATCTGATTGGATGAATCAGAACTAAGAGCCCACACCACTGAACCTAAACTTGAAGAGGAGGGAGAGGAGGCCTCCCTCTATAACCAAAACCTAAGCACAGCCAAAGTGTCCACCATGAACAAGCTAGGGTACTATTTTAAAAGTGATAAATTGAATGCTGTGTTACCTATCATGCACAAAGGACTGACAATCTCTGTGATCTTGGATGGTGATATTAGCATCAGCATAATCATCAAGGATTTGCTGGGATGCCTAGGAAATCCCACCACTCATAGACATAAGCCTCGTGGTGGTAAGGCTTGCCGATGGGAACATAGCCAAGCCCTTAGGCATCCTGCAAGGTTAGAAGATCAAGAGTGATGGAAATTCAAAGAGAAAGAGGGATATACATGATGAGCCTTGAAAGGCCTTACATGAGCCAAGGCTAATTCATGATTGGGAAACCAATCACATTTATAGAACTCTCACCGAAGACATGTACTATCATAACCACAAGAAAAAGGAGGAAAAATGAGAGGATGATAACAAAAAAAGGAGGACATGGCTTGAGATAAATGCTTGATAAAAGAAGAACCAAAGGGGCCATAGAGCCCTAAGTGTGCAGATCTATGTACATGCAGTCGACCTTCACAATTTTACCCAGACATAAATAATAGTAGAACCTCCTCGTGCTGAGCTATAATTCTCTTCAAAAAGACCACCTAGATGCATGGCTAGCCTTGGCTGACACTGGGCCTAACCACAATGTCTTATCTTGGCAGATGTGGACCTCATTACTAGGCCACCCATCCCACCATCCATAGAGAAAACCTTATTGTGGTAAACATCCATAACCATTGGCCATTTTAAAGCGGGTTTTTTCAATGGATCTAAAAAACCTACATTTACAAGTTTTATGTGAGCCTTGCAGGTACACCCCCACAAGAATGCATCATTCTCGGAAGGATGGATCATAACCACCACTATAATTGCATATAGTATGTTGATGAAGAAGAACCACGATGCTCGACGAACTTCCCTATAGAACGGTTACCATACCTTTGGTAAATGAGGATATCATGAACCTTTCAACATCCCATGCCTTGTCATCCAGCCACACATCATCATTTCAGTAACTCCTACACTCCCCTCACCTTCATGCATTGGCCAACCACCCCAACCCTATTGAAGACCAAAAGCTTGCTGATAGGCCACCCCTCAAATGTTATCCCTAGACTCATCATCAGCCACACACCATCATTTCAAGTAACCCCTATGATAGACCAAAAGCTTGCCGATAGACCACCCCCCAAATGTCATCCCGAGACTCATCATCAACCACACACCATCATTTCAAGTAACCCCTAACACATAGCATTCCCCTTGCCTCGATGTGTGGCCTCCCCTTCTAGCCCTATTAAAGACCCAATACCTCATCGACAGAGACAATGACTACCCCCCAAACGTCAACCTCAATGGACCCTCGGGGAGGTCACTAAGAAGGAGTGGGTACCCAAGAGTACCCTCGCTAGCCAAGGTAGGCTTGATGCCCAAGCAAAGGCTTGGTAGCCACCATTCGGTCCAAAGCCTACCTTTAACACAAAACTACCAACAACAAGCGGGATGACTCTTAAGCAAAGATGTACTCGAGCCTTGCTACGTTGGATCCAAGCTACTAGAAGCCCAAGGCTTCTATGAGGGGAACCCTTCTATTTGGTCCCAAAAACCTTGCCAATCTACACCACAACCCCTTAATCCAAAAAGATTATTGACACGGCCCTAGTACCCAATACCACTGCAGTAGTCGCTTGATGAATCCCAACAAGCTTCTAGAAGCCCCAGGCTTCTACGAAAGGAACCCCTACATTTGGGTTCTAAGATATCAAAGAAAAACGTACCGTAAGCCTCTACAAAAACACACCCTCGAACTGAAAATCCAAGGGAGTGTAGAGACCCAATTCCATGCGTCGTATGCTACCTCCAAAGTGTAAGCCAGAATGAGAGCAATACATGGTCACACCTAGAGAAGTCCACATTAATCCCAAGTAGATACCAATTAAAAGAAGGTGGTCATGGCACAAGTTCTTGCATATGGAAGGCAAAGGGCCTTTCCACAACTTTCCATACATTGATGGCTTCACACCAATCATCACACCACCATGGAGATGCAGCTCCGAATGAAGAACTTTATTAATCTTTAATACACTAAGTTCTCCAACCTTGCTATATTAGCCACATGCTAGTTCTTTGAGCTCATCATCCTCATCCTTGAGGAGATGCCCAAGAACCAATGGATAAGCAAACAGCAGTTGGTCTTCGACCTCAATGAAGATTGATCACTTTTGAAGAGATGCTAAATATAGGGTTATGGAAACCCTTTGATATTATGCATAGCTCCACTTGTTGGATTTCTTGCAAGCCCTTCATCATGTCTTTCTATGAGACTACTGATATCTGTGGAACCAATGCGGGTGCCAGGCCCTGCCTACTTTCCAATTTGTAATGGGCCCAAAAGCTGTACAAAAACCCTCGTCCAAGGATGTCACACACAAGCCGTGTGAAAAGAGAGTCGAAGAAAGGAGTGTGTTGGAGTTTTCACCAAAAGGAGCTTCTACATGGACACACCTTTAGTCCTATGCTATGCACGATACCTACAATATACACACGGGCTTTGCATTTAATGGGCTAATCTCTAAATAACACACACACACACACACACGCACACTCTCTCTCTATGAGGTTGACCCATCGCTGCCTATTTACACCTGTCCTAATCGTGTGTACAAGTTGCCTCATCTTCGCTTTCACATTCTTCTCCTCCCTTATCTTTAGGGTTTCATAATTAGAAAAGTCAAATCTTCATTAACACATTTCATATCCCCCATTAATTATGAGCTTTAAGAAACGCAATGCCACATTAAGAGGTCAATGCTCTATTATCAAATTCAATTTTCCTCTTAAGACTTAGGATGTGACAACAATAAGAGTCAATATATATATATTGACAATAAGAGTCAATATATATATATATATATATATATATATATATATATATATATATTGACAATAAGAGTCAATATATATATATATATATATATATATATATATATATATTGGTTGCTTTTTGATGGAGTTAGCCCATTTTTGGGCATTCTTGTCGTAAAATACAGGCACTTATTTTGAGTGACCGTAAAAAAATAAGGTAAATTGTGGAAAAAAAACAGGCATTATTTCTACGAAACCCGTCGTTTTGAAGGGTGACCCAACACGTCAAAAATCATGAGTGACCGTAAAAAAATAAGGTAAATTGTGAAAAAAACAGGCATTATTTCTACTAAACCCGTCATTTTGAAGGGTGACCCAACCCGTCAAAATTCATCCGTACACTTCTTTATAGACCATAAGCTTTAGGATTTCACACCTAACTCAATGCTTTCTTTATAACTTTTGTACACTTTGGAAAGTGAACCATGTTGACCTGTGTTAGAAAGTAGCTCCCAATGCCTCTCATGTATCCTCCTTTTCAAACCACTAAATTTAAGATTCCAAGTGCCCTCTTTTTCAAGGATTCCCAATGCCTCTCATGTATCCTCCTTTTTAAACCACATCTACGAACATTTCTCAACCAATAAAGAAGAATAAATCTCTTCACTTTTGTCGATTCTATCCTTGATTTTAAGACAATACATAATTCCAACATTTTTAATTGATTCGAGTCATGAAAGTACACTAAAGGAAGGATGGTTTTTTTTTTCAAACCCTATTTTGCAATGCAAGTTTCTAATCATTGGAAATTGGCATATATCTATTAGCATATATCTATTAATTGTACACCTCCACCTTTTGCTTACCCCCAGCTGCACATACCCTCTGCGTTACGCCCCCTGCGAACTGCCTTTCCATCACACGCACCCCCCAGCTGCCTTGCCCCCCTTGGGGACCCCATGCCCTTGCGCACACTTAAAAAAATATAAATAAATAATAATAATAATAATAACAGTCCCCATAGGCTATCCTGTCTTCCACCATCGGCCTCTTGCACACACCTTCCCCGACTGCCCTTGCACCGTTGGCTCCTTGCGCGTAACCCCACGCTACCATCCCAAACCACAAGCATAGAAGCACATGTTGAGGTGAAGCTACAGATGCCACAGGTCCATGAGAAAGTGGTGAAGAAGGAGGACCACCATAGGTCTAAGAGGAGTGTCGAGGAAGAAGGGCCACCCCACAGGCCTCATCCGAAAACGACAAGTAAAACCTGAGCACGGAGAGGGTGAGGGGGTGCAAGAGGATGGTGAACAAATTAATTGGTGGGAGATCTATAGCCACCCTCATTGCCTTTGGTTGGGTACCCCAAGTTCGTGAACCCAAGATCGAGCACCCCCAAGTTCGTGAACCTCAAGTGCAGGCACCCCAAAGGGGGACCACCAAGTTCATGAGCCTTAAGATCGGGCACCCCCAAGTTCATGAACCTCAAGTGTGGGCACCCCAAAGGGTCACCACCACCAGTCACACAAGGAGGGAATCTTTGGCTGCCCCACACCCCAAACTTAGGGGCCACATTGGCTACCCACTTGTTGACCACTTGGAAGCAGTGCTCACCTACTTGTGCTCAGCGCCTCTCACCTACTCCAACGGCATCTATCAATGACCACTTTTAGCACTTGGCTCGTGATGGCCCAAGGGGCCATGCCCATTGTATAAAGAGAGAACTTGAAGTACTGAGTGAGGATCCCCAATGCAATACATGGTTTTGTGTTGTTCCAACTCTTGCCTACTCCAATCTTGTGTATGTGCATGTCACACTTGGGGAGTGTTGGCTCTTATGTTGTGTTCCGTTCTTGAGTTTGTGTGAGTGCATAGTGGAGTGGGACAGGGAGGTCGCCATCTCCCTATCCTGTGCCAACTCATGAGGGTATACTGCTTTAGAGAGGACCCTAGTGATTTCTAGTGTGCCGTTGGGCAACTGAGTCCACTACAATAAGGATGTCTCTAATGCTAAGGTGCCCATTCACACTTGGATGATGGCAATGAGAAAAAATCCAATGGGATAAAAGTGCCCATGACATAAGTACATGGCCTCACAGTGTAGTACTACAATATATCTAACATCCAAGCACTCCAAATCTTGTGTTAAACCCCAGTGTAATCTAGCATAATTCCTTACAGAGGCACAAGTTACAATTTGACCATGCTTATAAGGATTGTCCCCCCACAACACAGTGACAATCTCCCCCATGGTGGCAAAAGCATCTTTTTCCATTTTTACAAGTCTTAGCTTGTTGAGCGGCAAGGAGGACTTGTTCATACAAACCCCCTTAATGCCATCACAAGGCCTGACGCCAAGACAAGGGCAACAATCAAGGCTACCAATAAGTAGAAAGCCTAGACTTCCATGTTGAAGCAAGCAATAAGAGAGCTTGAGGTGCAAGCCTCAAAGGGTACAGTAGCCCCTTAAAAGACTAATGAACAAGAACTAGAGGTACAAATGAAGAAGACCTTAAAGAGCACACAAAAATGTAATGCACGAATAGTTATCAAATGGTTTAGATGCGAGCTTTGAAGGTGCATTCTTTGCACAGTGGAGATGACAAGTGATCTCCCACACAACCCACTCTTCCCAAGGAAAATAAGCACATCAATTATGAAAACCTTCCAAAGAAACTCAAAACTATCCCAACCCCATGTTGTTGAAGGAGTGGAGAAGGAGAGAATAAAACAAGCCTAAGAGCTTCCGAAGAAGGTGCAGACTAAACTAGAGCCAAAGTCATGAAGCAAGTGGTTGAGTACAAATGAATAATCCCACATGAGCATATCCCTGACCCTATCTGAGAACTAGTCATAGACGCAATGAGGGAACCTCTAAGTTTTCTAAAGTCCTCAGATAAACCCATAACCATTCTCAAGTGGCTATAAAAAAAAGAACCAGTTCTAGAGCCCTTGCCTTTGGAACCAATTCATCCAAGTCTCACATTGCTAGATGCAATGAAGGAGAACTCAAAGGGAGGCAAAAGTTGGCCTTCCATGGGTCATCGTAGAAGTTAGGGTAACATTTTTCCCTAGGTGATCAATGACTACTTTATTTTTCCTCCTTTAAGAGCCATTGCCTCCTAGGGAAGGATCAATACACACATCCCTTACACATTTCCAGGTTGTCCTAGCCCATCTCAGAGTGAGTATGAACCCAACAAGTACGAATATCACTCGCGTACTGGCAGGCATCTTAGCCTTCTTGTCCTCAAAAATCCAAGCTACAGGAAATTCCCAATTTTGGAGAGACTTATCTGATTGGATGAATCAAAACTGAGAGCCCACACCACTGAACCTAAAATTGAAGAGGAGGGAGAGGAGGCCTCCCTCTATAACCAAAACCTAAGCACAGCCAAAGTGCCCATGAACAAGCTAGGGTACTATTTTAAAAGTGATAAATTGAATGCTGTGTTACCTATCATCATGCACAAAGGACTGACAATCTCTGTGATCTTGGGATGGTGATATTAGCATCATCATAATCATCAAGGATTTGCTGGGATGCCTAGGAAATCCCACCACTCATAGACATAAGCCTCGTGGTGGTAAGGCTTGCCGGTGGGAACATAGCCAAGCCCTTAGGCATCCTGCAAGGTGAGAAGATCAAGAGTGATGGAAATTCAAAGATAAAGAGGGATATACATGATGAGCCTTAAAAGGCCTTACATGAGCCAAGGCTAATTTATGATTGGGAAACCAATCACATTTATATACACAAAGGAAACTAGGCCTTGAAAATAGTCCTAAAGACATGGAAGACTCATCCCATGGGTGGAGGCATTCTTGTCAATGAGTCTAACACTTCTGCCAACCTATATAATGTTGTACCGAGTTGTTGGATAGTGGAGATGAGAACAAAGACTATTGGCCCCTTCCAATGCCCGACAACTCTGAGGATTGGGTTCAACAATGGACACCATCTCTTTTGGGAGTCAAAAACTAGGAGAGGATCTAGCGATTCATCTAGGAGATCCCCCTCCAACTAGGATCTAACTTGATGCAAAATATCAAATTTTCATAAGAGTTGATGTTTTGGATCAAGTTGATATGTGAATACCAGTGATTTATCAGGTGCTATTGGATGCATGTTAGGACAACCGAGGGAGCATACCATGGACTTTTCTGTGAGCTTTGCTAGACATTAACTCATTCTTTTGGAGTTTTAATTCACCATCACCGTGCGAAAGGGATCCATGCATGTCCGTGTCGAATACATTTCTAAAATTCCAAATGGAGGATCCCCTCTAGGGGAGGACGATGATCTTCCCGATGCCCCATTGTTCCATATTAATCACATATTCGAATGGAGTGAAGACATTGCCAACTTCTTAGCCAATGTAAATCTAATTGGCCATTCCATTAAGAAGGATAGAGGCATTACCTCTTGGCTTTTGCTTTCTTTGTGAATGATAGTAGTTTATTTGGTGAAATATATCCTAAACGGTTACTCATTATTTTGGAGTTCAATTTCACCATGCGAACGGGATCCATGCTTGTAGATGTCAAACACCTTTCCAAAATTCTAAATGGAGAACCCCCTGTGTAGGAGTGGAAGATGGTCTTCCTGATGCTTCATTGCTCTGCATTGACCCACTTACTAGAATGAAACATTGCCAATGGTATCAAGAAATAGTTAGATGACATTATGAGCAAATGCATTCATGAAGATGAATTTGTCACCATACTTGAGCAAGCCCATTCTAGCATAGGTGGAGGACACATTATTGGGGACATGATTGTTGCCTGAAAGGTTCTCCAAGCTAGACTGTGGTGGCCTACACTCTTTGAACACAACCGAGTTTATCAAAACACTATGAGATAAATGCTAAAGGTTTGCCATAGTCCAAGAGAAGGACCAAATACCCCTAAACTCCCCTATAGTTTTGGATTAAATACCCCTACCCCCTATAGTTTTGGATTGAATACCCCTACCCCCTATAGTTTTAAAACAAACATTTGAAAAATAGGGTTTAGATTTTGTGGGTCCCATTAGTCGTCGCTAAGGGAAGCTAGGCATGCACTTGTTATATAGTGATTCGGTGAACAAGTTGTACTCTACTCTATGGGCCTACTACACCACACATATAAGGTGTTGTGCCAAGATGGGGTTGAGAAGAAATGATATTTCAATGGTAGAAAGCTAAAGTGCTACCCCACAGACCTCACCCAAGACATGTACTATCATAACCACAAGAAAAAGGAGGAAAAATGAGAGGATGATAATGAAAAAAGGAGGACATGGCTTGAGATAAATGCTTGATAAAAGAAGAACCAAAAAGGCCATAGAGCCCTAAGCGTGTAGATCTATGTACATGCAGTCGACCTTCACAATTTGACCCAGACATAAATAATAGTAGAACCTCCTCGTGTTGAGTTACAATTCTCATCAAAAAGACCACCTAGATGCATGGCTAGCCTTGGTTGACACTGGGCCTAACCACAATGTCTTATCTTGGCAGATGTGGACCTCATTAGTAGGCCACCCATCCCACCATCCATAGAGAAAACCTTACTGTGGTAAACATCCATAACCATTGGCCATTTTAAAGCGGGTTTTTTCAATGGATCTAAAAAACCTACATTTACAAGTTTTATGTGAGCCTTGCAGGTACACTCCCACAAGAATGCATCATTCTCGGAAGGATGGATCATAACCACCACTATAATTGCATATAGTATGTTGATGAAGAAGAACCATGATGCTCGACGAACTTCCCTATAGAACGGTTACCATACCTTTGGTAAACGAGGATATCATGAACCTTTCAACATCCCATGCCTTGTCATCCAGCCACACCATCATTTCAGTAACTCCTACACTCCCCTCACCTTCATGCATTGGCCAACCGCCCCAACCCTATTGAAGACCAAAAGCTTGCTGATAGACCACCCCTCAAATGTTATCCCTAGACTCATCATCAGCCACACACCATCATTTCAAGTAACCCCTATGATAGACCAAAAGCTTGCCGATAGAGCACCCCCCAAACGTCATCCCGAGACTCATCATCAACCACACACCATCATTTCAAGTAACCCCTAACACATAACATTCCCCTTGCCTCGACGTGTGGCCTCCCCTTCTAGCCCTATTAAAGACCCAATACCTCATCGACAGAGACAATGACTACCCCCCAAACGTCAACCTCAATGGACCCTCGGGGAGGTCACTAAGAAGGAGTGGGTACCCAAGAGTACCCTAGCTAGACAAGGTAGGCTTGATGCCCAAGCAAAGGCTTGGTAGCCACCATTCGGTCCAAAGCCTACCTTTAACACAAAACTACCAACAAGCGGGATGACTCTTAAGCAAAGATGTACTCGAGCCTCGCTACATTGGATCCAAGCTACTAGAAGCCCAAGGCTTCTATGAGGGGAACCCTTCTATTTGGTCCCAAAAACCTTGCCAATCTACACCACAACCCCTTAATCCAAAAAGATTATTGAGACGGCCCTAGTACCCAATACCACTGCAGTAGTCGCTTGATGAATCCCAACAAGCTTCTAGAAGCCCCAAGCTTCTATGAAGGGAACCCCTACATTTGGGTTCTAAGATATCAAAGAAAAACGTACCGCAAGCCTCTACAAAAACACACCCTCGAACTGAAAATCCAAGGGAGTGTAGAGACCCAATTCCATGCCTCGTATGCTACCTCCAAAGTGTAAGCCGGAATGAGAGCAATACATGGTCACACCTAGAGAAGTCCACATCAATCCCAAGTAGATACCAATTAAAAGAAGGTGGTCATGGCACAAGTTCTTGCATAGGGAAGGCAAAGGTCATATCCACAACTTTCCATACATTGATGGCTTCACACCAATCATCACACCACCATGGAGATGTAGCTCCGAATGAAGAACTTTATCAATCTTTAATACACTAAGGTCTCCAACCTTGCTATATTAGCCACATGCTAGTTCTTTGAGCTCATCATCCTCATCCTTGAGGAGATGCCCAAGAACCAATGGACAAGCAAAGAGCGGTTGGTCTTCGACCTCAATGAAGATTGATCACTTTTGAAGAAATGCTAAATATAGGGCTATGGAAACCCTTTGATATTATGCATAGCTCCACTTGTTGGATTTCTTGCAAGTCCTTCATCATGTCTTTCTATGAGACCACTGATATCTTTGGAACCAATGCAGGTTGATAAGTCTCACCCTATGCCAGGCCCTGCCTACTTTCCAATTTGTAATGGGCCCAAAAGCTGTACAAAACCCTCATCCAAGGATGTCACACACAAGCCGTGTGAAAAGAGAGTCGAAGAAAGGAGTGTGTTGGAGTTTTCACCAAAAGGAGCTTCTACATGGACACACCTTTAGTCCTATGCTATGCACGATACCTGCTGCAATATACACACGGGCTTTGCATTTAATAGACACATTTACCAGGAATGGGTAGTGCTATCTCAAGTCCCTGCATTAAGCCTTATCATTGATAGCATCCAAGTACATTTTTAGATAGGGGGACCATGGCGGGCGCAAGCCTGCCCATGGTATGACCCATCATGCTCATTCTACCACAATCAAAGGGCACAGGCTGCTTCTACCAACTATGTACAACATTTGAAGGGCCCCAACCATCATGTACACAATAGAAGGAGGCAAATAGAAGGAGGCATGGCATGAAGAACTACGTGCAACATTTGAAGGGCCCCAACCATGTCCACAACAGAAGGAGGCATGGTATGAAGAACTTCTACATCGCCTATACCCTTCATGTTTGCTCGATAAGTTGCCTACCCCCAGGGCTACCCAAAGCTTATCAATGTTGCATGTTGATGGTGGATCGGTCCCGAACCATACAACTTAACCTTAACCACCAACTTCATGGCATATCATGGACCTTCCAAATCTTTCCATGCTAGCAACACCGGCTTGGGTAACATGAGAATGTGGTCACCATCCGTACCATTTTTAAGTTTGATTGCCCAGTGTGAAAACTAGTCACTTAAATATAAGTCACTAAACAATGGACATCATTCTCTTGTAATAGAATACTTGTGAGTGCCCCTTCTTCTCTATTCTTGCTTGCATGTATGCTATTGAATCTTGTTGGATGCATGCTAGATAGGTTTGTTTATAGATTTCCATTTTGCATTGTCTTTTTCTTCTTCCTCTGCATTTTTAGAGAGAGAACCACCGTGAAGACAAATCTCTATTTACCTCCATCTAGGTAAAGATAGATCTTCCTTCATCCCCTTATCAAGGAGCATTCCGGTGTGACAATGGAGTGAGGACGTGATGGACGAGCTAGTGCACCCACATTGGGGAGTTGCATTGCAACTCCAAGGCAAGATCTAATGACATGATTCGGTAAGGCTAAAGTAAGCTCTGATCAAATAGGGTGTCGTTCGCAATGACAAGAAAAACTATGGGGTTCCCTTCCTTCGTCTCCGCCTCGAGCCAAATTCTCAGGGGTTGACCTGGGGCACTCATAAGCTGCCTGAACGACATTGGGGTCACTCACAATGCAACAAAGGTAACAAAATTTTTAGAACACACACACACACACACACACACACACATAGATACACATGCCGGTACACTTTGCACACACACAATGAAAAATATACTACGAAAGTCCATCGATATTTTATTGATATTTATTAGTTAAAGTATCATTTAATTTATTGATTAAGATACATAGAAACATACATACAATGCAACGATTGTTACCTAATCCCACCCCTTAGGGGATGATAGGGGCGCAACCCGACACCTGAGAGCTTAAAGACTGTCCCAATAAAATATATATTTATACTTGGACATGACAAAAATTTATATAGATTTTATTTCAATGAGTTATGAAATAAATATATGTTTAACATTGATATACTATTTAAAAAATGACTTTTATTATGAATCCTAAACTAGTTATAATTATTCCTTCGATTATATTTATCAAAACTATTTAAATAAAAAGTTAAAAATATCAAGAGGATGATATTTTCCCCTCTCTCTCTCTCTCTCTCTCTCTCTCTCTCTCTCTCTCTCTCTCTCTCTCTCTCTCTCTCTCTCTCTCTCTCTCTCTCTCTCTCTCTCTCTCTCTCTCGGTAGGATTTGCATCACGGTATTGTTTTGAGCAAAATGAGCCTCTATCCACCATTGGAACATCTGCAAAAAATTTGTTACCACACGACAGCAATCTCGTCTGCATATTGGACTCTGCTGTTAAATACTCATCCTCTGATTGGGTCTCGCAATGATTCCATGTTGTGTATTTAGAGGCTTCCTTGAAAACATCTTCGATTACTCAGAGTTACTACTTGGTCTAATGTTAGTGCAACGAGATTATGTGAAACCACCTCTGAAACTGCTTGGTCCTGCACTTTATTCAACTTGGAAGTTTCTTTGTGTCTATTACAACTTAAGAAACCTTGCCACCCTAGTTTTCTTCGGGATAGTCTTCCTCCCCAGCTCCCCCCGTCCAAACGGAGGACTACAAGATTGACCTCCTCCCAGGCTTGGAACCCCCGAGCAAGTTTCCGTATTGCCTTTCCAAGGCAATGGAATCAGAGTTGGACCGCCAACTCCAAGAATTGTTGCAATCTGGCTTCATCCGCCCCAAGGTGTCACCATTTGCGACCCCGATCTTATTTGTCAAGAAGAAAGATGGGTCTTCCCATTTGTGTGTCGATTATCGTGCACTCAACAAGCTGACTATCAAGAATAGATTCCCCTGCCTCGAGTTGATTATATTCTCGAGAGGCTGAATGGAGCAAAGGTGTTCTCAAAAGTTGATTTAAAGAGATGAGGATGTGGAAGGAGACATCCCCAGGAAGCCTTTCTTACGGAACAGGCCCACTATGAATTTGTGGTCATGCCATTTGGCTTGATGAACGCCCCAGCTACATTTAATCGCATGATGATGCGTGTTTTCCTAGATTTGATTGGAAAGTGTGTGTTCATATTTCTGGACGACATACTGGTATTTTCAGCTACGGTTGAGCATCATGACATTGATGTGGAGAAAGTCCTTAAGTTGTTGGAAAGCAACGAGCTCTACGTCAATGAAAAGAAGTCAAAATTTTATCTGTTCTAGGTGCATTACTTGGGATACATAATTAGTGCCGAAGGCATTTGACTTGATCCGGCTAAAGTGGCTAAGATTGTCAATTGGGGAATACCTCAGATGGCCTATGACATCAGATCCTTTGTGGGTATATGCAAGGCATACTCCACCCACATAGACAAGTTTTCTGACCTCTTGGTGGATCTCACTGATCTGCTAAAGGGTCTGAAGACAAGAAGGCATTGGATTCGAATGACTCTACGAGCGTTGGAGGAATTCAGGAACCTCAAGGAGGCTTTGTCAGAAGCGCTGTGCTTAGCACTTGCCTTGTGGGATGAGCCATTTCAGGTGATCACCGATGCGAGTAATATTGAAGACGTTCAAGGATCTCTTGCTGTCTCCCTTACTGGCGGTGTGGCAGGAGGCTGTCTCTTTTGGGGCGTTGCCTCGCCCGATCAATGAAGGGTGGATAAAACTTATCCATAAGAAAGGGGAGAAGAATGATTTGAGTAATTGGAGACCAATTACCATGTTAAACTGTGCCTACAAAATATTTGCCAAGGCCCTAGCACTGAGACTGTCCAGTCATCTAAAGAATTGGATCAGACAGGAGTAGAAGGGCTTCATCAAAGGAAGGTACATTCTAGATGCCATTATCACATTGTGGGAGGGTATGGAGTATGCAGAAGAATCTGAACAGGACTACATCTTCTTCAAAATTGACTTTGATAAAGCCTATGATAGGCTCGGTTGGCATTATGTTCTAGAATCCCTTAAACACATGGGCGAGGTCAGCACTTCATCCAGATGGTGAGTACTCTTTTTGGGAATGCCACGGCCAGGGTGAACATCAATGGTGTGCTCTCTGACGCTTTCTCCCTGACCAAATCTATCAAACAAGGCTGTCCTCTAGCACCCCTCCTCTATGCTATTGCTGCAGATGGTCTGAACTGGTTGATTAAAGATAGGATGGACAAAGGGGAAATGAATGGTATCTCTCTTCCCAACAATAAACAGCTATGCACCCAAATGTTTGCTGGTGATACTAATGCCATGGTTGCCAATACCAAGCCAAGCATTAAGTGCATTTGGGAGTGCATGGACATTTACTGCAAGGCTTCTGGCTCAGTCATTAACCACCATAAGAAAACAGGTATCAGGACCTTTTATTGACAAGCCTCCTGAGACTGGCTGATTCAAGCTGGTTGTAAAGTCCTAGAAGAGGGAGTAATTTTCAGATTATTGGGCATTCCCATGGGATTCAAGGTCACCCTTAAGCAGAGATGGATGTGGGTGCTAAACAAGGTGGAAGAGAAACTTACCAGATGGCAAAAAATGCATCTAAACCTGGGGGGTAGAAAGATGGTAATCAACCACTTCATTATCCCTTCTATCATCACAATTCCAGCTCAAACAATTCCCCAAGTGGAAGAAGCTCCTCCCGCTCACAATTATGGCTAGCAAATACTTGGTGAAACCAGTTGGCAGCCAACTGGTCCACTCGCTTTGGTCCGCTTGGAATGCTATCAAGACTAACCTTATCTTGTTTGAGAAGCCTAGTTACACATGGTGTGTACATGGGAGAGACTCTATCTGATGGCCAAGAATTCCCCTCGCCCCAATTGATAATGCCCAAGATGAAGCGTCTTTGAGAATGCACAGGAAAGGAATCTGTTGTTGGTGGGATATTAGGGACAGAGACATCAATTCTTGGATGTCCAAAGCTGATATGATCAGAGAATATAATGTCTCATATGTAGAATTAGACCTTATTGGGGTAAGAATCAGATTATGGCACCAATCGGACACCTGGCTGCTTTCGATTAAAGATATGCCAGCGCACAAAGCTTTCCAATGGAAGAATAAAAAAGGACTTCTCCCTATTCCCCCCAAATAGAAGACTGATCCTATCCATTGCACTCTAAACAAGAGATGGGGAATCCAGATCACAATGGCATTTTCTGTTTGATAAGCTATGGAATAATTATGTGGCACCAAAAAAAGCATGCCTAGCTTGGTTGGTCATGTTCAGAGCTATTTGGACCCAGCTTAAAGCCTTCACACTTAACATAGGGGATGCGAAGTGCCATAGATGCAAGGAGGTGGAGGATGACTTGCACATTTTCATGCACTGCCCTATTGCAAAGAAATGCTTCGAGTCATTGGCCAAGTGCATTCAGCTATTTGGACCCAGCTTAAAGCCTTCACACTTAACATAGGGGATGCGAAGTGCCATAGATGCAAGGAGGTGGAGGATGACCTGCACATTTTCATGCACTGCCCTATTGCAAAGAAATGCTTCGAGTCATTGGCCAAGTGCATTCAGCTATGGAATGGTTACACCCTTGATTGGAAAAACTTGTTACTTGGAGAAGGCATCGGTTGCACCTTGGAACTATGGGCTATCTTGAGAACTGAACTGTTATGGTGCTTGTGGTTAAATAGACTTGATTCCATTTTTAATAGTATGCCTACTAACAGTTTCAGGCCGAAAGAGAACTTGATACATGTAGGTGAAAGATGCATACAAAGACGGTTGAAAGACATGGACACCAAGCTTCATCGGCTGCAGGAAAAAGCTAAAGGAAAGCAAGTGGACCAGATAACACAGCAAATTCAGGAACTGTGGAAGATGAGAGAGGCCGTCATCTCCAAGGATGTGTTGCTCATCAAAGCACTCTATGCTTTTTGAAAGTCACACTCACGAAAAGAGGGAAAAGCTGGTTACACAGCTAGAGAAACTTCTCAATAAAGTCAAAGGCAAGATCAGGGCCTGCAGAACTATATGTCATGTGCATGGTCTCATTAGAGTTCTCAACATGTTGTAACCTGTCTCTTTCTAACCTCTTAATATAAGCAGCCATGTTTTGAAAAAGAATAAATCTCTTCACTTTTGCCGATTCTATCCTTGATTTTAAGACAATACATAACTCCAACGTTTTTAATTGATTCAAGTCATGAAAGTACATTGAAGGAAGGATGGTTTTTTTTCAAACCCTATTTTACAATGCAAGTTTACCAACTTGTATATGCCAAATCAAGTTTCTAATCATTGGAAATTGGCATATATCTATTAATTGTACCAATGCTCATCGATCATTTTGGATCTCTTTTTTTATAGTCAATAATCTTTCTAAAAATGTTATTATAACAAAGCCTAGGTCATTCGATGAATATAGAAGTTGAATTTTCTATGTTTACTTTACTATCTCAACACCCTAAATCCTCATTCAATGTATGTCTTTGTGTTAGAAGGAGAAAATAAAATTACAAATATTTTATAAGACAGCTGAATTTATGGTGGAACATCTTTGAGAAATCAATAATTAAAGATAGGTGTTATTACTATTCTTCTTAAAATCACCGTAAGGAATAAGAAATGCACTAGGTCAAAAGCCTTTATTATTATCTCCTTATACGTTAACAATTCGAACAATTGAAGAAGATTGATGTTTGATAAGGTCATGCCTTAGGCATGGTATTTTCTTTTGATAGACTGGAGGCTTACCACTTAAGATCATATTCTAATTTTGGGCTTTTGATGAGCCAAACTAGTTTAATTCATAGTATTACCTTAGGATGGTTCCAACTTGTGTGTGTGTGTGTGTGTGTGTGTGTGTGTGTGCTATTTTATCTGCATGTATATGCAAGCAAGAATCATTGATTAACTCATTTGAGTAATGACAAAAAGTCATTTTCATTTTCAACAGTTAATTAATTAATCAATGATCACATATGTGATGTCAACCACCAGGAATCATTAGTGTAATCATAATCGTAAGCAAATCATCCCTTTCTCTCTATGGCAATACTTTACAAATTATTATTATTATTTGGGTAGTTGTCATAGTATGTAAATGATTTTTGTAAAGGTGAGCTAGGTAAGGTTTTAAGGAGGAACCAAGGGTTAAAAAATAACCAAGGTGTAGTAAGTATGGGAGTGTGAACGGAGCTCACACGTGCGCCCGTGACTGGAGTTGCAGCCTGCACGCTTTGCTTTCCCCAAGCGCTGGTGCGGGCCCACACGTGTTTGTAGGAAGCAAGCGTGCACACCGGGAGAGGGAGCGAGCCAAGCCAACCGAGTCACCGACATCCTCAACAGTCAAACCATCGCTCTTGACCATCATTTTGACTCGCTTGGACACTTCTAAAGTACTCCTTGGAAGTTTGGTCACATCCTTAAATGCTCTTCTCCCACCATCGCTACCTTTTCTCCCATCCTTTAGTTCCTCCAAGTTGCAAGATTTCCTACCTCCCATCTTCGTCCACACTTTGCTATGCCCCGTCTCAACAATGATGACTTCAAAGTGACAGGCTAGGTCACCCTTCAAAGTGACAGGCTCAGTGATGGGTATCATAGCATCAGTACCTCTCCTTCCACATTTTGCCACGTTTTTTTATGAGACCACTCAAAATACCTAGCTACATCTTATGACCAAAATACCTACCTAGCTACATCTTATGACCAAAATACCCAAAAACGTGCATGACACCCGTCAAAAAGAAACCTTGAGTCTCATAGAGGCTATTTAATGCATGCGATGACTTTTTAAGTCCGTGGGCGGGACATGAGAAATGGTGTTTAATGCATGCGATGACTTTTTAAGTCCCTAGCGGGACACATGAGTTAGGAGCTAGCTTCCATGCTTGATGTGGTTGGCCCCACCAATGATTGAAAAAAAAACATAAAGAGAAAAAAACAAAGGTTCAAAAGACAATCATGAGAACATCTCCTTTAGGGAAAAATTGTACCCTTAGTTCAAATTTTTTGGTAAATCTTAGAAGACATTACATCATTTTTCTCCATATTTAGGAGCAAGCTTGATTTTTGATGTGCATCATGCCTAAATAACCTTGTCAAGGTTGACAATGCAAGCATACGTGAGCCTACATTTTCCCCAAGCTTTGTCTCAATGTGTTCACAAGTTTTAGTGTGAAGTGAGCCTACCTTTTTAAATATCTAGTCTTCTGTCAAATTCACTTTTGTGTAATCTCTACTTTGTTTTTCCTCTTAGGTTGGGTTCACAAGCTTTGAACCAAGATCTTGTGTGCAATCCACATGAAAACTTGGCACACACCATGAGAAAAAACTTATGGCCTTCCTATACTAATCATGGGGAAAAAAACCACACAAAATCCAAGGCTGGCAGGAATTGAAAACTTGAGAGTGGATAGGAAGCCTACCACCTTGCAACTAGGCTAACTCATTTGTTGAAATGAGGGTTGCAATTTTTTGACATGTTCAGTTGTGAAGTCAGTGGTGGGGACACCACAAAACTAGGCCAATATCTTCTCAAAACAAGTGAACCCAACCTTAATGTCAATGCGAGAACCCCATCCACTACTTCATGATACCAATAAATTGTCAAAAATATGCTTGCTTAAATTATCACTATAAAAAGAACTATATATTTTCCATGTCACCCAATTAAGCGATTTTATTTTGTCCATTTACTTGCTAGGATTAACCACACTTAGATGGCATTTTGTTGCTTTATATTATCTAGTTCGGGGTTCTCAATAAGCTTGCCTTAAATTTTAAGAAATATTAATTTAAACAAATATGATCTAATATAAAAGAAAAAACATAATTTATTATTGATTATTTTAAAACATGAATTGTTAATGTTGACATTTATATCATTACAAAACTTTGGTAGTACATAATATACTATTTGTTAGATATCTAGTTGTTCTACCTATAAGGTCATGCACAAGTTTATACCATCCATTTTTGTCCCACTAGGTTTTTTTCCATGGCCATCCATGTGTAAACGAGCACCTTAGGGTTAGCTAGTGTATAAGCAACCTCATCCTCAGTTTAGGATTGGTGTTCATTTTGTACTTCATTATACCTTGAGCTCTTGCTATGAATAAGCCTTGTACACACACTCTCTCCCTTATGTTCTCTTTAATTTGTGAACATTGAGTGAGTGAATCTTTGTAGCTTTATTTCCATTGGGGAACTTTTTTTACCAAACATTTGGTAGCGAGATTTTTTTTCACATCTTTGGTTCCATGGGTTTTTCTTATGTGGACTCCTCAGATGATGTGCCAGTCGTGACATATCCATGTCAAGGCCAACAGATCCAACAAGTTTCTCAAATTACTACTATGACCAAAGGAGATGGGATTCACATGTTGCTCAAACTTTGCCATTGATTGTCTTATCAGTTAAAAGGTTTATTGTTCCATGCATTCAACCTTGTAGAATATCCATGCTTGCTTGGAACACTCTAGAAGTTATGTATCAGGCTTAAAAAATGATACAAGGATTAGCTTTCTCAAAAGACAACTTGATAATGAAAAGATGCAAGGTAAGGGGTCCATATATGAACATTGAACAAAATTGCAAGACTTTTGAGAGCAACTTCTCAATATTGACAAAGCCATTCTTGAAAAGGACATAATTAACATCACCACCCTTAATATTGACAAAGCCATCCTTGAAAAGGACATGATTAACATCACCACCCTTAATTTATTACCTAAACATTATCTGGATTTCAATACTTCCCTATGGCTTTCTTTGAGAGACAATGCAATCCCTCTTACCTATCAGGAACTTGTCAGCTTACTATTGTAGGAGAAACACTAGATAAAGAATGTTTATGGCAGTTCTAGCAGTGATCAGGCTTAGCAACCAAGGATAAGGGCAAGAAATTTCAATAGAAGACCAATTCCAACAAGAATTATGAGGCTACGGGTGACTTCGAACAGTCAAAGAAGGTGACTTGTCTCAGTATTGCAAGAAACTCGACCATGCATTTGAAAATTGCTTTAAACTTCAAAACAAAGAAAATAAGAAAAGGGAGGTGATTTCGAACAACCAAAGAAGATTCGCAAAAGTAACTTGACCATGCAATTGAATATATATATATATATATATATATATAGACTCTTATTGATATATATATATATTGACTATATATATATATTGACTCTTATTGTCACTCCTAAGTCAATGCTCTATATATATATTGGTTGCTTTTTTGACAGGAGTCAACCTGTTTTTGGGCATTCTTGCCGTAAAATACAAGCACTTATTTTGAGTGACCGTCAAAAAATAAGGTAAATTGTGAAAAAAAAATAAGCATTATTTCTACTAAACCCGTCGTTTTGAAGGGTGACCCAACCCGTCAAAAATCATCCGTACACTTCTTTATTGACCATAAGCTTTAGGATTTCACACCTAACTCAATGCTTTCTTTATAACTTTGTACACTTTGGAAAGTGAACCATGTTGACATATGTTAGAAATGAGCTCCCAATGCCTCTCATGTATCCTCCTTTTCAAACCACTAAATTTAAGATTCCAAGTGCCCTCCTTTTCAAACTTCAAGATTCCTAATGCCTCTCATGTATCCTCCTTTTTAAACCACATCTACAAACATTTCTCAACCAATAAAGAAGACTAAATCTGTTCACTTTTGTCAATTCTATCCTTGATTTTAAGACAATACATAATTCTAACATTTTTAATTGATTTGAGTCATGAAAGTAGTGAAAGAAGAATGGTTTTTTTTCAAACCCTATTTTACAACGCAAGTTTACCAACTTGTATATGCCAAATCAAGTTTCTAATCACTGGAAATTGGCATATATCTATTAATTGTACCAATGCTCAGGGATCATTGGATCTCTTTTTATATAGTCAATAATCTTTCTAAAAATGTTATTAACAAAGCCTAGGTCATTCGATGAATATAGAAGTTAAATTTTCTATGATTGCTTTACTATCTTAAGAAGTTTATCAACACTCTAAATCCTCATTCAATGTATGTCTTTGTGTTAGAAGGAGAAAATAAAATTACAAATATTTTATAAGATAGCTGAGTTTATGGGTGGTGGATCATCTTTGAGAAATCAATAATTCAAGATAGGTGTTATTACTATTCTTCTTAAAATCACCGTAAGGAATAAAAAATGCACTAGGTCAAAAGCCTTTATTATTATCTCCTTATACATTAACAATTCAAACAATTGACGAAGATTGATGTTTGATAAGGTCATGCCTTAGGCATAGTATTTTATTTTGATAGACTGGAGGCTTACCCTTTAAATAGCTCCTTTTTATCGCTTAAGATCATATTCTAATTTTGGGCTTTTGATGAGCCAAACTAGTTTAATTCATAGGATTACCCTAGGATGGTTCCAACTTGTGTGTGTGTGTGTGTGTGTGTGTGTGTGTGTGTGTGTGTGTGTGTGTGTGTGTGTGTGTGTGTGTGTGTGTGTGCATATATGCTATTTTATGTGCATGTATATACAAGCAAGAAGCATTGAGATTAACTCATTTGAGTAATGACAAAAAGCCATTTTCATTTTCAGCATTTAATTAATTAATCAATGATCACATAATGTAATGTCAACCACGAGTAATCATTAGTGTAATCATAATCATAAGCAAATCATCCCTTTATCTCTTGGCAATGCTTTACAAATTTTATTTATTTTTGGGTAGTTGTAATATTATGTAAATGATTTTGTAAAGGTGAGCTAGGTAAGGTTTTAAGGAGGAGGAGGAGGAGGAGCAGGAACCAAGGGTTAAAAAACAACCAAGGTGTAGTAAGTATGGAAGACAGAGAGGAGTCCCCTGTGTGAACGGAGCTCATACGTGCGCCCATGACTGGACTCGCAGCCTGCACGCTTTCCCCATGCGCTGGTGCGGGCCCACACGTGTTTGTACGAAGTCAAGACCGAGAGAGCGAGTCAACCGACATCCTCAACAATCAAACCATCGCTCTTGAGCATCATTTTGACATGCATGACTTACTCACTTGGACACTTCTAACGTTTGGTTGGAAAATAAAGGAGCTCACTTAAATGCTCTTCTCCCATCTCGACCTTTCTCCCATCCTTTAGTTCAGGGTTCCCCGATCTCTACCTTTCTCCCATCCTTTAATTCACGGTTCAGGAAATTTTTTTTCTAAGCCATACGAAAAACCTTCTCGTTTGGAGACGGCATTGAAAATTTTGAGAAAGTTTGATCCTTTTTCCTCTCAAGTGAACCGGCCAAGTTCCTTTCTATCTAAATTATAGGAAACATTTTTTTCCTAACAATCAAAACTACTTATTCCTTTTAATTGAAGTTTTCATTATAAGTACAAATAAGAAACCTTATGGTAGAGAGAGATTAGACTTACATGATCGTGTGGAATGTACGCTTCCGCGTTTTCCTTCATAAGACTCAAAAACATGTTGATTGTACATACTTCCAAAACGCAATAAACCTGCATGTTAGCCTATGGGGAATTGAACCCCAAACTAATCATAATGGCTAGACTACCAAGAGGCTCCCCTACCCACCTGCCCAAGTTAGTCATATTTGAAGCAAAATTAAAACATGAAAAGAAAAGCACATCAACTATAAGAGAATAGATCAAATCTACTTCAAAATTAATGAGCAAATTCCTTGTGTAGAAAACAAATGGCGTTGTGCCATTTTGGTCCAGATCTCCATACTATCGATGTACTCTGATTCACCCAATTTTTGAGGACCTTCTATAAACAATTTCATTAGTGCATCCAAGCTTTTGATTTTTTCCAGACGATTGCATAACTTACTCTTTATAACCGTTTGAGCACTAAATCCTCTCTCACATGTAGCTATACTACAACATTGGACAAGTGCAATCTGACATATGGTAAGCACATTTGGATAAGCATCCCTCCAAATGTCATTACTAGCAAGTGCAAAAGTTACCTCAGGCAATGTGTAGCATAACCAATCACGTGAAGCTTGATGCTTGAAATTTCTGAACTCCCTCTTAAACTCATCACCATCTATCAATGCATCAATGTCATGGAAATTCAACTTCTTAGAGCAACCATAAAAAGATGTAAGTTGATCCACTTCAGATGCACCATAAGTTTTTAAAACCCGTTCTAAAGTTGGATGCTGTGCTGGTATGAGAATCTTCATGCAACTCAAAACGAAAGTATTTGCAAATCTAGATTTCAAATTAGAAATGATAGAATTAGAAAAAGCAACTTGAAATTGTATAGCTTTATTCAAATCTTCATCGAAATATCTCGTTTAAGAGAATGCTCATATAGCATGTTTCCACGTAAAGAACTTCTCAAACCATGCAAGTATCCCTTCTCGGGACCATAATCAGGAAGAATATCAAAACCATATGTAGTTTGAGCTAATGCATTCATGTCAGGCTGAGGACAGTCAACATAAAATTGCTTAATTGATTCTATCTCATTTCTAACAAGACTCTCAATTGTTGTCACATCCACAACTTTCTTTTGGAACATCTAACTTAAGGTGGTTAGACCTCTTAATATGTCTGCCATAAAATGAAGGCAATAAACACACTCAAAGATAGATATTTCATCATAAATATGCAATGCATCTCACTTAGTAATAGAAAGTATTGCATCTATTGACTTACAAACTCTACTTATAGCCCTGTAATCGACTAAGCCATCTAATATCAAAAGTATGCTCCAAATGTAGAATAGGACAAGTTAAATCTTCTTGCATGGCTTGAAGACCTTCAAGCTTCTTCGCACTTCCATTGAAGTATGAAGCTATGACATTAACAAGCTTGTCTAATCGTTTGCAGTAGTCCATGTTTTTTGCAACGTTGCATACAACAAGTGCACTATGATGTGCACACAATGAATGGAAGTATGATAAGGATTCACATGCTTCTTTAATAAAGCTTGAACACCATTATCTTTTCCTATCATTGTGTTGCACCCATCAGATCCAAAAGCTACAAACTTAGATAACTCTAGATTACACTTTTTCATTTCAGTCATAATAACTTCAAACAAAGACTTTTCTGTTCCATCATGCACTCGAACAATCCCATAAAAACTCATTGTCGGAATACACTCTACCTCAAAATAAGACAAATAGATTACCATATGACCATGCGATGAGATATCATTTGACTCATCAATAAGAATGCCAAACCAAGGACTTGTAGTAACTTTTTTCAACGTAGAGTCCATTAGACACTTAGCCATACAATAACTCATTTTGACACATGCCCTATCATCATTGTATAGACTAGTGGTGTAGGGTGCTTCACAATCTTGTAAGTACTCAATCAAAGTTGGAAATAAAGAAAGAGGAAGATTTTTCTTTGTAATCATATATGCAGACTTAAACAAAGAAAGCAAGGCTTTATCTTTCACTTCCTTCACACTCTTTATACTCTTCTCTATGCATTTCTTATCCTCAAGTAAATGAGCTTCCATAGCAACTTTATAGCATGCAGTGCGAGCATGGTATTTCAAGTTGCTCAACTTGAAATTTACAGAAGCTTACTTTGAATATGCTCTATACGGATGAGGATACTTAAGACAAAACTTGCAATACATTTTTACCTCTTCATTATCAAATACAAGCCATTTTTCATTAAAAAGCATTCTTCCTTCTCTTTTCCTATCAAGTTCTTCTTTTTCCTCAAGAGACAAATTATCATAGACATTTGAAGACATTTCTTTTTACCTTCCTTGGTTTTGGGTTTACTCCTGCCCAAGCAAGGAGAGTTCCTTGTCTCTTTCCCTTTACTTTAGGAGCCATAAGATTAGGATTACCTCTTTCTCGTGTATGTGCAAGCAGTGTCAATGCCGAGTGGTGAGACTCAAGAGAGACTAATAGAGACACTCCAAGAGAAGATAAATCACAATGACAAACCTCTAGCCTGCAAGCATAGTAGATACTACATACACAAAAGTATTTTCAAAGCTATAAGGAAATGAACATCGCTTTTGGTGAATAAGAAAATGAAAATCTAGCAAAGAAAAATCATGTACCTTCAAATTCTCTGGATTTCAGAAAAAGGAAGACATTGAAGGCTAAAGCTTGAACTTTGAAGCCTTCACAATGAATCTCTTTCCCGTTTTGAGTTCTCTCGAGCTCGCACATTGCTCTAGTGATTCAACATGAGCTCAGAGATTCCCAGTAAGGAGATCTGAAAGACTGAAACTTATAACACAAACGTTAAGAGAAAAGGACTCTTAGGACACAAATGCTTACAGATTTCCTGATGTAACTCATTAAGAGCAAAGAACTCTCAAGCTTGCAATGATCAATCACTTAAAAGTTAAGAGCAAAGGACTCTCAAGATTAAGTAGAGAGTTCAGACTCCAGAGGGTCGACGTCAGCATCCAGACTCTCAGAGTCGCTAGTTGGCTGCTGTCGATGATGGCAGAACTGGGAAATGGAAAATCAACATATTTTAATAATTATAATTTTAGATGTTACAAAAATTAGATGCAGAAACATCCCATCGGCGATCGGCGGATAGATTGGTCACTAGAGCCATGTTGGAGGCCGGAGGCCGAAGGCTAGGCCGCTGAAGTCGTGGACGTTGGGAGTCTGGGACAGTGGAGGCCTAAGGGCGAGCCTCGAGGCTGGACTCTGGAGTCACTGGAGTTTGGACTCTAGACTGAGCAGTCGAGTCTTTGAGTCTCCTAAAGTTCTTAGTGAACGTTACGCTCCTGAGCAGTGAGCACTGAGAGGCTGAGATTCGAGAATGGAGAACGGTTACCCTCCTTAATTAGCGCACTGGGCAGTGAGAGGCTGAGAATGGAGATTTGAGAATGAAGTTCAATGAACGTTACCCACAATGCAGTGATGCACATGCGGTGATGGGTGGCAGAATCCAAATCCGTGTTTGCCATTGCCAACTTGTGGCCAGCTGGAGCGTGGAGGCTGGGATAATTCGATATTAACCTTTAGATACTATAGATAGTATATACCATAATAATTGACTCAGAGATAATTGATTCATGCATGTGCCATGCAGTTGCCAAGCATCATCCGATCATCGTTGAAATTTGATCTGTGATTCTGAGATCCTTCAGGCTTCCATATTTAAAAATTTAGTGCCAAGTAGTATATACTAGTAACTGTATAGTATATAGTATATACTATAGTTTAAACTTTATATATTGGTAATTGGTCCAATAATAATTGGTAATTATAGTTTATATTATATAATATATATAATATATAATACCTTAATAATTATCCTTTTCCTTTCTATGTAAGAAGGAAAATATCCTTTCACACTTAGTTTTGGCCCTTTAAAATCCTTTTCACCCTTAATTTTGACCAGCTTAGAGTTCCTGCTAGTGAAGAGGATTTCTGAAGAGATGAACCGGCCCAAGGTTAAAGTGAACTAGTATTTTCCTAAACCCTACTTTAGTTCCTCCAAGTTGCAAGATTTAATAAGTTTTGGCTACCTCCCATCTTCCTCCACACTTTGCTACACCTCGTCAACAACAATGATGACTTCTGACCGGCCTAGGTCACCCTTCAAAGTGATAGGTATAGTAGCATTAGTACTTGGCATCTTCCTCCACACTTTGCTATGTCTCCTCAACTATGATGACTTCTGATAAGCTAGGTCACCCTTCAAAGTGACAGGCTCGGTCACCCTTCACAGTGATGGGTATCGTCGCATTAGTACCTCTCCTTCCACATTTCGCCTCATTTTTTTATGAGACCACTCAAAATACATGGCTACATTTTACGACCAAAATACCCAAAAACATGCATGACGCCTATCAAAAAGCAACCTTGAGTCTCATAGAGGCTATTTAATGAGAAATGGTGTTTAATGCATGCCATGACTTTTTAAGTCCTTGGTGGCGAGACACATGAGTTAAGAGCTAGCTTCCATGCTTGATGTGGTTAGCCCCACCAATGATTGAAACAAAACATAAAGAGAAAAAAACAAAGGTTCAAAAGACAATCATGAGAACATCTCCTTAGAAACCTAGGGAAAAATTTTACCCTTAGTTCAAAATTTTGGTAAATCTTAGAAGGCATTACATCATTTTTCTCCATCTTAGAAGGCATTACATCATTTTTCTCCATCTTTAGGAGCAATCTTGATTTTTGATGTGCATCGTGCCTAAATAACCTTGTCAAGGTTAACAATGCAAGCATACGTGAGCCTACATTTTCCCCAAGCTTTGTCTCAGTGTGTTCACAAGTTTTAATGTGAAGTGTGCCTACCTTTTTAAATATCTAGTCTTCTATCAACTTTACTTTTGTGTAATCTCTACTTTGTTTTTCCTCTTAGGTTGGGTTCACAAGCTTTGAACCAAGATCTTATGTGCAACCCACACGAAAACTTGGCACACACCAATAGAAAAAACTTATGGCCTTCCTATACTAATCATGGGGAAAAACCCACAGAATTGAAAACCTAAGAGTGGATAGGAAGCCTACCACCTTGCGACTAGGCTAACTCATTTGTTGAAATGAGGGTTGTAATTTTTTGACATGTTGAGTTGTGAAGTCAGTGCTGGAGACACCACAAAGCTAGGCCATATCTTCTCACAAGTGAACCCAACCTTAATGTCAATGTGAGAACCCCATCCACTACTTCATGATACCAATAAATTGTCAAAAATATGCTTGCTTACATTATCACTATAAAAAGAACTATATATTTTCCATGTCACCCAAATAAGCAATTCTATTGTGTCCACTTACTTGCTAGAATTAACCACACTTAGATGGCATTTTGTTGGTTTATATTATCTAGTTCGAGGTTCTCAATAAGCTTGCCTTAAATTTTAAGAAATATTAATTTAAACAAATATGATCTAATATAAAAGAAAAAACATAATTTATTATTGATTATTTTAAAACATGAATAAGGTCATGCACAAGTTTATACCATCCATTTTTGTCCCACTAGGTTTTTCCCCATGGCCATCCATGTGTAAATGAGCACCTTAGGGTTAGCTAGTGTATAAGCAACCTCATCCTCAGTTTAGGATTGGTGTTCATTTTGTACTTCATTATACCTTGAGCTCTTGCTATGAATAAGCCTTCTACACACTCTCTCTCCCTTATGTTCTCTTTAATTTGTGAACATTGAGTGAGTGAATGTTTGCAGCTTTATTTCCATATTGGAGACCTTTTTTTACCGAGCATTTGGTAGCGAGATTTTTTCTGCATCTTTGGTTCCATGGGTTTTTCTTATGTGGACTACTCAGATGATGTGACAGTCGTGACATATCCATGTCAAGGCCAACAGATCTAAGAAGTTTCTCAAATTACTACTGTGAGGGACCAAATGAGATGGGATTCACATGATGTTGCTCAAACTTTGCCATTGATTGTCTTATCAGTTAAAAGGTTTATTGTTCCATGCATTCGAATACTTGTAGAACATCCATGCTTGCTTGGAACACTCAAGAGTTATGTATCAGGCTTAAAAAATGATACAAGGATTACCTTTCTCGAAAGGCAACTTCTATCTATCTTTTACAGGGCTTGCACCTACATGCCATGTGGTGACTTTTTTAGGTGCAAGCCCTGTTGAGGCTACCCCACCAACATGACATGCCATGTGGTGACTTTTTTAGGTGAAAGCCCTGTTGAGGCTACCCCACCAACATGGCATGCAATCACCTTTGTATTGCATGCAGCCACCCCTGTCACCTCCGCAGGTTGTAGGTCCTCCATGACGCCTCCTCCTTCATGTCTGCAGGTCCTCCATGACGCCTCTGTCACCCCTCCTCCTCTCTGCACACAAGTTGCAGGGTGGCCATTCGTTCAATGCAATGGGGAGAGATTCAAAAATCTGTGCGAGAGACTCGAGAGTCTGCGTGTGTGTGGGTTTGCTATGTACAGCTAGTGAGCTAGCCTCTCTCCCCTGTCTCATGTTCTCTCTCTCTCTCTCTCGCCTTATTTTCTTAGGTGTTCTTGCCGATTGTGATGCAAGTGTTCCTCCTGTACCTAGGCTTGGTGTGCTATAGCACGCATCCCCTCCTCAGTGTCGTCTACAGTGTAGCTCCCCTCCTCGGTGTCGTCCACCGTAAGCCCAGCTCTTTCTAGCACATATTTTTTTGATTAAGATAAGAAGATGGCCAAGTTGCATTCAATGAAAATGGCCAACATTATTTGTTCTACAAGCAAGGGCTGTGTGTGTGTGTGTGTGTGTGTGTGTGTGTGTGTGGGAGAGAGAGAGAGAGAGAGAGAGAGAGAGAGAGAGAGAGAGAGAGAGAGATTGGTTGTTGGGCGTCTCCCCTCCTCGATGTCCTCTGTTTGGTGCCTCCCCTCCTCAGTGTCGTCCATTGTCAAACACATCTTTCTGGCACACTGCATGCGGTCGCATTGGTAGAGAGAGAGAGAGAGAGAGAGAGAGAGAGAGAGAGAGAGAGAGAGAGAGAGAGAGAGATTAAATGTTTGGCACCTCTCCTCCTCGGTGTTGTCTGTTTGGTGTTGAAATTAGAGCATTGTGATGAGCTATGGTGGATCAAACACTAGAATCAACATCATTAACAAAGTGATTAGCAAATAATTAAGACGTAATTAGTGGATAATTAACAAATAGATTAATGTAGGCATGGATAATCAGAAACTAGCAAATTCTCATTAGGGCAATGCCTCAATTTATAGAGCTTACATCCAAGCATCAAATCCCACTGATTTCTCCATGATTCACTCCACCTCTTTTCCCTGATTCTCTCCACCTCTTCACTTTTCCCAGAATATCTCCACACTTCCCAGAATATCTCCACACTTCCCAGAATATGTCCACACTTCCTAAATCTTCTCATGCTACCCTTTATTCTCTCTTCTCACCTTTTCACAGGTTCTTTCACATTTACTCATTCTCTTTTACAGCCTCTAACCAAGGGCTTGTTCCCGCACACACCCTATTCACTTGTATTCTCTTTTACAGCCTCTAACCAAGGGCTTGTTCCCACACACACCCTATTCACTTGTATTCTCAACACCTCCCCTCAAGTGAATACTCCTAGTACACCTAGACCCTATACCAAGTTTGCCTCCCCTTACTTGATAGTCTGCGACTAGTGCCTAGCACACCTCCCCTCAAGTTATCTTAGCACACCTGGACCCTATACCAAGTTTCTCTCTTACATGATAGCCTGCGACTAGTGCCTCGAGTCCCTAAACTCATAGTCCTTGACACTCTCTCTCTCTATGTGTCCAAGGCTTACTATAGTTGCCTGCGACCTTGACTAAAGTGCTCATACATACATCTACCACGTGGCCTACATCATCGGTGGCTCAGAGGTGGTTTTACTTTGTTGGGGCAGGTTACATTGGGTTGTGGGGTCTCTCTCTCTCTCTCTCTCTCAGAGATTTTCACATGTCTCCTCACTCTTTGGAGCCTCACATCTTCTCTTTTCTTCAGTCTTCTTGTCGTGGCAGCATCTCTCCACGCGTCTGTCTCTTCTTTCAGTCTTCTTGTGGGAGCAGCTTCTCTTCTCGTGTCCATGTCTTCCTTTAGATCTTCTTGGTGTGGATCTTTCTCTTGGAAGGAGATGTTCTTCTTCTTTCATGGCTGGGGCCATGAGCTTGTCCGTCAGGTTTTCTTGCTCCATGTGAGCAACATGTTCAAATGTTTTGCTGATAGTTTTTTTGGGTTTTGGATGTTTATCTTGTATCATTATGCAATGCAAACCCAAATCTATGCGGGAGGTCTTACCTCTTGCCTTATTCTGGAGGACAAGGGCAGTGTCTGATCCCATATTTACACTGATGCAATGTGCCTAATACATAATGCGTATAGCATTCATTCTCATGCACATTCCTAAATGCAACTCTAGCTGTGAATAATCTTGATTTTGAGTGAGATTTATAGGCATTAACCAAGGGTTAAATGCAAAATGATGATTATCACAATTTTATCAGCACAATTTTACCAGAAATTACATTAAATCAACGGTAACCAATTTGTACGGGATGGTTGGAGTATCAAACCAACTCCGAATTGAAATCTAAAGTTATAGGAATCTGTATCAGATACCTAATGGTTAATTTGAACCCTCAATTGTACCAAAATATAGTGATTAGTTTTGATTAATCACTGATTAACAAATTAATCTACTATTTTGTGTGTAGAAAACAGAGTATGCGAGGAGTCCAGATCTGGTGTCTTAGACTTCAAATGAGCTCAAATGCTTTCAAAGCCATCAATAGCAATGAGTCTAGTAGAGGATTAAGCTAAGAAACACAAGATTTGACCAAATATTGAAAGCTTAATCTCTGTTTTACCAAAGTCACCTCCTGCAGATTTGATGAAGAGCTTGGATCTCACTGTAGACTTGATGAAATTGAATTCTGTCTTCACCAGCTTGTAGAGCATGCTTGAAAACACCTTGGGCTAAGAGGAATTAGAGTGATTCACCTTGAGTGAGTGTAGATCTGAGATCTTCTGCTGAAAAACAGAGCCTGCTAAAATAGCGATTTCTCCTTCATCCGGCGCGGCGGTTTGCTACGTTGTTTGGATGAGCTTGAAGAGCTATGAGATACCTATCATGTGCTAGAAGGGTTTGGCCTAATTTTATGTGTGCAAGGAGAGGGAGCTCCTCCACTGGCTGGGGGTACAGAGATGAGTTGAAAAAAGAGGGAAAATTATAATTTTCTGCTAATCCTAATTAGCAAAATAATTAGCAAGATAATGGGCTCACAAATTAGCATGGCTCTGATACCATGTTGAAATTAGAGCATTGTGATGAGCTATGGTGGATCAAACACTAGAATCAACATCATTAACAAAGTGATTAGCAAATAATTAAGACGTAATTAGTGGATAATTAACAAAATAAATTAATGTAGGCATGGATAATCAAAAAATAGCAAATTCTCATTAGGGCAATGCCTCAATTTATAGAGCTTACATCCAAGCATCAAATCCCACTGATTTCTCCATGGAGAGAGAGTTTTTAAAAGTTTGTGTGTGTATGTGTGTGTGTGTGTGTGTGCGCGCGCGCGCGCGTGCGTGCGTACGTGCGTGCGTGTGTGTGTGTGTGTGTGAGAGAGAGAGAGAGAGAGAGAGAGTGTGTGTGTGTGTGTGTGTGTGTTTTATGTGTGTGTGTGTGTGTGTGTGTGTGTGTGTGTGTGAGAGAGAGAGAGAGAGAGAGAGAGAGAGTATTTTTGTGGGTGAGTGTGTGTGTGTTTTTAAATATGTTGAAAGTGTTTTTAAAAGTTTTATGAATGATTTAGTTTTGTGAATAGTTAATGATTTAGTGTCTTGCGTTCCTGTGTTGGTTGAGAGACTTTTTAATAGATAGCGTGTGTGGGTTTGCGTGTGCACGTGTTGGATTTTAAAAAGGTTGGGAGTTCTTAAAGATGTTTTTAATTTGAAAAGCAAGTGTGTGTGTGTGTGTGTGTGTGTGTGTGTGTGTGTGTGTGTGAGAGAGAGAGAGAGAGTCTATGCACGTGTTGGATTTTTAAAAACTTGGAAGTTCTTAAAGATGTTTTTAATTTGAAAAGTAAGTGTGTGTGTGGGTGTGGGTGTGGGTGTGGGTGTGGGTGTGGGTGTGTGTGTGTGTGTGTGTGTGTGTGTGTGTGTGTGTGAATTTTGCATGTCTTAAGTTTGTATGTAAGTTGGGAGTTTTTTTTTATGAGGGCAATGTGTGTGTGTGTGTGTGTGTGTGTGTGTGAGAGAGAGAGAGAGAGAGAGAGAGAGAATTTTGAATGTCTTAAGTTTGTAGGTAAGTTGGGAGTTGTTTTTTTATGAGGGCGAGAAAAATATTTCAATTTTGAGAATAGAAAAAAGTGTGTGTGTGTGTGTGTGTGTGTGTGTGTGTGTGTGTGTGTATGTTTGTGTGTGAGTAAAAGAAATGTAGGGTTTTTTTAACTCTGTGTGTGTGTGTGTGTGTGTGTGTGTGTGTGTGTGTGTGTGTGTGTGTGAGAGAGAGAGAGAGAGAGAGAGAGAGAGAGAGAGAGAGATTTATGAATGATTTAGTTTTGTGAATAGTTAATGATTTAGTGTCTTGTGTTCGTGTGTTGGTTGAGAGACTTTTTAATAGATAGCACATGTGTGGGTTAGCGCGCGCGCGCGCGTGTGTGTGTGTGGGTGTGTGTGTGTGTGTGTGTGTGTGTGTGTGTGTGTGTGTGAGAGAGAGAGAGAGAGAGAGAGCTTTTTTGTGTGTGGGTGGGGGTGCGCGTGTGTGTGTGTGTGTGTGTGTGTGTGTGAGATTCCACAAAAAAAAGTGTGTGTGTGTGTGTGTGTGTGTGTGTGAGAGAGAGAGAGAGAGAGAGAGAGATTTATGAATGATTTAGTTGTGTGTGTATTATGTATGTTTGTGTGTTGGTTGAGAGATCATCTACAATGTGATCTAATGTACACATCAGAATGTGGCTATTGCAAGCTACATGCTTAGAGACATTTTAAAAGAATTAAAGGTTTGGGCCATTTTTTAAACAGGTTGTGTTATTATTTATATTTACATGGAAGCAACAATTAATATTTTTATATTGACCCTACGGACTTGAGAAGCGTGGATGCACTTTAGATTTTTTTAAATGTTGAAAGTTTTTCGTGTTTTTTTTCAACTCTTAAAAATGCTATTTTGACACACACACGCATGCATATTAACTTTGTGTGTGTGTGTGTGTGCACGTGCACGTTTGACTATGTTTTGGTTGAGAGACCATCTGCAATGCTATCTTATGTACACATCAGAATGTGGCTATTGCAAGCTACATTTTAAAAGGTTGTACTATGTGTGTGTGTGTGTGTGTGTGTGTGTGTGTGTGTGTGAGAGAGAGAGAGAGAGAGAGAGAGAATTAAAGGTTGGAGACATTTTTACATGTTGTACTATGCTTTATATTTTCCATGCAAGAAACAATTAATATTTTTATATTGACCCTAAGGACTAAAGGAGTGTAGATGCACTTGAGTTGTTTATTTATGTGTACTTTCTAAAAAAAATGAATGTTTTATTAATTTTGAAACTGCATGTGTGTGTGTTTGTATGTGTGTGTGTTTGTATGTGTGTGTGTGAGAGAGTGTGAGAGAGAGAGAGTGAGTGTGTGATTTTGGGGAAAGTGTGTGTGTATCTGAGGGCTAGAAAACTATTTTAGTTTTGAGAATAGAAAAAGTGTGTGTGTATCTGAGGGCTAGAAAACTATTTTAGTTTTGAGAATAGAAAAAGTGTGTGTGGGGCTGTGTGTGTGTGTGTGTGTGTGTGAATATAAGGAACGTAGGGTTTTTTTGTGTGTCTTAAAGTTTTTTTTGGTTGAGAGATCATCTGCAACACGATCTTATGTACACATTAGAATGTGGCAATTGCAAGCTACATGCTTAGAGACATTTTAAAAGGTTGTACTATGTGTATGAGAGAGAGAGTGAGTGTGTGATTTTGGGGAAAGAGTGTGTGTATTTGAGGGCGAGAAAACTGTTTTAGTTTTGAGAATAGAAAAAGTGTGTGTGGGTATGTGTGTGTGTGTGGTTGTTGTTGTTGTTGTTGTTGTTGTTGTTGTTGTTGTGTGTGTGTGTGTGTGTGTGTAGTATAAGAAACGTAGGGTTTTTTTGCGTTTCTTAACTCTTTTTGTTTCGTGGGAGGATTTTTGTGCATTAACTTTTTATAGCACTTTGTGCCAAATGTTTTGTATAGTAGGTTTATAAGAATCCAAGTTGCACTTACACCTAAGGAAACTCTCACACTATCACACAGCAAGAAAAGGGAGGTACTTATGTGTCTTTAATTAAACACACATGTGCACACACAAAGAGGGAGAGCCCTAATGACTGTTCCAAACATACATGTACAGACACAATGTAATCACATTAATATATTTGACACACATTGACGCATATAGTATTCATGCTTCTACTTACTTATATAATTGTATGTATGATTGACAGATGGATGAGGTGACTTGCATTTTTTTTAGCACATGAGAAGCACTCTTTCCTTTGAGGAAATGGTGAATTTGGTTGCAGAGTTTAATCGTCGTTATCTCCATAGTCCAAGTGGTATGGCCCATCACCGGGGTTTGTGCTGTTAATTGGAATGCTGTTTTTCAAATTACTATACGATTAGATTCAGATAAATTAGAAAAAAATATTGCGCTCATGATTATTTAAGAAAGCCTCGGCTTGATTGATTGTTATGAAATAGACTAAAATGTGCATGGTGATAGAGACCAAGCACAACAAGTATTTGATGAGGTTATTAAATGTATCCCAAAGCATAAGCTCCTTCGAAAATAAATATGATTGTGTTTTTATTTCGTGACCATTCATTCTAGATTGTATAAGTAATTTTTTATTCTTTCTCTCTATCTCCAAGTATTAAAAAAATCATGATTGTTATTAATATATAACTTGATTATGTTTCATGCAGAGATATGTTATTAAAATATCTTGAAGTTGACCTATAACAATAACAAATTGTTGGATGCAATCTTCTTTGAGGAGATGCCACAATTGGGTACTTTTGGATATCACTCCAAAATGGGAAGTTCTTGGCTTTGACGGGTGGGATGATATTAATCCTCGATATATTTATATAGTCTTGGACCCTTATAGGCTAGATGACAATCTCAAGCTCCTCTTACTTAAAGAGGCATTGGAATTATTAGATGTCTTTTACATTGTGGGTAGTAGATGTAGGAGCTCTGAGAAAAAGCGCTTCATTTTTAGGGAAATATTGAAGTGCATTCCATTGAAAAAGTTGGTAAAGATAATGTAATAAGATTTAAGTTTGTTGATGGGTGGGTCTTCTCTCTCTCTCTCTCTCTCTCTCTCTCTCTCTCTCTCTCTCTCTCTCTCTCTCAAACACACCCACATGAAATACACCAATAGTTATTCTTGCTCCTTATTTTATATTTGGTGTGAAATATAGTTAGGAGAGGGTGATAAAAATAGAGAGATCATAAGTTTGTTATTTTTTCATGCCTCTGTATGTGATTGTGTAGAAGCAAGCAGAAGGATGCTTGAATCAAAGTTGGTGCTTTCGAGTATAGTTCTCTCTTCAACTTGAGGTTAGTTCTTTTGATGCCGTCACTATTTGAGTTTTTATGTTAAAAAGGGATGCATAGAGTAAGGGCTAGCTAGAGAAAGAGGGAGAGAGGGAGAGAGGGAGAGAGAGGATTGTGTACATCAAGATACTTTTTTATTCTCTTTCTATCTTATGAGTGTTTTGTTGTTGATAATTTGTATTACAAATGTTAGTATAAAATTGATATGCTAGAAACCTTTCATTTTTAGACTTCTTCCTTTGAGATTGTACAGAATATATAGAATATACAAACTATAGAAGCCTTGGAGAATATATGCATGTAGTAGTCTTATGTTACATTCTTAAAACAGTAAAAAACCTTTCATAGACAATTAATTGTATCACTGTGTACTTCTTTTTATTGCGGTACATATGTTAATCGACTCAATGCAATTATGAAAAAGATGTGTGCCGTGTTTTAGAAACCAGGGTAGTTGCCTAGAGACTTTGTAAGAGGAATGATGTTTTTTGATCAAGGGACAAATTGTGTTACAACTTTTAGATTTGGCTCTCCATTTTGGCGATATATATGAAATTTCTATCTCTCAAATTTAATATTGTTCTCGGCTCTTATTTTTCATCTCTCAACATGTTTCAACTCTGCCTCTCTTTATCTCTCTCTCTCTCTCTCTCTCTCTCTCTCTCTCTCTCTCTCTCTCTCTCTCTCTCTCTCTCTCTCTCTCTCTCTCTCTATCTATCTATCTATCTATATGTGTGTGTGTGTGTGTGTGTGTGTGTGTGTGTGTGTGTGTGTGTATGTATGTACGTACGTATGTATGTATGTATGTATGTATATATATATATATATATATATATATATATATATATATATATATATATATATATATATCACTGTCAATCTGTCATTGTCTCTCTCTATGTCTATCTCAAGTGTTGTGTTGTTTTTTGAAGTTAAGAAAAATATTATTCGTTATTTTGTGTTTCAAAGGAGATTGAAGATGGTTAGGAGCTGTGCATACTTGAGTTTGAACCAAGTTCGTCGGCTTCGCATTTTGGATGCAACACGCATGACTCACCATAAACAGTCACAGACAAGGGCTTGTATTCGAAAGCAGAATATTGCTAATCTTACATGGATTACTTTAACCTAGGTGAAATTGAAACATTTGGAAGGGTTGAAAATAAAAAGCATAGAGAACTCCATGGTGGAATCCAGGTGACAAAGCAATTCTCAATGCTACGGTCCTTCAAGAACCAATCAAAATGAACATCACAATGCTCAAACATATAGAGATATGGCATGAGATCCTTTGTCCTTTGTCATTTAATTCAAATGAGCTACCTATGGATGATAATTCTCATTCTATAACGTTTGTTGTTGGTGATGTGAAAGATATTAAATCTGAATGCCACTCTATAAGGCGCGGGTGTTTTCTTTGCCTTGGAAATGTTAAGCACCCAGCAACTATGGTGGCATATTCTGGAGATTGTACTCTTCACTCATTAAGTGCCATTTTTATGGTGCAATAATTTGGAAGTGTGAGGTATCAAGAAAGCTTGGAGAGTATGTGGGCAAATACTATTGTGGAATTGGGACAGTCTCTTTACTACCATCGAAAAATCCACCTCCTTCATTAATGGAGTTGTTACGTGGTAATGATAATGCAAGCAAGGAATACAGAAAGAATATACGCTCTTATAATAATGCCTTGGCATTCGTTTCACTGGGTGCTCACTTGCATAGTTGGTTCACTAGTAGGGGGGAGGAGTAATCAATTTTCAAATCCATGGCACCACCTATCATTGTGTTGGTTCTGTTTTACCTGATGAAACACGAGATGCGGCTCCTCGATTTGCTCAGCTTTATGTGTATGATACAGAGCATGAATTAGAGAATAGACTTCATGGGATTCCCTCTCTTTAAATCATGTCATTCTTGAAAGGTTGCAAACAATTATGTATGGACATAATCCGTACACCCGGGCACTTCATTATTCAATGAGAGAAATGTTGCTGTCAAGTCCACATGTAGATTTGAGAATGGTCTCACTGAAGCGCGATCAACCTCAAGGCAATACTTGGTCCCTACATGAAGTGAGGTAGCAACTATCATGCCGGGTTAAGGAGATGATTTTCATGTGGGACATAGAGACATTCAAATAATGTCGCACACAGGTGCTATAAAAAAATATCTAATTTGCATCGCTCATATATGCCTCTATTATATGTTCTTCTATTTCCTCAAGGAGAGGATGGTTAGCATGTTGGAATTCCACTCAATGGTAGGAATAGAGAAGGCTCAAATGAGGAGACAAAGACTGTAACTCAATGACAATATTATGCATATAGACTACAGATTAGGGAAGATACAAATGCATGCCTTCTATGCGGTGGTCGTCTTTTGCAACAGTACATTGTTGATGCATATAGTAGCATGGAAGAATCTAGATTAGTATGGATACGCAATAACCAAAAAGCATTGCATATGCTAAAGTATACTAGGGTCTTGCAGATATGGTAAATTTAAGCGATGGGGTTAATAGAGTCTCTGCAGGCATTGTTGGATGCAAGGTAGTACTGCCATCTACATATACTAGGGGGCCTAGATATATGCATCAATTGTACCAGGATTCAATGGCTATTATTAGGAAGATAGGTAAACCTAACATGTTTATCACCTTTACTTGCAATCCCAAGTGGGACGAAATAACCAATGCTTTATTGTCAGGTCAAGTTACCCAGAATCGACCCGACTTGACTGCACGGGTCTTTTATGAGAAGCATAAGGATATGATGCACTTATTGGTGAAAAATCAATATTTGGAAGGATATTGGGATTTGTTTCTATTATTAAATTTCAAAAAAGAGGCTTGCCGCATGCACATATATTATTGATATTAGAAAGTGAAAGTAAACCGATTGAGATCCCTCATTATGATATGCTGGTATATGCTGAACTTCCTGACAAGGGGATGTTTCCAGAGTTGCACAGCATAATTAGTCATTGTAATGTCCATGGACCATGTGGTGAACTAAATATGCACTCTCCTTGCATGGTTAATGGAAGTTGTAAACATCGGTATCCTCGAAATTTTTGTGATACTACTATCGTTGATGACAATGGGTATCCAACTTACGTGCGATGAGACGATGGTGGTTTCATCCAGGTAAAGGATCATAGGGTGGATAGTCGATGGGTTGTTCCATATAACCCTTTTCTCTCTTTTGAGGTACAAAGCCTATATTAACATAGAAGTATGCTCTACCATTATAGCTGTAAAGTATTTGTATAAGTATGTATACAAAGGACATGATAGAACTACTATAGAATTGCAAGACCAAAATGGGGTTATTGATGAGGTTAGTAAATATCTGGATGGATGGTATGTTTCAGCGTCAGAGACATGCTGGCGCATATATTAATATGATTTGCACGATGAAAAGCCTGATATACAAAGGCTACATGTTCATCTCCCGATGCAAAATAATGTGCTTTTCAATGACTAGGATGACTTGTGATGTAATTAGTTATGACAGAAACCAAAGAACATCTCTCACTGAATGGTTCAAAGCCAATCAATTGTATGCAGATGCAAATAGCTTACTATATATTGGTTTTCCTTGTAAGTGGGTGTGGAATTCGGCTCTTTGCTCATGGACTAAAACGAAAGGGAAAATATGATCGGACGTATGTATAATGTTAGTCCGAGTGCAAGTGAGCAATATTACTTATGCATGCTACTCACAGTGTGCAAAGGGTGTAAATCTTTTGAGGACTTGCGAATAGTGAATGGACATTTGTATCCATGTTTTAAGGCTGCATGTGAAGCCAGAGGGATGCTGGAGAGTGATGAGGACTGGTATATGTGTCTCCAAGAAGCTGTAGTTCAGAATACAAGATTCCAGCCGCATCAATTGTTTGTCATTATAATGGTTTTTTGTGAGCCTATATACCTTGGACAGCTTTAAAACAAATTCTCCGTCGAACTTTCAAAAGATTTTTTCCATTCCTTGTAGTAGCAGAGAGGGTGTGTCGATGTTGGTGTTTGTCATTCTATAGCAAAGAATCAATATTTGTTGCACATGCAAGATCTCTTACAACAATATGGAAAGCGGTTAGCTGATTTTGAAGGGTTGCCTATTCCAGATAGATCAAGTATTGCACTGTCAACAATGGTTTGCTGATAGAAGAGATGATGTTTGATTCTGTTCAGCAGGCTGGTTTATCTGTTTCCATGGAAGGGAGTCTTAATAGTTGTCAATCAAGAGCATTTGATACTATCCTTAGAGTTGTTTCTTTGAACCAGGGTGGTTTTTTTTCCTTGATGGACTAGGTGGATCAGGCAAAACCTATCTTTACAATGCCTTGCTATCTCGATTGCGTGGAGAGAAACAAGTTGCCTTGGCATGTGCATCGTCTGGAATAGCTGCATTGTTACTCTCAACAAATAGTCATACAGCTCACTCACGTTTCAAAATCCCATTGGTGCTCAATGCTTCCAACACGTGGAATCAAAGCTAATAGTGCATTGGCTGAGGTGTTGAAGCTTACAAGGTTAATCATTTGGGACAAGGCCCCAATGATGCATTGGCATGCATATAAAGCACTGGAGAAGACATTGAAAGACATTATGCAAAGTGATACAGTGTTTGGCGAAAAAGTTATGCTCTTTGGGTAGTGACTTCAGGTAAATCTTACCGGTTGTGCCAAAGGGATTGCACGAGGATATTGTTGATGTAACATTATATCGGTCACATATCTGGAGATATGTGAGTATTTTAAAGCTCACCCAAAACATGCGGGTTAGACAGAGTGCTTATAATGGTATAGAACATGAATTTGTTAAATGGACATTACAAATTGGAGATGACACTATAGGTGAACCAAACAATGAAGAGACAGAGTGGCTATTCCACCTCAAATGTTGATCCATGGCAGCTCTGTTTTGAGTTTGGTAGAATGGGTATACAAAGATCTTCAGAGAGTGGAGGATTATGCATGCTTCTTCAAAGATCGTGCTATTCTTGCACCATGAAATCTAGAGGTTGATGAGATCAATGAACTAGCCTTGAGTTCGTTGTCCGGTCTTGAAAGAGAATTATACCTCAATGCAGATTCTTTTGTTTCTTGTGAGAATGACGCAATATTGTATCCAATTGAGTTTCTAAATAGTTTAAACTTAGGTGGTGGTTACCCTCCTCACTGCTTACTTCTAAATAGTTTGAACTTAGGTGGTGGTTACCCTCCTCACTGCTTACTTCTAAAGATTAATGCCCTATCATGCTGCTCTGTAATTTGGACCCTCGACGGGGACTTTGTAATGATACTAGATTGATATGCAAAAGCAATTTAACTCAAAGGTGATAGAAGTAAAAATCATTACAGGTACAAACATTGGAGACAGAGTCTTTATCCCAGGATAACATTTATGCCAACAATGCTTCAATTGCCTTTTGACATGAGAAGGAGACAATTTCCTGTCAGGTTAGCTTTTGGTATGTCAATAAATAAATTAGTCCCAAGGACAAACATTGAGTGTACTGGGACTTTATCTGGCCACACAAGTATTCACACATGGGCAACTGTACATTGCTATGTCACGTGTTAGATCATCCAATGCAGTGAAAGTGTGTGTAAAGCATATTATGGAATATGAAAAAAGAGGCATAGAAGGTTCAAATAAAGTCTTCACAACTAATGTTGTCTACAAGGAGGTTTTGCAAATGACATGCTGAAGAATGTAAATGTAAATGGTAGCTTACAAATGTTAGAGACTACATTTATACATATCTTTATACAATGAAGTATGCATTTGAATGGGGAATGTTTGCAAAGATGTGCCATGTGCAGTCTTTGTTTGCTTCTGGATTGCTTCTATATATAGTGCCATTATATTATCCCTTGCTTGGCTCAAGCTATTGAACACACACACACACACATATATATATATTTATAGAGAGAGAGAGAGAGAGAAAGAGAGAGTGTGTTATATTTGGTATCAGGGGTATATTGCTTAGGATGGATATGGGAACAAGGAGGTCATTTTCGTTCATCTATGGTGATGGACAAGATATTGAAGGTAATTTTTTTTACATTTGCTATGATATAGGTATTATTATTTTCCAAGATCTATTTAATATTAATGGCTGAATTGTAGACCCTCCATTTTGGGAAGGATAATAATTATCGAACTATTAGAGAGCATTGGTGTTTTATGGTATATATATATATAGAAACTTCCTTTTTATTTAACTTTTATGTTTTATTTGATTAATTTATATTTTTATTAAAACATTCTTTTTCCAATAGGGAATATCTTTATTTTTTAGAACCCAGATTATTGTTAGGTTTGTATGGTCGAGACACTTACAACGAGAGCTTTGAGCTCCTGGGAATTTACAATTTAAGATTGCGGATCAACTGCATGTGCATGTAATGTTTGTGGAGGACTATGAAAAGCCTGATAAGTTAGATTTTCGGTGCACAGGCACTGGACAATATAGAATTTTTCGATTTGCTGTTTACAAGCCTATTCACCAAATGAGTTTTGTAAGGTTCTTTCCTTATCCTTCTTTTTTTCAACAATAATTATATCTTCAATGCTAATGTTTTTATCTTGCATTTATTTTGCCAGATGGAGGCAAGGGGTATAGGCTTCCAAAAGGAGAGATAATCCACTTGTTCGAAGATTGTTTTGAAGTCGTGTTCAAGTGTGTTAAGATTGGCATCATTTTATTGGTTTGTAATGCTAGATGTATTTTTATATGGAAAGGAAGGGTGACTTTACACATATTTCTTTTTTAATGGTGTGTCTAGCTCCTACCCGTCGGAGACTGGTAGCAACACTAGTGATAAAGAAAAGATGCAACGTAAGGGGTCCATATATGAACATTGAACAAAATTGCAAGACGGTGACCGAGGAGACCTTTCAACTCATTTGATTGGAAGAAAAGCAACCCGCCACCCACATGCCCACTCATTCAAATATCAGCCACTCTCTAGACTCTGGGCGTGAAGAAACGTGACTGACCCCTATGCAAAGCCATTATAATTTGACTTTGGAACGTGACCGACCCCTGTGCAAAGCCTTAGTCTAGACTCTCAAGTGACAACACACGTGTTCATCATCAACCGCACATCTTTTCAGTCCATCTCTCCTGTCCCTCGCACGTGTCTTCAATCCACCTCTCCTGTCAGGCTATCTCTCTCTTTCTAGATTTTGGCCACTAGCCTAGCTCTTTCTAAATTCTACCCACTGCCACCAAATAGTGCTGCTGACTTCTACTGGCTCTGAAAACAAACCCAAAAACCACTAAATATTCTTCTTAGAAAACATTTCTCCACGAATCCAAAAAAAAAAACTTGGAAATTGTGAAGGTTTTTGTTGAGAAAATGTGTATTTTTTAAGCTAAAATAGAACTTTGATGCCTAAAATTTTGTTGATCTCTCTCTCTCTCTCTCTCTCTCTCTCTCTCTCTCTCTCTCTCTCTCTCTCTCTCTCTCTCTCTCTCTCTCTCTCACATCTATCCAAATACACTATATCGATTGTGTAGATCATTTCTCCACAAAAGAAGGTGACGTGCATTTTCTAGCTACATCACAAATTTCATAGTTTGATCTACATATATGAAATCTAAATCCATCAAGTAAATTATGCAGATTAATATGAAGTTCAAGTGAATAAATGTAATCTAAATCCATTATACCTACACATCTAGAACTATTTTTTGAACTTGACACATTTGTTGAAGCTGTAATAAGGATAGCAACTGAGCAATGGAGAAAGAAGGTGAGGAAGCTAGAGCTAGCAAATAAGGAAAGAGAAGCTAGAATGTAAATCAAATAGGAACAGGTACATCATGATCCTATAGTGAATCCTCTACCTATTGACATGCATTCGGAAAGGGGAGGCCCAATGGAAGTTCCAAGGTTGTTAGAATCAAATAGGGCTCAGGATGGGTTGCATCAAGAGATCCAGCAGAGGCTTACTGAGCAAATTGGCAATCTTAATCTTGTTGTCCAAGGGATTCAAAATCAAGTGAGAAGGCCACAGGAGAGAGGCAGCCAAGAAATAGATTGGAATAGGGACATCTAGAACTATTTTCTGAACTGTTGTATCCCTTACAAGTAAATGTCATACAATACCAAAAGCAAGACATGAATTCATAATGAAATTTGGGTTTTTTTTGCCGGATGGAGCTTCTTCAATTGGAATGGAATCTCAAGACATTACTAATCTAGTTGACACACAGTTTAGCCCCACAATGTGACAACGTTGAGGTAGGTGAAAGGAATCCTATTTTATACAACCGTCATGCTCTCAAAGGAATAGGTGGCACTTGGCATTGTCTGTGGTATGACATTTCCAAGTGACTAACAACCTTGACTTGAATATTAAGGCTGAAATTTTGGGAAGAATTTTGCGACATTCGGTAATGAAACAGGTTATGGATGTGATTGAACTTCTAGAACATACGGTATTGTACAGTGATTGTTGTGAAGAATTTGAAGAGGTCTCTAGGTCATGTCAGAGTGCACAGTGCTGATAAGTTGGCTACAAAGAGAGTAGCATTACACATGATTGCCAATAGCAATAATAAAAGATAAATTAGTGACAACAAAGTCACAAAAGCTCTTTGTATTCATCCCAAGAATATGAAGAAACACCATGTTGACATAAAAGGAGCAGATTTCAAATGGGCTTTTGGTGGTCGGAAGCAAAAGAATGACTGCTAGCACTTGTGTCTTCTCTATACTTGTATATTGCATGCTTGTATTGAGGAGTGAGAGAGAGTGATTTCCTTGTGTGGTGGTGTGAGCAACTCTATAGTGACAGCATGGAGGTGGAGCTTGGAGGATTGGAGCTTCTCAAGTGAGCTTGGAGACCTCAAGGGACACAAGTTCGAAGCATTGGTGAGTGCCCTACGACAATTGTGTTCTATTGATCTTTCCAAAGGTGAATGCATTGAGTTTCCTCTTGGAGATGTGATAGCCCATAACAGAGCCTCCCTTGGAAAGCTCTAAATGGATTCACACCAACATCCCCAATGATTAAGGTAAGCATTCTATACTCTGTAATGTTTAACACAGTGGAGAGGATACATTTCCCAGTGACTCCTTACTATGTAGAAATAGAGCTTAACTTTGGTGCCTACTAGGGAAATGGTAATTTACTTAGCCTTCCAGTAGCCTCTGTGTGTTCTTCTTGTCATTTTCTACTCTTTCTGTGCTCATTGTGTGGAGGTACAGTGAGGTGAGGAAGGAGATAAAGAAGATAAGGTTGGGTTCATCTAGGGATTTGGGTGGGCTTTTTGTTGTTTTTTGCTAGGATTTGTTGTTTTTGTGTGGTTTAAATAGTTAATGGTTGATTTTTAGTTTTTTGAGGGATTTATAGAGTAATTTTTGTGTTAAAATGTATTTTGTGGCTTTTTGGAGAGTGTTGTGTGAAAAAATACATAGTAATTAATTATTAATTAAATGTTTAACAATTAAAAAAATAGCTCAAGGCATTGCATTAGGAGTAGCATTACCCTATTAGTATCACCTTGAATTGTTTAATTAGATAATAATTAAGCATTAATTAAGATTTAACCAAAATTTTGACAATCCACATGATGAGTGCGAGTGGTAAAAATCTAAACTTTCTTGCACCCACCTTGCACAAAAGTCATTTAGCAACATACCATACGGTCCCTGTTTGCAAGTCCTCAATGAGTCCTTGAGCACAGACATGAATTCACATCTTTACTTTCTTTGTTGGGACTAATCTTATGTCATGTTACTGCCTCACACCAAGTTTGGTCTCAAACAAACAAATCCGGCATTTTACGATTTCCACTTGTTGATTTTTTCTATCTAGCTAAAAATAGCATTTTTGTTGCAAAAAAGTAGTTCGGAGGTGGCAACTACGTGAATCATAGTACAGACTATCCACATACCAAACCTTGACCTAGTTGGACCTAGTTGACCCTGAAACGGACGACATCAAAGTCCGCATGTATTCAAATGTGTTGGCTGAAAACTAAGTCAACTTAAGAGAGATTTTGGGATGATTTAAGGCATACTTCCATCCAGCTATAACGGATAGGGATTTTACTCTTTCCAGGCAAGACTTTGCACTAAGGTAGATGCATATAGGGTCCACCCTAACATCATTTGAACACCTCGAATGGAGAACCATAGCAATGGACAAAGGCAGATCTAGAAACGGACAAGAGAAGCCAAGTTTCCATGCTTGCTTCTTTCTCTCTCCCTGGCTACCCAATTTCAAAACTGACGGCGCACCACTGACACTAGGCACATGCCAAATTTGGTCCCATTGGATTTTGACCATTTCTAGTACCCCTGCCTTATCTTCTTTCCATACTTGGCTGTTTATAGTTGGTTGTTGGCAAAAAAGTACTTCCGTGGTGGTAGCAATGGTAAACAGAGGTTTGACAACCCTCATATCCAATCTTGTATAATTTTGATAGTTGTTGGCCCTGTTTATGGGGACGCAGTCAAGGAGCCCTCATACACGCATGCTTCATGGCTGAAATTTATTGTAACTCTAGAGTTTGAGGGCTAAATTTTGCTCAAAGATGGCCATTGATCCATAGCTCATCACTGTCAACAAGTAAAATTCCGGAATAGCAAAGGGGTGTGAGGAACAAGGCGGACTCATTAGGTTTCCATGCTTGCTTCTTTCTCTCTCTTTGGCTTGTGAAGTTCAAATCTAACAAGTCACTAGAGCTCATGGGAGCTTGGACTACCTTCATGCCAAATTTGGTCCCAAACGGACATAGTTGGATCACTGCCTATCTTTAGCATTTCTTGCTAAAATTAGCTTATTATCTCAGAAAAGTAGAAGTGTAGCATCTGCAGTGAGCTTGACACTTTCAACAACCTCAGTGTCAAATTTGGTACCATTTGGGCTTTTAATGAACCAGATAGAGGCCTTTTTCAGTCTCTTTTGACCTTAAAAGCAAAAAAGAAAACCCAAGTCTGTAACTCCGAAACCAGTGGGAGAAGAGCATTCTTGGTTTGGTTATAACTCACAGAAAATTGATTAGAACCAAACAAGATTTTACATAGAACTGACCAATACCACATATAACATAGTTGATAACTCAGAATCTGAAACAATATTACGCTTTGCAGATGCAAACCGGACTAAGAAACCAACCAGGCTTCAATGCCTACTTCTAGTTCCTCTTTCTAGGACACAAACTAGATTCTGAGCATACACTAGTGCCTCCTACATCTTGGAGCACCTACCTACACACTAAATTTGGCCTCACTCCGATAGCCTGGGGATATTTTTAGCATTTCCTACTAAAATTAGTAGTTATTTACAAAAAAGTTGGTTTGAAATATACATTATGTGCATGATACTCTAAGAAACCCACCTGCCAAGTTTGATCTTGTTTCGGTAGGTATCAGACCTGTTAGAGGTCAATTTCAGCTTCTTTTTGAGTAAAAAGTCTAAATTTTTTGGAGTCTGGAACCTTGGAAAAAATTTAAAGAAGAGAAATTTTGGAGGGATTATAACTCATAAACCAAAATTCCAGTGCAGATAAGCTTTTGCACAGAGCAAGTCTGTAACACAGCATCCGAGGCTATCAACTCACTTCTCTGGGGATAAAGTTTTAAGAGCTTACATCTGCTTTAGCTAGGGTAGAGGACTTTGTATTATTTACCAATCTATCTAGAGGAGGATCTAATCTTCTAACATATCAATAAAGAAGGCTCTTATCATCTTTTGTAGGATCATAATGGACAAGGCTTGCATAAGATTGTTGGTATGCTGCAATGTGTTTCCCTACTTGGGATAATTCTAGAAATTGATTCATCTTCTCCTCTTAAAATCTAGGGGGGACAAAATCTTTGACGGAGGTAAGCCTTCATGTCTTCCCATCTAAGTTGTTCTTGATTTAGATGGTTGGACTCAATATGGTTCCTCCTACTATTCTGAGCAACACTAGTAATCTTAAAGCTTCGCAAGAGCCATCATGCTTCTATCATTGTGCCCCGTGCACATCCATGTAGTCGATCCAATTCAAAATAATTTCTCCAAGATTGTTACCCTCACCTTAGAACGCTCCTAGTTGAGACCTATGAAGTGCCTCTTTGACATCATTATCCAATGCCTCAATTTCACATACAATATTTTGTGCTTGATGCCCACACCTCATGATTGTCTTTAAAAATAAACTCTTCTTTAATCAAAATCTTGGCAATTATTATATATAACAAGAAAAATATTTATTTTACTTCCTCAAGAATTTTATTGCATGCTAGGGAAAGAGATCTCAATCCTGGGATCCAAAAAGCTAGAAACGATGATACTAACCTATAATAACAAATTCTCTATGAAGCAAATACATACTAAGATGATAATGGCTAAATTCTTCTAGAGGGTAAAGAGACTTCTTCCACAAATCCTATACTCCTTTACATAATTTAAACTTTCCATAATCATAGCCAAGCTCAGATTAGAGGTATAATGTGGAAGATAGTCTATGCCTATCACCATAATAGACTTTTCTTTGTCCTCATCCCACTAGTGATACCACATGAATAGGGACTGGTAAGGTTGGCCAAAGTATTATTCTTAGCAATTGAGATAAATCATTAGACCTTGACCAATCTATGACGTGCCAGACAAGCTTTTGAAATGATGCGAAGCTAGTTGTTTGCTGCTGGCGACACACTGATCGAGAAACCAGGTGATGAAGTGGAGAATTTTTCTTTTGAATGCCCATGAAAATTTAGATACAAGGTCTCTAGCCCTTGTAGAGTCTGGAGAGGATGACCCTACTTGTAGAGGCCCCATGGAGGGGGAGAGATCTAGGGCTTCTACTATAGGGCCATTTAGGGCCTCTATAGGGGGCTAGGGACCCTCTATAGGGGGCTAGGGACCCTCCACATAAATTTTATCATAATTTTCTTTTTCTACTTGACATGCATGCATAGGAGAGTCTATTTTTTGTTTTTGCAAGACATCCTGTATGTTGATGACTTTACATCATCAAAAGGGTTGGTAGATAGCATATCAAGAGACCATGGAGGAATGCATGACTTTGCATTGTAAGAAAGATGTTTAATGACATTATTAAGGCATTTTCTCTATCAAGCTCTAACTCCTTCCTAAAGATGAAGGCATTGACAAAGGGATCTGCATTCAAAACCATCCCATTAAGCTTTGTACTTGTGAAATGCTCTAAGTTGGCTTATCTCTTCTCATCTAGTCAAGGCACGTGGGGGATTCATTCATTGGTGGCCCTCAGCCTCATGCACCAAAGATGATCACGAGAGAGAACACTCAAGCCTTGCAAGATAGAGAGAAGGAGGGGAGAATGCAAGGGTCATACTAGTGTGCACCTCAAGCCACTCTTGGTAGAGAATGCTCAAGCCTTGCAAGATAGAGAGAAGGAGAGGAGAATACAAGGGTCATACTAGTGTGCCCCTCAAGAAGCCACTCTTGGTAGAGTAACGATCTCTTATGGAAAGCAAGGGTCCTCAAACTTCTCCTTTGTTGTCACACCACAGAGAGGAGCTTTGCAAATGGGTGGGGAGTAAAGAGAGAGAGAGAGAGAGAGAGAGAGAGAGAGAGAGAGAGAGCTATGGAAAGCTCAACCTCTACTTCAATGCCATGGTAAGTGAGAGCATTAAAGAGTAGATAAGAGAAGGAGAAAGAGAGAAGGAAGCATACATCAACATAATCACTCACCCACACAATCCCTAAGCATGCATGCAACAAAGAAGAAGAGTAAAAGCATACAAGCAAGAAGAGAGAAGGAAGCATACATCAATATCATCACTTACCCACACAATCCCTAAGCATGCAACAAAGAAGAGTAAAAGCATGCAACAAAGAAGAAGAGTAAAAGCATACAAGCAAGAAGAGAGAAGGAAGCATACATCAATATCATCACTTACCCACACAATCCCTAAGCATGCATACAATAAAGAAGAAGAGAAAAAGCATACAAGCAACTCAATCATGAGCAAGAAGACTCAAACTCAATTGTGAGAATGGGATTATGGGTAAAAGCATGAAAGGGTGTATATACTTAGCAATCCCATAAGGTTTGGTATTGTTGTTGTGAATTTGAAGTCACGTCATGATTTCCAGTTAATGGTCGTGATCAATAAATAATCATGCCAACAAAGAGTCACTTAGCTCAACCATCTACACACACATGGATGTTGCATATGCTTTGTACATCATCATAATGTAAAAATCCACAAGGCTATGTCACCATGATTCGGACTCAAAGACTTGGGGGGGTGGACGTTAAAAAACAGAAGGGGAGTTTTATATTGACGAGGGGGGGGGGGTTCGCCCATTTTTTTGCCCCTTCACATTCCCCATTCCATCATGTAAAAATCGTATAGAGAAACATTCTTGACCTTTGGACCCTCGGATCCCCCCACCTCGTTTAGGGTGAAAATAAAACAAATTTGCATGCTCTCTCTCTCTCTCTCTCTCTCTCTCTCTCTCTCTCTCTCTCTCTCTCTCTCTCTCTCTCTCTCTCTCTCTCTCTCTCTCTCTCTCTCTCTCTCTCTCATGCATTGGTTCGTTTGAATACATGAGAAAATAGGTGTTGTAGTATGTCGACCCCCAAGAAATCTAGTTGGTTTGCTTGGAAAAAGACTACATTAAAGGGCTTGAAGGGACAAGATCATGTTCATTCTAGTTTGACAATTCCCACATGCAATAAAATTAATTGGAACTTCTTCCTTCAAGCTAAACCTAATATATATCCACAGATGAAGCAGTTGATGATCAACACATGGGCCAACCTAGATAAGGTTAGCGGACCAAGCTATCACATCAACAGTCTGAAAGGTTACTGGAAGGAGGAGTTAAGACAGTTGTGTGCTAGGATCTACCACTCAACGATAGCATTGAATAACAAAGTGGGCACTGTACTCGCCCGTGCCTTTGCTGCATAAAAGCACATAATATAGATAGACTAGGATGACTTGGCCCCACCATAGAGATTCTAGGGTGGTTAGCCCATAAGACAGTTCAAGTGTGAAAGAGGAGCAGGATATTACCCCCAGCATAGGGCTGATGGGAAAAAGATAGTTTTAAATAGGTACATCCGAGGAGCAACACATAATCATGTCAAGTTGGAAGCATCAACATGAGAGTAGAAATGCAGCAGAGCTTTAGGTTGCAAAAATTATCGATTTGGATTCACGGAAGAAAGTGGCCTCATCTACAGTTCACATCAAAGTGGGTCAAAATAAGATTCACAGTGCTCAGCAGACCTTAAGTGCTAGAAGAGTAGCAATGCAACTGGAATTAATGAAGGACTTGGCTGGCTTCAAAGGTAGAATTAAAAACAAACAACCACAGCCTAGACCAAGCTACAAGAGGCTATATGCGCATTGAAGAGGAGCTAGTTGACACAATCATATCTATGTCAAATTTTGATGAAACAATCACTACAAGTGATGGTTCCTACACCAACCGAACATCCAGCTTCTATGACAAATGTTATTGTCAAGATAGATAGGAAAGAATTTGAATGTGTCCTTTAATATTTTTCTTGTGTGTAATATATGTCCTAAGTTAATAGAATATTTAAATAGTAAATGTGCATAATGTATGACAGTTGTATGTTATGTGGGCTTGGCTTTTCTAGGGAGACATTAGATGTGTGTGTCACTCCATGTCTCCACACGTACCATATGTGCATAATGTATGACAGTTGTATGCTATGTGGGCTTGAGTTTTCTAGGGAGACATTGGTGGATGTGCGTGTCGCTCCATGTCTCCACACGTACCATATGCCTTGTGCAATAGGTAGTAGTGCACTTTTCGGAGAGCCTTGTGTAGTAGGTAGTAGTGCATTTTTTGAAGAGCCTTCAATGTTGTGCACATTTTGTGAGAAGCATACCATGTACCAGAAGCATGGGTGGCTACCTTGGGATTCAGTAAAGGTGAGCACTTGCAATTTTATTTTTAAGAAGATACTTGTACTATGTAGCACAATGCTAGATAGTACCATAGTGCTAAATAGTACTATGCTATTACTATGTACCATAGTGCTAAATAGTACTATGCTAGATAGTACCATAGTGCTAAATAGTACTATGCTATTACTATGTACCATTGTATAATACTATTTAGTACTATTGAGTAGCATTGTCTAGTACTCAGATAGATATATAGTACTAAAATAGATAGAACTATCTATTTTAGCAATCAGATAGATAAATAATACTAAAATAGATAGTACTATGATGGTACTATCTAGCACAACCTAGAACTATTTAGTATTGTTGAGTAGCACTTTAGTGTTATGGCTTAAGAATTCAGTAGTCCTAGTAATAAACTAGATAGTTCTCAAGTAGTACAATAGTCCTAAGTAATACTTAAATAGTACCACAATATCTAGATCTTACTATGGTGCTATATAGCAGTAGTACTATCTAAGTACTACCCACAATCCAAGGTAGTTCTCAAATAGTACCATCGTATCTACATAGTGTTTAGATAGTACTATGGTTACTGTCTGAGTACTACCTAGGACTATGGTACTATCTGATTACTACCTAGGACGATAATACTATCTGAGTGATATATTTTAGTACTATTCAATAGCACTGTGGTTCTATGTTGTAGTAGCACTACCTAAGTACTATTTAGTACTTTTGATTAACATTTTGGTGATGTGGCCTGAGTACTACTGTTTAGTACTATCTTTGTCTTATTTTAGTACTATTGAGTACTATTTAGTACTTTTAATTAACACTTTAGTGATGTGGCCTAAGTACGTATTGTTTAATATTGTCTTTGTCTTATTTTAGTACTATTAAGTAGCACTCTGGTGCTATGGCCTAACTAATTGGTAGTTGCACTATTTAGTACTATGTGAGTACTATTTAGTAGTATTGATGTGGCCTGAGTACTTTTGAGTACTGCTGCTAAGTAATATCTTTGTCTTATTTTAGTACTATTTGAGTATTATTTAGTACTATTTGAGTATTATTTAGTAGTATTGATGTGGCCTGAGTACTTTTGAGTACTGCTGCTAAGTAATATCTTTGTCTTATTTTAGTACTATTGTCTTTGTCTTATTTTAGTACTATTTGAGTATTATTTAGTACTTTTGATTAACACTTTGGTGATGTGACCTGAGTACTTTTGAGTACTAGTGTTAAGTAATATCTTTGTCTTATTTTAGTACTATTGAGAGTAGCACTCTCAAGGTGTGGCCTAACTAATTTGTAGTTGCACTATTTAGTTCTATGTGAGTACTATTTAGTACTGTTGATTATAGCAGTTTGGTGTTGTAGCCTAACAATTTGATAGTAGTACCATCTAGTAATGTTTTAGTATTATTTTAGTACTATTGAGTATAGCACCCTATTGTTGTAGCCTAACTAATTGTTGGCAGTAGTACGATTTAGTACTATTGATTAGCAATTTGGTGTTGTTACTTGTACCCTAACAATTTGTACCCTAACAATTTGGCATTAGTGTAAGTACTAAATAGTGGCCTAACAATTTGTACTATACATCCCTTGTGTTGTGTTTTCTTCCAAGAGGTAGAGATATTTTATGTTTGGGATTTAAACTATTTAGTGGTAAATTTTGCACGTGCAACTTCTCCTACACTCTCTTCAAGAGAAGTTGTGTTGTGTTTTCTTCCAAGAGGTAGAGACGTTTTATGTTTGGGATTTAAACTATTTAGTGGTAAATTTTACACGTGCAACTTCTCCTACACTCTCTTCAAGAGAATCTTAAAAGTATCTTATGTAAACATGCATCGTACGCGAGTTCAAATCTAATGATGCCATGTGGTTCTGTGGTTGTGGTTGATTTCAAGAAAGAATTACATGAGGGGGCACTCACATCATGTGGAAAGTCCAACAAGAACAAGGTTGATGAGAAGGAGGTCAAGGAGAAGGACGCTAATGAGGACAAGGAGGACAATAGGTATAATGAGGATGAGGTGCTGGGAGAGGGTGAAGAGGCAGCAAGAAATGGGAACAAAGATATCTCCTATTTGTGGGTATCCCAGACTTGGGGGCCAGCATGTTGCTATTGAAGGTAATAATTTCCTAAACCCCATTCTTTCTTATTTAGAAGAATTGTAATGAAGTGGTATATGGCTTGACCTGTTTTTCTTTTCTTAAATAAATAAAAATCTATCCAAGAAAAAGGAGTTGCTAGCTGTAAAGAAGAATGATACAGATATGAAGCAATGGGCAATGCCAAAGTAGAGCAATGTTGTCCAATTGTTATGCAAGAGCAAGATACAAGGAAGAAAAAGGAGAGTGTTAAATCTTCGGCACGTTCTAGGCAAGGTATGTCATTATTCCTACATGGCAAATCAATGGTGTATCCTTAGAAGGAAATGCATGACCATGTTTGGTTAAATGCATAGTTTCCTTTGGAGTTGACCCTTGTGAAGGTATAGTTTGTCCAGAGCAAGAGAAGTTGGCGGATCATACATGTGACTTTGAGTACCTTGTTGGATAGAAGGAAGATGATAAACTCAATAATTCATCTATATTAGATACTGATTTGACGAGCAATTCTAACTTTTACTAGATGCTATTATAAGTGGGGCCGTCCAATGTATAGTAGGTACTTAAAGGTACAGTTTACACATGGAAGTGCTGAGAGAGAGGACACTAAGATGAACAAGGGTGCTTCAAAAATGAACAAGGATGCTGAAGTTATGCTAATGGAAATATTATATGTAAAGAAATGATCAAGGGTGCTAAAGTTATAATTGAATGCACAGTTTACAGGTTGATGACACCGAGATGACAATTACCGGTGCTGAAGTTACAACTGAAGGTATAGTTACAAGTGATATGGCATAGTGTGCTGAAGAGAAGAACAAGGCTGAAGATAAGAACAAGGGTGGTGAAGAAACTGTAGTGGTGGTGGCTGAGGAAAAGGAGGCAATAGAGGAGAAGGGAACTTGTCATATAGTGGTTGGAGAGGAGGCTAAGATGGCACAGGATGCTGAAGAGAAGAACAAGGGTGGTGAAGACGCTATAGTGGTTGAGGAAAAGGAGGCAATATATGAAAAAGGAACCTATCATATAGTGGACAAAGAGGAGGCTGAGATGGCATAGGATGCTCGGCTGAAGAGAAGAACAAGGATGGTGAAGGCTCTATAATGGCTGAGGAAATGGAGGCAACAAAGGAGAAGGAAACCTATCATACAACTTGCTAGAGAGGAGGCTGAGATGGCACAAGATGCTGAAGAGAAGAATAAGGGTGATGAAGACACTAGAGAGGAGGCAACAAAGGAGAAGGAAACCGGGTGGTCTATAATGATGGCAGTTGTAACAAAGAGGGAGATGGAGATGACAATGGCAACCTACCCATAAGTAGTTTTCTCCCTCCAACTTCTAAGAAAAGAAAATTTATTACCATAGCCCCTCGCAAAATTTGTAATCCTATTAAAATCCCCACCCTTACTCATAGGGCAAGATCCACCACAAAATAGGATAGGAATCCTTTGTATCAATTCATATGTACTTTTTGATGTCCCAGGCTGGCATCTGTTATGAACTAAGATTTTTATGTGTACACATGTCTATGATCCAATTTTCATTTTTCTAGTGCATTCTTTTAAGTCTACACATGTCTGCATGTCTTGGAGAAATGAAGAGTGCTCACAAAAAGTTGATTATTCTAGATTTAAATGGCATTATGCTTAAGCATTGGTGGAAGGTTGTGCTAGATGGTACACAAGGTGAACTGCATAGAGTGTACCACCTATGACATTCAAATTTCATTTTTCTTGGTCACAATGCACAATGAGGGATGAGTTCCACCATCCATAGTGACCAGAAGATCACTTGTTTTTGAAGCCGTTTGATTTGTTGTCCAGGAGAGGGATCGACTTCAATCCATAAAACATGTTGCTTATGATGACACACCATTAAAGGCATCATTGAATCTAGAGTATACTTGTATATCAACTTCCACCTATAAAGGTGATATAAGTAACAATTAGACACAATGTGTGGAACGAGACCCCTTGATAGTCTAGCATGCCCATTCATTTGTCTAATTAGCATCACCCTCCTTCACCTCTACGATACGCCTTTGCTTCACATCATCTCCCATTTTCCAATTCAGCCACTCCACAACATCATGTGCATTTTATAGCTTTTCTCAATCTACATCCAACTGCTCTGCATGCACACTTTATGATTGTACCTACACGGTCATGCTCTCCTTTTCCATGGCCACTACTAAAAGAGTTCCAAATCATCCATGGGCAGTCATCAGGGAGTAGTACTTAGCAATGCCAAAAAAAAGAGAGAGATTGTTACAAATTAATATTTGGTAGTGGAATCACAATATATTTCAATTATTGAAATATCATGTATTGGGGAGCCTTACCTTATAATGAAGTAAAACGGGCATGCTGCCTTGAACTGCGATGCTGCCCCATCTGACCAAACCGGGTGGTGTCTAAATTTCATGCCTTGAGACTTCAAGGATTGTTTGTGGAACAAAAAATAGTGTTGCACAAACAATGTGTCGTGCATCTTGGCATTCACTTCTTCATCTCTCCCATCTGCCTTGAACCATGTTGGTCCGTTGGTCATTGTGCCAATGCATTGATTGGACTTAATTTTGTACTTTAAATGTGTAGTTCTCTACAAAGTCTATAATTGATACCATCACATCACCACCACATCATCAAAAAATTTATGATGCACTCTTTGAATTGGGAGTGTTTCTAGTAGCTACTACGAAATTTGAGCGATAAAATTCTTGAGGTGCTGAGAGAATTGTGGGAAGATGATGGAAGGGGTTGTCTTCTTATATAGAAGTTTTATTCTCTTCTTTGTGACACTACTCTGGATCTCCTCAACATTGGCATACTCATATGCCTTCCACTTTATTAATGCACCATTTACATCATTTAGTTTGCATGAGCAAAAAAATAGCCTCGAAATTATCACATTTGCCCAGCAAACACTCTAGCTTGTGCCATTCCCCCTCCTTTTCCTTTGGACATCCTATAGAATTCCATAAATTCATTACAGATGGGTAGGTGCTAGTGTTTACAACACATTTTTCTTGCCCTAGAGGTCTGTAGACCATGCATGCATAATCACATGCCTCCCCATGGAGGGAGACCACATCTAGTCTCATGGAGTTCATAGCTAGTTGGAACAAATCCATTTGAGCATGGTACATGCAACAACAAGTATTCCTTTCCTTTCATTTTCTGATGAAGTATGGCTTGAGGTTCTGAAAGGCGTGGAAGCCAATGATAACATTGAGGGATATTGTTCTTTGAAATTCGTGTAGAACTATGCCTATACAGTCAATCAAGAACAAAGGGTTATCTGTATAGATGCTGCTTTAAAGGAATGCATAACTATGAAGATGATAAAAGTGAATAGATAGGAATTCTCAAGTGCAGTACTATTTTTTTTAGTACTAATAGTACTGTCTAATATATATAAGAGAAGCAATAATTAATACTAATAGTATTGTCTAATGGGTGGTTGCAAGATGAGGTTATCTAGTTTCATGTAGTGGGCGCCCTTGGCTTTAGCTGGAAAACAGGCATTTTTTCAAGAAAAATAGCCAATCTCTCCTAGTTAGCTAAGGAGTTTCACTTCAAGGTCTTCTAATGAAACATCATATGCAAAGTTGGACACCTAAAACTATAATCTGATCGAATATCCAATAATTGCAAATCCCCTTTTCTTTGGGAACCAAGTTTGTATACACAAGTACAGTGAATGTGAGTAAATTGCCTATAACTTTTACATTATTACTCATATGATGTTCCCACTTTGCATATCACAAATACAAATAACATAGAGCTTAACTTGATTTATCGAGTAATTTTTGATGTGTTCTACTATTTTTTATATTATTTAAAATGTATTGGAATTGTTAAAAAACATACTATTTTATCCTCCCACCACATCTACCGTTTAAAATGCTCAAATTGTATGGATCTAGTGATGATTAGATTGGGAAAGATTAGTATAATGTGGGTATAAGGTAAAATTACAAATCTAACGGTTGGATTTTTGTAGATTTACTTTGGAAAATTTGTTATGACTGTTAGAGGCCCATTAAATCAATTGTAATTTAATTCTAGAAAATTAAATATTTAATCTTTCAATCTAAAAACTCTAGGGATCAATACTCTTGTTGCCATGAATTTATTAAAAAAAAATGGCTTAATTTGAGTATGGGAAGGTCCATTTTCAATCCTCCCAAGTGAAAATTCCCATATTGTGTCCACTCTCCCCTTTTCAAGTCTAAAACCAATCCTAGTTAGGTTTGGAAATCTAGGCTTGGTAAACTTCCACATAAGCAGCTTGCCACCTCACCTTGCCACCTCCACCCTCCATGTCAACATGGTCAACCTAGTTGACTCCCCACCTCATCATCGTAGTCATCATTAATGCCACATCTTCTTGCCACCTTTGCATGCCACCTCGCACACTTGGTGACATGGCATGCCACATCATGGAATTGCCACATCAACCATAATAGTGCCACATGTCAAGAGAACGCATGTAACACATGGCATCTCCTTCCCACCTCTCCTTTTTTTTCAAAAAAGATATTTTTGAAAAAGTTAATTTAGTAATTTAGAGAAACAGAATATAGAATTTTAAATAATAAAATATTTATAACTTATTAAATAAAAAAATTTAAAATCACTAATTTTAAAGGATTATATTTTAGAATTAGATCAATAATATTATTATTAAAGTTCATATTATTCAATTTAAAAAAATAAATTTTTAATTTAATATTTCTTAAAAATATTTTATGTAGAATAAACCTTTGAAAAAAAATTTTTAAAAATACTTTATTAAAAAAAAAGAAGTTATATAATTATAAAATAAAAGATAAATTTAAAGATATATTTATATCTCTAGTAATGATAAATATTTAGACTTGTTAATAAATATTATTAATAATATTAATTTTTAAGTGGATAATAGTTTATCTTTAATTATCTTTATGTTTATCTTAATTATCCAATCAATCTTAGATAGGAAATCCAATGAGATTTGAAGTGGATAACCTATTTTTTCTATATAATCACACATCTCTAGTACTATCCCACACTTATCTCTAGTACTATCCCACACTTATCTCTAGTACTATCCCATCATTGAGCCTTTATAATTTTTTCTCTCTTAGCTTCCTAAAGAATGGGTTCTCAAAGTCATAGGAGTCGGAAACGTGATAGGACTAAACTTCCCCCCGTCCACCAAGTTCAAGAGGAGGAGAGGAGAAGGGTAGCTCGCTCGTGAGAGAAAGAGAGAGTGGAGATCACGTCAACAAGCAACACCTTCCGTTGGCGATGATCCAAGCCTTGCTCCTCCTCTTCCACTTCCTCTCCCTCCGCCCTCTTCCCCCCCACTACCCCTTATTTAGTTTAGATAATCCACATGAACCTGCCCTTCCTGAGTCCCCTTCTCTTCTACAAGAACCCACCCCCCTCCTTTGGGCGCCCATCGTGTGGATAGGAAAGAACTATGAAAGTCAGGGGCACATCGTCATGCCCATGCAATCTTCCATTCCTATTTCAAAGACCTCATGCCTTCATCTCACAGGCATGTGTGCTTGATGCTTTGATTGATCTGCCCAACATGGCCAACTGCAGGGCGCTTTCTGACATTGGAGGTCGAAGAGAGAGGAGAGCTGGCATGGCGGTGCTACAAAGTGTTCGTCATTCCTATATAGTTAACAAGAAGAGGAACTCTACGAACGCTTTGGCTGCTCGACGGGCTATTGTGGCAGCCGTAAGTAGCTCCCAAATGAAGGGTAAGGTTAGTGCCATATCTCGCATCCTTTCCATAGCACCACATGCACTTAGAGTAGACGACAAAGTTTAGATGCCAATGAGGTTGGCATGATCGCCTACTAGATGAAACCACTGGAGCCTCGCCAGTTTTCAAGAAAGCTTTGCGTAAGAGAGTGACAAGAGGAGTGTTCATTGAGCACGGTGCTTGCTTTCTTGAAATGACCCAAACTGAGTTGTATTCTCAGTTTGTGGCTTCGTATCTAGAGCTTAAAATTGGGCAAAGGTCATTTGAGGGGTGTAAGCCTTGGTTTGTGAGGTACTCACTCAGCATGACACATGTTGTTGTCGCTACCAAATGTGACACACCAGATCCAGTGGTGGACAGTCCAAGAAGTTGCAGCTCGCGGACAAACATACACCACGTTGTCACTTCACAGCCACATTTAGGGAGTAGATCTACCCCTATATACGGCACAGTCATTATGCCAAGTGGCAGGATTGTCAGTTTCGAGCATGCTTGGCAGAGTTTCCTATTGGTGTGGTCGTCTCTGTGATTGATTTTGCAGAGAACTACACCTTCACACCTTTTCAGGAGATACAATCTGAGTATTACTTCCAAGAGCAGGTAATGGTTATATTTCATAATATTTGTTTCGTGTTTGAGCTACATTACTTATTTGATTTTTTGTGTCCTAAACGTTTGTATTGCTTATCTCACCAAGTTGCTATTATGGTCCACATTAGCTATCGATATGTAGAGGCTCATGTAGATGGGATAGCGAGTACCCCCGAGACCCGTGTCATTATTCGAGAGTATCATTTCTATATCAGTGATGATCATTCACATGATGCACATTTTGTGCAACACTGTTTTCGTCTCCATGATGATTTTTTAGGAGATTGTGGGATCATACGTGGCCAGCGATGGGTTTGATCGGATGGTTGTGGCGCACAGTTCAAGTCATCACGACAATTCTATTGGCTCTACAAGTAGTACTTATGGTTCTCTTATATTTTCAATTAAACTAAATTCACTAGAACATCTTAAAGAAAACAATAACTAAGACTATCTTTTATGGATTTATAGGTGGCATGTGCAGTCTAGTATCCCAGTGATTTGGTCATTCTTTGAGACTAGTCACGGGAAGGGAGAGCATGATGGTGCGGGCACGTGTGTGAAACGTGCCCTGAGGCATCATCAGCTGCGGGCAGGATGCTCAGCGGTTCAGAGATGCGGGCCACATACTCGAGTGGTGCTCCCAACATTTGTGTGGGAGTGCAGCATCATCGTGTCCCAAACGTGATGCTCGGATTGTCAAGAGATTTTTTTGGCATGTTGATGGTGGCATGATTGACCATAGAGCCTCCCATGATTGTGACACAATACCTGGCACCTTGGGCTTACATTCCATCAGGAGCACGTGCATGGCGTCTTCCACGATTTACACACGACGGTTTGCATGCTTCTGTGGAGCATGTATGGATGGTGATTGGTCACATTGTGCCTCGAGAGGATGGGCAGATGCATGGATACAGACATTCCTCTCCCCCGAGCATCCTTCACATCCAGTGTTGTCTGATGAGCACGCAGGTCCTACGTTCATGGACAGTTATGATGACCTGACAGATTTGCTATACAGGAGGGTGATGTATTTGCTGTTACTGCCAATGAGGGAAATAGCGAGGGAGTAGACTACTATCTGATGAGTTGCACTAGGCCAAAGTGCATCCTTGACCAGGATACAGTGGATGATCATGGGTTTTCTTATGACGCCCATAGCATGATTGTGGCAGGCCGGTTCTACCAGCAGATTCGACTTCATCGGGGGAGTCTTGAGTTCCAGCAATGGAAGTGGGAGTTAGAGGCATTTCAGTTCTCTCATCTAGTGGTTGCTGCCAAGCTCACTCTTGATCGAGTACAAAGCCGAAAACACAGTTCCCACCCTCATTTTCGGCTTCGACGAGTGGATGACCATGAGAGCATTCTAGAGCAGTTGAGAGCTAGAGAGGGTGCTGCTGACTAGATCTCTATCTTGATAGTGACTAAACTCAGACTAGCTGGGTTAGCTCACTTACATTGTACTTAGATTTTTTGGGAGTGACTAATCTCAGAATAGCTGGGGTAGCTCATTTTCAAAATACCTTGATCTTTTGAGTTAGTGGCTAAACCCAGAGTGGCTGTGTTAGCTCACATTCTGATGTACTTAGTTGATGTTTATATCATTATGAGTTTTCTCATTATTGAGGATCATTGCATTTTAGTTGATGTTCATGGTTTTCTGATTTTTTAACACTTTGGCTATCATATCGTTTGTTGAAAATCGGAGCATGTTTGGTCCCCATTGGATCATGTTTGGTTATGATGGTATGGGGAAGGCCCGGATTTTCCATGGCCTCTTAAGCACCAAGAGACTTGAAAAATCCACACTGGGTGCTAATTACCAATCCAAACATACTCCGATTGTGACTAAACTTTGCAAGCATGTGGGGGTGGGTCCCCCCCACATGTTTGCAAAGTTTAGTCCCTATCAGAGCATGTTTGGTTATGATGGTATGGGGAAGGCCCGGATTTTCCATGGCCTCTTAAGCACCAAGAGACTTGAAAAATCTGCACTGGGCGTTAATTACCAATCCAAACATACTTCGATTGTGACCAAACTTTGCAAGCATGTAGAGGTGGTCCCCCCCACATGTTTGCAAAGTTTGGTCCCCATCGGAGCATGTTTGGTTATGATGGTATGGGGAAAGCCCGGATTTTCCATGGCCTCTTAAGCACCAAGAGACTTGAAAAATCCGCACTGGGCACTAATTACCAATCCAAACATACTCCGATTGTGACCAAACTTTGCAAGCATGTGGGGGTGGGTCCCCCCCACATGTTTGCAAAGTTTGGCCCCCATCGGAGCATGTTTGGTTATAATGGTATGGGGAAGGCCCGGATTTTCCATGGCCTCTTAAGCACCAAGAGACTTGAAAAATCCGCACTGGGCGCTAATTACCAATCCAAACATACTCAATTGTGACCAAACTTTGCAAGCATGTGGGGGTGGGTCCCCCTCACATGTTTGCAAAGTTTGGTCCCCATCAGAGCATGTTTAGTTATGATGGTATGGGGAAGGCCCGGATTTTCCATGGCCTCTTAAGCACCAAGAGACTTGAAAAATCCGCACTGGGCGCTAATTACCAATCCAAACATACTCCGATTGTGACCAAACTTTGCAAGCATGTGGGGGTGGGTCCCCCCGACAGGTTTGCAAAGTTTGGTCCCCATCGGAGCATGTTTGGTTATGATGGTATGGGGAAGGCCCGGATTTTCCATGGCCTCTTAAGCACCAAGAGACTTAAAAAATCCGCACTTGGCACTAATTACCAATCCAAACATACTCCGATTGTGACCAAACTTTACAAGCATGTGGGGGTGGGTCCTCCCCACATGTTTTCAAAGTTTGGTCCCCATCAGAGCATGTTTGGTTATGATGGTATGGGGAAGGCCCGGATTTTCCATGGCCTCTTAAGCACCAAGAGACTTGAAAAATCCGCACTGGGCGCTAATTACCAATCCAAACATACTCCGATTGTGACCAAACTTTGCAAACATGTGGGGGTGGCTCCCCCCCACATGTTTGCAAAGTTTGGTCTCGATCGGAGCATGTTTGGTTATGATGGTATGGGGAAGGCCCGGATTTTCATGGCCTCTTAAGCACCAAGAGACTTGAAAAATCCGCACTGGGCGCTAATTACCAATCCAAACATACTCCGATTGTGACCAAACTTTGCAAGCATGTGGGGGTGGGTCCCCCCCACATGTTTGCAGAGTTTAATCCCCATCGGAGCATGTTTGGGTACGATGGTATGGAGAAGGCCCGAATTTTCCATAGCCTCTTAAGCACCAAGAGACTTGAAAAATCCGCACTGGGCGCTAATTACCAATCCAAACATACTTCGATTGTGACCAAACTTTGCAATCATGTGGGGGTGGGTCCCCCCACATGTTTGCAAAGTTTGGTCCCCATCGGAGCATGTTTGGTTTTGATGGTTTGGGGAAGGCCCGGATTTTCCATGGCCTCTTAAGCACCAAAAGACTTGAAAAATCCGCACTCTGCGCTAATTACCAATCCAAACATGCTGTGATTATGACTAAACTTTGCATGCATGTGGGGGTGGGCTCCCCCCATGCTTACAAAGTTTGGTTCCCATCGGGGCATGTTTGGGTACGATGGCATGGAGATTTTCAACAAACAATATGATAGCCAAAGTGTTAAAAAATTTAAAAAAATCAAGAACATCAACTAAAATGTAATGATACTCAATAATGAAAAAACTCATAATGATATAAACATCAAATAAGTACATCATAATGAAAATGAGCTACCCCAGCTAGTCTGAGGTTAGTCACTACCCATAAATCTAAGTACAATGTAAGTGAACTAACCCAGCTACTCTAAGTTTAGTCACTATGAGCGGCAACCCAATCAAAATCTTCATCTCTAACTGCCGGTCGACGTGCGCGTCAAGGCTGCTGTGCACGTCATGGAGGCTGTGCCGGCTGCGAGGGTCGTCGAATGTCTGCGGGGAGGTCTGCCTCAAAGGCAGGATCGTGAGTTGGTGCCGGTGTACTCGGGAGCTCACGAGTCCCAAAAGCTACTATAGCCCTCTCCCTCTCTCTATGTCGTGCTAATGCAAGACATCTCTGTCTGTAAACCTTAAATCTATAATCAGCAATGGTACGTGTCTGCCACTCTGCTCGTGTAAGCTCCTCTGCTGTAAGGACACGCTGCTCATGAGAAGCAACACTGCTGCTAGCACCATCACCCGAGGTGCCACTAGGACCAGCACCACCCACACGCTCGTATGCTGTGATCTGGCTCTCGTGAGAAGGACTCTCTGGTATGCATCAAACTCATGTGAGCTCCACTCAATCTCTGGAGGCACCTCAGGCTCCTGATCTCTATGATCGAAGGCGTTGAGTCCCAGCAGGCAGTAGAAGCTGATGTAAAATCAATAGGCCTGCCAGTCCTAGCATCTACTCGAACGAGGCCTAGGTGAAGATCATCAATGCCTAAAACTCTGTATGTCGCTAGGTCGATGCGTGCACGGCAAGAGGGACATGCTGAGAAGCGTACTAGCTCCTGGGTGATACAAGACAAATGGAAAAAATGTCTACATCCCAGGGCATATCCACCAGTAGTGTCAATGTCCTCGATACATAGAGCCCAGCAGGCATCATGTAGGAAGGGTGGTGCATCCTGAGGGAGAGGTCGTCGAAAAACCTCTGTAAACAGGCCATGGATATAAAGGCAAGTAAGGCACTGTCATGTCTAAGGATCTACGAAACTCTCGAACATGCAGCATCAACTGCTTGCCCTATGCTGGGCAATCCGCTCCATAATCTGGTGATGCTGCGCCTCAGCTCTAGAGCTCTCTACCTCGGTCCGAGCCTACGCAAAAAGGTAAAGCATAAAAATAATTGATTAGTCTCTCTCATTAGGTATTACTTAAAGAAATTTATATAAGGCGATCAATCTCTGCTCTCGCCTCTACCAACTCCTAAGTAAGTCTCTCAGTGGTAGGTGTGGGACCCTACGTGACACAATCAACCATGCCGCTCATGTAAAAATATAGAAAAGTACATATAAACATGTAAATAAATGACTAAAAAAACTTAAGAAGTAATAAATATGTAAATACCTCGACATCTGTCGTCGGTATCGATCGTGAAAACAAGCGCACCACGTGCTAGATGCTCTTCGTGGTACTCCGTACGTCGATGCCAACCTGGGTGCCAAGAGCCTCGACTATCGACATAGGCACAAATGAAGGATCTGTAGGAGCTACACGAAGGGCTGGTGGAGGCCGCCTACCCTGGTCCTGGAGACGGCCTCAGCCAGCACCACCACCCGACCGATGGCTAGTGTAATCCACCTCCTCCCCTAAGACAAACTCCACATATAATTGCTTTACAAAGTATATGGGAATCTAGCGGTTGTTCGGCATCCTCCCATATGCGGCAACATATCGACTATAGATATGTGCCGCCATACGAGGATGCGAACACCGTGAAATAGTAAGGGGCTTGCCCGCCCCATGCCTCATCCCACGACTATCGAGGAAAAGATCTAAGTAGACTCCATCCCTAATCGGACCAAGATCATAGACCTGACGATATGTCAGGCCATGTGACACAGGAGCAGTGCGATGGTGGGCTATCCACTCATCTACATAAACAATATCGTTCATGCTACGAAGGGACGAAAGCATCGCCTCCATGTAATGTTAGCACTCCTACGGATAGCCGCAACCTCATGGTCTATCTCCGCGATGAGGTCCACAATAGACGAGCGGCCCTCCTCTTGGCCCTCCTCGTGTGACTCCATGCTAAAACCTAAGTCTAACACAAGGTCCAATGTGAAAGCTCCAATGTGAAGGGTCCAATGCTTAGTGCTAAGTAGCACTAATGAAGCTATAAAACAATGCCAATGGGCCCACTAATGCTAATCCAAATCAAGAGAGCAAGGAGAGTGAAAACGACTTCTGACAATGAGGCAAAAAAAAAGTTTTTCGGTTTTATAACCTCGATACAAGTTCGGTGGCATCATGCACTTTAGGGTTTGCAAGATGTATGCTCTGGATTTTAGGGTTAGTGAAACATACGGCCAAGATACACAGTTAATTTTAGGGTTGGTGGTGAAGGATCAACGACTGAGATTTGATATTAGTATGAAGAGGTTAGTGGTGTATCGGGAATTCCTAACGAGGTGGGGGGTGGGGTTTTTGTTTTTGAATGATTGCATTTTATATTTGTGTGAGCCCCTTTTTTGCTCAATATGTTTTTGGAAATCATTGGCAAGGTTACATTTTATTTTTGTTAATGGGGACACTAAGAGATGTTAATAATGGGAGAGGAGAGAGGAGAGGATCCAGAGGAACATAGACTTAATTTATCAAAACGAGATGGTGATTCTCAATTCCTCATTTAATTCATTGAAGTGACATTCATCTTTGAAGTAATTAGATTTTGATGATGTCCCTTTGTGCGGTAGTATTTGTTAATCCCATTTTGGATTAACAAACATGATCCTCCAATTGAGGATATTAATAAGTGTCATGAAACGGCACTATAAAAGTTGTACATTATGAGATATTAACCACCCAAGGCCTAGTAAGTAAGTTTTGGGCGCCCAAGTGTGAATAAGGGCCAAATGTATATAAGGCATTTTCTCACAATGAAAAGACACAATCCCCTTTGTGCTATAGAGAGCTCTCCCTTATGTCTTGAGAGAGATTGAAGGAGAGAGAGAGCATTCTAGCATTGTTCCTCTTTTATGCTTATGTGATTCATGCTTGTGTGAGAGAGTGAGAGAGAGTGTGATTGCCTTATGTGACGGTGCGAGCGACTCTACGCGGTGACAGCATGGAGGTGAAGCTTGGAGTTTGGAGCTTAACAGGAGAGCTTGGAGGCCTCAAGGGACTCAAGTTCGAAGCATTGGTAAGTGCCCTATGATAGTTGTGATCTATTGCTCATCCTTTAGGTGAATGGATTCTAGTTTCTTGATTGGCCTATGTAGTGCACTTACCGAAGATTAAGAACTTGTTTCATCCTCAACTTAGTGACGTACTAGAACTTGTTTCATTTTTTGACTTTCTTTGGATTGTTAGTTTTTCATTATGTTTACCCATGCGACAAGATCGAATTTTATTTTGGGTTTTTGTATCCTATGTCGCACATATGGGTGTTGAGGTTTATGTGGTGGTCTTTGGGGTAGATGCTTCTGCATCATGTCTAGCTTTTGGCTCTTTTGTGTTTATGTCCCCTTTTGGGTTTTTGTATCCTGTGTCGCACATATGGGTGTTGAGGTTTATGTGGTGGTCCTTGGGGTAGATGCTTCTGCATCATGTCTAGCTTTTGGCTCTTTTATGTTTATGTCTCCTTTTGGGTTTATGTCCTCTACTACAGGCTCCTTTTCCTTGTCTTGTAATTCACCTTTGGTTTCAATAATTTGTAGTCCCTTAAATTTCTTGGGTTTAGAAGGTTTTGCTTTTTTCTTTTGGGTTCTACATTAAAGAAGCGTGTAAGCACATTCAAGGGTATCGTTGGCCAATTGCCCGTTTTGTACACTTAAGATTTTAAGAGTTGTATTTTATGAGACAAGTTGCATTGACGCAACTCGTCTTGGGAAATCTTTGAATGTGTGATCAATGCCACATCATTCACACATGGGTCACAAAGTGTCAGTGACTATGGGCATGGAAGTATTCCAAACTATGCAATCTACGACCTTGTGAGGTCCACGACAATAGAAACACTGAAGTGTTCGATTAACTACTTCCTGAGCAGTTTCTACCCTTTCGATGGTTTCTGTCTGGTGCTGCCCAAGAGATGGAGGTTTTGAGTCAATTATGGATAGTAGTATAGAACAGGTGCCTTATATTCACAATGAGGATTAGGATGGTCGTAGTGATTGCACTCAACACAAGGCATTTCGTTCCTTACTTTTAGAGGCATTAAAGATGTCTGGTTTTGAAGGTTTTCATCCTCTCTTAGAGATGTTGGCTGTAAGGTTTTCATCCTCTCTTAGAGATGTTTTCATCCTCTCTTAGAGATGTTGGCTGTAAGGTTTTAAGCAAGGCTACATAAACTTATGGGAATGACAATTCCGAGATCAATCTTGCTTTTGCCATTGCTTCACTTGGTTTAGATGAGGAACACCTCGTAGCATGATCATCTTCTAACATGTTGTCATCTAAACGTATTGCTTGTTTACAACATTGATCGAATGTTTTCAGATTAGTTACAATGATCAAGTTGTGTAAGTTGTTATTCTTCAAGCCCATCATGAAACATCTCTTTAATTAAACATCATTTAATTTTTCCCATGACTCACAACATGAGTCCAAGAGGTTTATCCGAAGGATAAAGTCTCTAATGGATTCATTTTTGTTGACACTCAATTGAATAGAGTTCGGTTGTTGCACTCCACCGACCACCTTGTCTGGAAAAGCCATGTATAAAGGTTGATTTCAAGGTTTTGAAGTTGGTCTTGATTGCAAGCATCAACGTGATGAACCATCGACTAGCTTTTCCCTCTAAGCATAGGTTGTGGGACAGTCGGGATTTCCAAAGGCTTCACATCTATGTTCAAACATTTAAATGAATTGAATAGAGTCTGTTGTTCCGTCATATTTGCCCATAATTTTAGAAATTTGTATGGCGGTATTTCTATATGAATCACTGAGGCCGTATGTGAGTGCTCTTGTTGGAAGAGTGTCACGTAGGCTGTAATGCCTGTGATGACCGACGGCGGCAGACCGGATGGCCATGTCCGGGGTTCAGTGGGAGAGGATGCCCATGCGGAGTCATGGGCGGCCAGGCTAGTGTGGACGGCAGGCCACACACCATATAGCCTGGGGGATGAGGGGCAATCCTCATTCTTCCTCTATGGCTGGGTGGTGAGCCAGAGGCCGTCCCCTCTTGTGGTAATGCCCGTAGTGGCGTTACGGGAATGTAACATTGGTATGGTAGCGACGTTACGGGAATGTAACACTGGTATCAGAGCATGGTTAGATCGATTGCTCACTTCTCGCACATGAATCGGCTATGAAAGAGATAAGTCTTATCTCAATTTTTGTTTTTCAATGGTTGTTTACTCTACAATTTTAAACTGTGTGTGAGAAGAAAGAAAATCATTTTATTTTATTTTATTTTCTCTCTGAGTTTTTTCTCTCACCTATGAAAGGCTCTTTCTCTCTGCGTTTGCAACAATTGCAAATGAGGATAAGGCAAGGAGCTAGCGAGGGCAGCCCAGCTAGAGAGATGACCTCTCTCTCACTGTTTGCATCGCCCAGCACACGGGTGCTTCTTCTCTCTTGTTATATGTTTGTAGTGCCTAGCGCCACTAAGAGAAGAAGAAGAAGCTCATGCCTGCTGGGGGTGTTGCAAACAAAGAGAGTGCTACTCCCATGTGATGGGCGCGTTGCAAGAGAAGAGAAGAAGAGAGCACTACTTGACCATCACCATGTGTTGTGCGCTGCAAGACAGTGAGCTATGCCACATCTGTTGGGTGCTTGCAAGACAAGAAGAGGAAGCGGCAACAACAAGCTTGACCACTATGCCCGTGTAAGGCAAGGAGCTTATAGCGGGGGTGGCCTAGCTAGAGAGATGACCTCTCTTTGTCTGATAAACACACAATAGTGCGGCTGCCAAAGAGCCACCACTGAACAACGGTGCAACTTTGCCGTGTGCAGTCTGTATAGCAAACCATAGAAGACACGAGCGGATAACGGTGCATTTAGCATCGCCGAGAGCCACAGTGTGTGGCCACAATAACACAGCCAAGGGGCGACACACATCCGTGTGCAAGTAAAGATACTAGCTCTCTCTCTCTCTCTCTTGCCTTCATTGCGAGCATCCCTCACCACACGAGCACCACACGATCATGATAAGGTCGTAGAGCCTTAATTTTTTTTTAAAAAATGTTCTGGGGGAGGTTCCCACATAACGTAACCTCGCACATGCTTTAAATGTGTGTGCGGGGTGTGTGTGAAACACACACGATGATATATGCACACGGCCGTAGCGCCGCGTGCTAAGAGAGAGACAAATCCCACGGCCGTAGTGCCGAGTCCTTCGAGAGAGAGCCGTTCTATGGCCGTTGTGCCTAGTGAACACGTCTATGGCCGTAGCGCCTCGAGAGTAGCACATGTAGAGATCACACATTTGGTTCAGAGAGACTAAATTTAAGCTGAGCATAGACTTAGTATTGACCATCAGTCACGTAGTTTGGCTATAGTGTAAATCTAAAACTATTTTACTTGGGCTAAGAGGACCGGCAATGGCGTCAGTTGTGCCCAAATTAGACGAAGTGCTTATCACGAGAAATCAGATAAGCCTAATTGAGCCGTAGTGCTCATAACCCTTCACAATCTTTTAACAATTGCTAGAAGATTATGACGAACTTTGGCAAATGAGAACCATGTATAAGCGTAGTCTTGATGTGGTTATGCCTTGTGTCCAAACAAGTTGCTTACTGTTTGTAGCAACAAGAGAGCTTTGGCCCGTATAGAGGCAAGCTGGCCCTTGTTAAAAGTAACAAAATAGTGTCACTACTTGGGCCTAGAGATTAGTGACTAGTTTGATTTAGTCACGTGATTGCCTGGTAAAAGTAATCCCTAAGGTGTGTGTTACTTGGGATAAAGGGGCTAGTAGTGCTGCTAGCAGTACTCAATTGAATGGTTTATCTAGGAGTACTAATCTGAGGGATTAGCATACGCCTAGATAATAATAGCAGATTTAGGATTGATTTGTAGAAATCAAAGGTAAATCTGAAGGGGTATAGTCTTGAGATGTAATGCTCAATGCCCTTATAGAAGTTGATCGAAGAGAACTGTTCTTAAACCTACTAGCAAGGTTTTTCTCTTCTTTTTATTGCCATGCGTCGACATCCCACTGCTCGAGAGTTTGTGGTGATCTTTCGAGGGGGGAAAGAGCCTTTTTATATGTCACATCAATTGGTTTGGTGGTAATTTGATGGTATGGGACATCAAATCCTCACGGAATCGATTGTAGTCTTGGTGGAATGGGACGCCAAGGCTGGTGCATGTAACTGACTCTTTGGGCAGGTCTGTATGTACACTTGTCTGTAGTGATAAAGTGTGCAAGATAAAATTTAAACTTTGAAATTTACCAAATATAGCCATAAGTTGGGATAAAACCCAGTTACAGAGTTCGGAGAAGCTCTAGGTAGCAAGACCATGATGGTGTACTAGTGCTAACAGAGTGATTTAGTTCCGGAGTGATCTAAATCTAGAGGTTAGCAGTAAGACTAGTTTGGTTGGACAGTTTCATGCATGGGGGACGCCCTATAGCATTTTGCAAGCGTAGTCTTGCCTATGTTCAACATAAGTGTGCGATTGTGAGCTTGCTACCATATGAATTTGGGAAATATGGAAAATATATTACTTTCCTACATAAGCAATTGTAATATTGCATGACAGGCTATTTTGCTTACAAAGTTCATGTGCGTGTAAACCCTATAAGTCGTATGACCCCTGGGGAATGAGTGGAGCATTTCTAGGATTTAATAAGGTTTTACATGGAAATAGTGAGTAGTATCTCACTCCAGATGAGCCTGGTTGTTGTTAGTATCGGATCCGACATATGAAGTGTACATAAACTCGGGCTAAGTTAGGATAGGAGGCTAAGCCGGAGAGCTTAGCAGTAAATCCTACTATATCTGGTGAGTTTTGACTTAACCGGAGTGTTAAGAAGTAAACTCAAAGTCTGGGGCTGAACTAGAGTGTTCGGAGGCAGACATATCTTTTGTTAAATCGGAGAATTTAGCAACAGATGAGCTTGGGGTGAACCATGGTACCCAGGAAAAAAGCTCTTCACACTAAAATAGTGCACAATAATTTTAGGGTGATAAAAATCTATCGCAGGAATGTTTTACAACTTTCCATAGATGATAGATGAAGACCATGTACTTTACGGAGTTAAAGTACATAGGTAGTGACTTCGGCGCCACATTTTTTGTAGGACGTCACCAGTGGTGTGGTTAGGTTAGCCGAGACTCCACAAGACCTATGCACTAGTTTTTAAGTTGACCTCTATGATAAGGACGTCCAAAAATTCGTGTTGTAATACCATAAATTGTACTGCAATGTGCAATGGAGGGGTCAATTTGTGTAGTCTCACTTCTTAGCAGCAAGTGACTTAAGCATCTTGTTATAGATGGCTGTATATGGTACTTCCACTCGGGGGAGGTACACCATTGGGTACGGAGTTACTCACATACTAGTATGGAGCTACTAGTGTGATGATAGTGGGTACGGAGTTACTCACAGACTAGTATGGAGCTACTAGTGTGATGATAGTGGGTACGTAGTTACTCACTACTAATACATAGCTGCTAATAAAATTAAGATCCTCGAGTGAAAGATACTCTAGATCAACATTTTAAATTACCGAACCACAATCCATGAGTATCGAGGTACTCATAAATATGTTAACGTTGCTCAAATCGAGGGACCGATTTGTTCGATGGTATGGAATAAGCAAGGAGAGTGGAGTAACTTAAAAGTTACACATCACTAGTCCTAGTGAGTTGTAGAGGTCATCCGTAGTTTGATGATTCCCTCTACCTATCAGAAAACATTCAATTTTGCAAGCCCTGGCATTTAATCCGTAGTGATTATGAGTTTGGTGTGACATATGGTTATGAAGTTCTTACAAGAGTACTCGTTTATTTGCTTGTCATTGATTATAGCTTGGTAGAGATTGCCACATGTGATGGGTAGGTACCTTTGCCGCTATAATGAGGAGGCAGCAAATAATGTTCTCATAGTTATACTTCATACCAACACCAAACAGGGTTAGGATGAAATTCCTAAGTTCATCATCATGAAGTACTGTGATGTTTGCATTTATATTGAATGTATGATGTAATGAGACATTGGGCTTGTGTAATTACCATCAATTATCTAGCAACCTATGGCTTCGCAGCAAGCTCAGTCATTATTTGTGGATTGATAATGTGGTTATTAGTAGTTTGGAATTTTTCTTGATAGATGGTACAACCCACCCAAATAATTCATAAGTGTGTAACCACTTATGAAGGGTAATAATATGCAACAATGAAGCACTTTGTTACAAGTGTGAAACCACTGATCTGTTGCAAAGCAGTTTATCAATAGTACCACCATATGTGCGTAGACACTATACCACATCTTCGTTGCAAGATGTTTAAAAGTTTCTTGGAAGGACTCAAGAATATAACATATGATATTAAACATGGTCTAGATTTATTCTTGGACCTATGACACTAGCGCGTAGTCCGCTTGAGAGTAGAGTTTTTGAGGACAAAAAACTTTCTTGAGGGAAAGGAGGGATATCCTCAAATATCACATAAACTCGAATAGTTGTGTGAGTCCAGACAATACTTGAAGGTATGTGTCTGGTAATAGCAACAAAGAGTTGTAAGTGATTGGATGTAACTCCAGACACCCGTAGTGGTGCAAGAATCTTTATCAAACATCTCCACATACTATATGGTCTACCCACATATATAGTATGGCATAAGAGATAGGAAGTTTGATTGTTATATTTGAAGGGAAATCTTCAAAACTTATATTTACTCTGAGTTAGAGTAGAGTTTAACCATCCGTAGATTGATGGTAGTTAGAAACTCAACAAGATTCTAGAGCATATGCTTGTGCAAAGAGGTTACTCTAAGAGAGAAAGTATCTCTCAGCTTTGGAACTGATCCTTGTGATGCATGATTAGATTGGCTCTAGTTTATTTCTCCTATGGCCCTAGAGCTTTCCAAGGAGAAGTTTTAACAAGTTGGTGAAGCAACATGGTAGCGTAGTCTACAAATATCTAGTAGCATAGTCTAACAACTTGTGCTACTAGAGTGCTCTCCAGTACATTAGCTTCTGTGCTAATGACATGATGCAAAATCAAGGCATGAAATTTGCCTTGGGGTTTTGGTTGAAATACCATATCACGGCGCCTGTGAGCATGATCCTGTCTTTACAGAGATCTGGCGCGCTGTACGCGTACGCACTTTGTCACAGCCGTGCCCACCTTCCTCGCCGGCACGTAATGCTAGTCCGGAGAGACTGGCCGTAGGTGCGGCGGGTAGCGAGGCGAGAGTTAGTCCGGAGAGGCTAGCCGAGTCTTCGGGGTATAGTTTTGATAGTCCAAGTGCGGGTCATCCTAAGATTCAGAAGACCTATGCACTAGTAAAAAGACAGTTTTATTGGCCTAGTTTGTTTAAGAACGTCCAGAATTACGTGCTGAAATGCAGTAAGTGCCAGGTCAATAAACATGAACGCCTTAAGGTGAAGGACTACTCCATCCAAGGGAGATTCCTCAAGGGAAATGGGAAAGCATTTCCATGGATTTAATTACCGGTTTACCCAAGACGAATCGAGGGAATGACTCGGTGTGGGTGGTAGTGGACAGGTTAACTAAAATGGCAAAGTTTATTGCCACGAAGAAAACTGTAAAAACGCCAGAGTTGGCAAAACTCTTTATTGAACATCTCTACAAGCTATATGGCCTGCCCGCAGATATAGTGTCGGATAGAGATAGAAAGTTCAACAGTCATTTTGGAGGGAAGTCTTCAAAAAGTTGAATACTACTCTGAGTATGAGTACGGCAGATCATCCGGAGTCTGATGGTCAAACTGAAAGAGTTAACCAAATTCTAGAGGATATGTTACGTTCTTATGTTAGTAAGAAGCAATCTAATTGGGAAGAGTACTTCCCCTTATTGGAGTTTGCCTATAACAGCTCCAAACACTCAGCGACGAGACTGGATTTACACCATTCATGTTAATGTATGGATTCCAGCCGAGATCTCCGATGGCTGTAGGCCTAGAAAAGGAGAAGATTCAATCTGTCAAGGATTTCCTTGAAGATATGAATGATATGCTCAGAGCCGCACGTGAGAGCATTCGTAGCGCTCAGGATCGTGCTAAAACTTATGCGGATAAAGGACGAAGAAAGGTGACCTTTGCAGAAGGTGACTTTGTATTCCTCAAGGTTCCTGTGCAATCAGAAACCATGAAAACGAGAAAGTGTGATAAACTTTCTCCAAGATATTGTGGATCTTTTAAAATCCTTAAGAAGATTGGGGACGTAGCATATAAACTTGAGTTACCGGAGAGTTCTCAAGTCCATCCTGTCTTCCATGTCAGTAAACTGAAGAAATCAGTTCACAGGTTAGAGAACGCAGTTTCTCCCCCATGCATTTTGGTGGACTTGATAGAGCCACCAAAGATACCACATGAATCTGAAAAGATTCTATAGTATCATGACAGACAAACCCGACATAAAGTGTACCAGGAGGTACTTGTTAAATGGACAGATAGGGATGAGGAGGTAGCAACCTGGGAACTCCGTAGTGCAATTTCCAAAAGGTTTCTCCAGTTTGTTTTCGAGGATGAAAACTCTTCTTAAGGGGGGGTAATGTCACGTAGGCTGTAATGCCTGTGACCGACGGCAGACCGGATGGCCATGTCCGGGGTTCAGTGGGAGAGGACGCCCATGCGGAGTCATGGGCGGCCAGGCTAGTGTGGACGGCAAGCCACACACTATATAGCCTGGGGGATGAGGGGCAATCCTCATTCTTCCTCTATGGCTGGGTGGTGAGCCAGAGGCCGTTCCCTCTTGTGGTAACGCCCGTAGCGGCGTTACGGGAATGTAACAAAGAGACTCACTGAGTCCTTGTGCTACCCCCCTTCCTAAACTTGGCGATATGTCTAGGGTGTGGGCATCCAGGAAGGAGTTGGTGCTTATAGGATTTACGGGAATGTTAGGTAAGGGACCAAAGCTCGGTGGGATCGAAGTGATAGGGGGTGTAAAACCCGATGATATGCTTGTTATAGGCACGGCCAATGGTATTGGGAGGTGAATTTGTAGCATAGATCTCAATGGCTCGAAGATGTCAGCCATTGGGTTTAGTCCTTATGTGATCTCTGGCACTCCATCTATCGTGGCCATGTCGGAGTGCCTAAATGCTCCTTAAAGAGAAAACACAGTTTTTTTTTTTGCTTTTTATATTCTCCCATAGCCCGTTAGCCTCAAGAGGCTTAGCGTACTCTTCATTGGATCAAACAGATGTCCGTTTGCCCTAAATAGCTTAGGCGCTATACGCATGTGAACAACCTGAGATAATTTTCTGGAAAAAGTGTATGCTAGTACCTTCAGAGATGGAAGGGAGGTCCTAAAACCTATTTTCCATCACTGTTTCAAGAATGAAAAAAAAAATCCAAGAATTTTTTCCCTATTTTGCAGCACGTTTTTTAGGAAGTTCCAAAAGGAATTTTGAAAAATTCTATATGAGAGAGTTGTAGTATTTTTGGAGTACTACAACTTTATTTCCCTGAGTAGTCCGTGATTTTGTTGTTTGGACCCTCAAAAAGTAGCCCGAATATGGCTCATTGTTGTTTTTACGCTATTTTTTGCCATTTTTTTTATCATTTTTTGGGAGTCTTTTGCCTCGATTTTCGGGTCGAATTTTGAGGCTATGCTGGTCGAAGACCAAAATGGTCGATTTTGACTTCGGACGACCAAGTACAAAGACGAAAAGCTCGATATCTTTTCGATAAGCCCTAGAGCGCCTTTATCAGATATACGGTTTAGGAGATATAGGCCTCCAAATAAGGGTGTTTTCCAGTCCTTTCTTTTTTAAGCGACGGACCCCTTCACTCTAACGGGCTTTAAGGGTTTTATAAATTTTAATTTTTTTAAATTTATTATTTTTTTAATTTTTTTAGGGTTACCTGAACTTTTGAGGTTCCGTGAACCTTTTAGGTTTCGTGAACTTTTTTTAACTTCCGTGAACCTTTTAGATTCCGTGAACCTTTTATGTTTTGTGAACTTCTTTTTTTAGTCTAGTGGAAAATACGAATTTTTCTGTTTGGGGAAAAATATTTTTTGAATTTAAAATGAAAGAGATATGGGCATTTTCCCAAAAAGATAAGTGGGAATCAAAAAAGTCAACCTTTTAATGACACCCCTTACACCCTTCATAAAAGACTCCCAAAATGGACAAATTGACAATTCATGACCATCTACTCATTGAGTGCTCATTAGCCTTAATGAGTTATGTAAAAAAAAGGTGATTAAGAATTAATCCAAGATTAATATTTTTACTAATCTTTTCCTCTTTTACACTAATCAAGGGCTCTAATTAACCACTAATCTCTAATTAATTCACACAATTGAGCACATCATTGGATAGAGCAAGGGAATACTAATCTTTGTGCATTAATAAATGTGTAAATTAATCTAAAAATAGAGGATTAATTAGACTCGTAATTATGGTCTCCTCTGTAAGGCAAAATTAAGCAAAGGGAGTCAAATTTCTCCAATTGATGAAAAAGTTGATGTGATTAGGTGTTTTGATGCATCTAGATGCTCTCGATACACTCAAAAACACTAATTTCGACTACTCAAATGATCAATTTAGAGCTCAATTAACACATTTTCTAATTTTTTTACCTCTTGAGCAAGATTAATCACCCTTAATGACAAAAACCAATGCATTAAGAGAAATTAGTCAAATTCAAGGGTTTTTTATGGTTTTAAGAATTTTTTTGAAAGATTAAGCTACTCCTAATGCTTTCTAACACTCTGATCCAAACAATTTCAACAACAAACACACAGTTAAACTAAAATTAATGATCTTAGTTCTATGCTTAACACTAAAGAGAGCTAACATTCACTAAAAATTGCATTCTATTGCATTGTTTGATGCAATGGTGCAACCATTGGACACCCTTTTATTTGATTGCCACTCATGAGGACCAAGGGGTCACCTGGGCACTTTTGGGCATTTGTTAATGCAGTCATTTTAGCTCTATGTGGGAGTTTTTAATTGTCCCTTCCACCCAACTGAACAATGTTGTTTTACTGTGTTTTGTGGTGGGAGTTTTTAATTGTTCCTTCTACCCAACTGAGCAATGTTGTTACTGTAATTTGTGGTGGAGGGCTTCTATCTGTGTTTCTTTGCTGAACTTATTTGTTTCTACCTTTAGGTTCCTTGTTCAGTTATGTAACTGAAGTGGGTACTTTCATTGCTTTGGTAATTCTCGACCCATTTCGCCGAGTTGTCTTTTTCCTCCCTTTACACAAGGGTTGGTAGGTTCTTGCTTGAGTTGGGAGTTGATGTTGTATGCTCTTACTACTCTCTTTTTTATGACTTGAATTGCTTGTGGTGTTGGCCATTGAGTGGGGTTTAGGTACCCATATTCCCATATTGCCTTGGTAGTATCCTTGTGCTCGGAGCAGTAAGTCCTTTCAGACCCATTGCTTATGGAACCTTTGAGGTCTATTAGGATGCTTGGAGTCCTGCCAATCTGTTTATGTCAGTAAGGTCAAACTTTTGAATTTTTTACAAATTCTACTTGTGGTCCCCATAGTATTCATGGTGTCCTTTTGGTCGGGTTGATTTTTAAGTTGAATCTTGGGCACCCACTTCTGTGTACCCTAAGATGTTGGACATTGTGTGTGCGAGCTTCATGGGACTGATGCTTAATCTATTTTATGAGGTGTTGCCACTGCATTTGGTGTTGTTTGTTCATCATTCATGATCTCTTTCCCTCTGTTTGTCAAGCTCCATAAGGGTATGGTTGTGACCTTGTCGCCCGCACTCAACAACGCCGTCCTTTCTTTCCATTGGATATTGCATTTGTTGGCTTAGATCCAGGATCGTCCTAGAATCATTTCCATGGAACCTTTCCATGGAACCTGTAGGCATGACAAACACCTCTCGACCAAGGAATTATTTCTAATGGAAATGTTAACATTTAAAAATCCCTCAGCTCTCGCACTTATTAAGTGAACACTATGTACTTGTGCATCAGGGGGGTTCGAGGTGTAGTCTATCTAATGCTACCTAGGTTTCATACGAGATAAAGTTATGACTTGACCCTGTATCTATTAATGCAATGCTTGTTACATGGCCTTTAGCTATAGTAAGTCCCACCTTAAGTCGTGCTGGCTCAATGTTTAGTTCCTCTTCATCCAAGAGAGTCACAGAAGCCATGTTGACATGTATCAGTCTATTCTGTAGTAATTGTTTGGCTTTGACCTCTCCCTAGCCTTAGCTTCTTCTTAAGCTTGCTGGATTTTTTCCTTTGCAAGTTGTTTCTGTTGTTTTAAGAGATGTTCTTGCAAGAGCATCTTTTGGGTTAGTGGTCTAAAATATGTTTTTAATTTACTTCCATTGACATAACCCTCCATCTGTGTGTTGTCAATTTTCTCAATTCGAACAGACCCCTGAGATATAATCTCCGATACTCGGAATGGTCCCAGACCTCAGTATTTGAGTTTCTTTTTCTTGGTACTTCCGACACCATACATGAGGACAAGGTCCCCTGTTTTTGGTTCTTTTTGCTTTAGATTTTTGTCGAGCCAATGTTTCGTATGTAGTTTTTTTACCATGAGTCTATGTGATGCTATCAACTTGGTCTTAAAAAAAATAAAACAAAAAGAAAAAGAAAAAACAAAACAAAAAAGAAAAGATAAAATTAAATTTGAAATTAAAAAAATAAAAAAACGAAAAACGAAACGTGGTGAGGAAAGATATTTTTTATTTGGAGAAAAAATTTTGAAAAGAAAAAACCCCCAATTGACCCCGACCCCGGCCTCGGCCTCGATCTTTTGATATATATATATAGGAGAGTGAGCCTCCATAGCTTTCTTTCAGGTGAAAGCTAAAGGGAAGTGGAGCTCTATATGTAGTCAACCCCCCAAGGAGTGGAGTGAGCATGTGGGATAAAGCCTTCACCCTTCCCCCACAAGCAAATAGACTGTTCTGAGGACCACAGGAGCTCCGGATAGGCGAACACTATGCTGTAAAGCACGCTAGGATCCCTCGAACGATACGCTCGTCTCGAGCTATCACACGCCCTAGTCCAGGTTTGACCATAAGTAAGGAGGTAAAAAACGGGTTGAAAACTATATAAAAACAAGTAAAAACGGGGTGCGAAACGCCTAAGAAACCACTTGGGTGGGCTTCAAGGGTAGTTACCAACGCCCATAGGGTACCCACGTCACATGCATCTACGCTTTGGTCGGGTGCTAGAGTCTGAGCCACTAGAAAGCGTTTTAGTTTACACAAGCTCACACCATCCCTCCACGTTAACATCTTGGCCTTCAGCTGGAACCCAAGGAAGTGTAACCCAAGATCCACGAATAGCGGATAGTGACTCGTCCTCTGACTCAGAAGCCATGGAAGGGCACCCTACCAAGAACCCTGAGTAGGCAAGCCAAAACATGCTAGGTTGGGCCCCACAACCTGGATCTAGCATGTTTAGTTGTCTAATAGAGACCTTTAGTAGAGCTACACGCTCTGAACATGCGACAAGCGAAGTAAACGAAGAAGGAGGGATAGTAGATTCGCCATTCACATCTCATACCCTCCCAAAGAGTGTCCATGTGGATATTCTACCCACTTCGTTTAATGAAGGCCCTACTGAGCTACCACCTTCTGATGCTCTTCCTAAAGTAGAGGTCCCTAGAAGTCGATCCATAAGAAGTGACATTGCATCCACTTCAAGAGAACCGTTTGGCACACCAAGTCTGGATGGGATATTTCTCAATAAAAATTGGGAATATGATCTATACACGGAGACTCTGACTGACCTATACACGGGTTACACATACCATGTAGGTTGGTTAGAAGTCATACGATCTACATCTAGTGCCACTAATCTAGAGGAGCAACAACAAATGATATGTGAGGTTATTCATAGAATTATCCAATTCGAGAGGCAAAATAGGGGAGTGAACCTAGTTTCCACTGGCCCTATGAAATTCTTGGATACGGGCAAGGCCAAACAACCAACCCTATCACAATTGGAGACTCCCTCGGTGAGTCCCATAGACCCTTTGTATGTTGTTTTGCCTGGAGTCTCAATGCAGGTTGGGCCCACGAGCAGTAAATTTAGCTTTCCAACCTTGGCTCAACTTTCCATTAAGGAATCCACAATGCCTACTCCTATGATGAGCATGATGAAAAGTGCACCTGTTACCATTGTAGTTAGTACGACACTGCTACCTAGTTGTACAACAGTATCTACCACAGTGCGTGCCAGTGCCTATCGACCATATGTACCTATCGCTACTCATGCTCATGTAGCTCCTATGCCTCTTAGTATGCCAATGGCGTATGCTCCACGACTGCCTTATCACAACCCTTATCCAAGAGGAGCTAGGCCTAATCACATATCATATCCTACGTCAGCCACATACATACCAAGACAAACGCCAACTCCTATCAACCAGGCTATCCCAGAAGTGCCTCCACCAGCTATGCCTGCTCACCTAGGTGATCTTGCAACGTTTGCTCAGACAATCGGATGATCTATTGCGGAAAACATGCGGGGCATACCTGAGAGAGAACCTAGAAGCAAGGCTGTACAAGTGGCCAAGCTCACTTAGAACTTCAGTGGTAACAAGGATGTTAGGAAGCACATTGAAGTTTTTGAACACATGTGTGATTCCTTGGAAGAGCACAATGAGCTGGATAAATGTAAAGCCTTAGGCTTAACCTTGAGTGGAAAAGCCGGAGATTAGTATCGAACTTTAAGGGTTGAAGAGCGTACTCACTATCCCACTCTCAAGAGATTGTTCTTGAAGGAATACATACGTGAGGGTGTGCTTTGGGGAGTAGCATCTCAACTCTAAAAAGCTGAACGTGAGGACGGGGAGTCAGTGAGACTTTATTAGTCGATTGAAGCATCTAAATTCTCGCTGCGCTCCCGATGAGTGCTTCAATAACAACCAATTGCTTGATAGATTCATTCGAGGATTGCGCCACGAGGACATATACAATGGCCTAGTCATTAGAGGTCTTACGACGTGGGAAGCAATCACTGCCAATGCAATCCAGTTAGAAGATAACTTGATGATTGCAGGTAAAAAGGTGTCTTCGGAGACAAAATCTATTAGTTCGCAAGTATCTGGGCACGAGCTAATGACAGTAAAACCTATTGCCAAGGAGCCCAAGATATCCGAAATGTCTGTGACCGACCTTACTAAGGCTCTCCAAGAATACTTTAGGGGTAATCGAGCTCCTCAAAATAGCCATATGTACCCAAGAAGAGAGCAACAATGGTGTTCGGTTTGCTTAGGACCACATAGCACGAGTGAATGTCCCACATTCAGAGTCAAATTCAATGGGAATTGCAATGCATGTGGAATGCATGTGGTAAGTATGGCCATCAATCTAAGGATTGCCTAGTACTTAAGCGTATGTTGGCAAATCAGGCACCACTAGCCTAGTCAAACACACCTCAAGTACCCGCGCTGATGCCTGCACCACCTGTTGAGCAACCATCACAGCACATAGTTCCAAGGAACCCAAATGTAGTCCAGTCTGTGTCGTTACCACCGCCAGTGCTAGGACCACAACCTCCACATCCAAGGATTACTCCTATAAACCAGATGGTTGTGAGTCACATAGTGCGTGTGGGGATTATGAAGAGGAGATAGACCCCACTGTTTCATATGGGATTGATACGTTTGAAATGACTCCCCAGTACTACATGGAGGATCATTTCGGGTAAGTCAAGCCTGTATATCAAGCGGCTGCTCTCGCCACAAGAGGAAAAAACCTTAATACCTTGGCAAGGAGACCACCTCTTCAATGCTATGATTGTGGTGGACCGCATCGTGTAGCGGAGTGCCCTAATAGGCTACAAAAGATCGCTACTCAAATGTAACCAAATCAAGGGAGCACATCGGGAATGCCGGTACTTACATGTAATCGTTGTGGCATAGATCATTTGATTGCTCAATGTCCACATAATCCTAGTGCACCCAAGATTACGCCATTGAATTTGGTTGAGGTCACCAACCAAGCACGAGGAACCACACCTGTTGTACCCGCAAATGTAGTTACACGATCAATGCTTCAAAATCAAAACTACATTATCAAAGAGAGGGATACTGCATCAATTGCTCGAGCAAAGAAAAAGAAAACGCAGCGAAAGAGATCGCTTAATGCCATGAGCTCCAAGCCTAGTTCAAAGACTAACATAGGGACAGGAGACGACCCCGTGTATATGAATGATCCTGAAGATGACTCCGATTCAATAGAAACCATGGGGACCAAAGCCACTATCTTAAGGGAGGAACCCGCTCGGGAGCTCAATGAAGGAGAATCAAGCGAATACATAAATCAGGGAAAACAGAAGGAAACTTCCTCGGCCCCACAACCAAGTCAGTTAATGTCCTCTCGGCCACCCAAACTGACTGAGACTCCCCAAGACTAGCCACGTGGGCCAAAAACCCTCAAGAAAAAGATTGGAACTTACCCAAACCCGATTGAACAAGTGCAACACTTAAGGGGTTTGGTGGAAGAGACACAAAGAGAACTGGAATCAGCAGACCCTAGAAGAATCAAAATTCCAGACACAGTGTTTCCTACACAAGTTCAGCCTCACAGGAGCCATAAACCGTTAGCTATACCTAGTATCATTCGGGAAGAAAGTGAGGATAGGACATCAGGAAGTGGGCAACCACCCTTCTTACTGAAAAGAATGTTTAGTGAGGGAATGCCTGACCCCATCGAAGAGGAAGTGATTCCATCTTCACCAGTCCCCAGGGGTTGATATCTCAAAAAGTACCATTGAATGTGTCCAAGCTAATGGATTTCATGTCCTCTGAAATCTGAACCACGATCATATCCAAGTTATACGGAGATCCTGAGCTATTCTTAGCTCTTTGGGCATTTCTCAATGGAGAACTAAAGGTAGGGTTACCACAATTTGCAAATATGGATAGACCCGACACGCTTCAAGATGAAGGGGAACATTGGGATCTACAACCCAACCTAGATGAAGACTCAATCGTTGAAATACATGTTAATAAGTTGGGACATTACTTTAAAGGTGACGAATCTAATGCAACCCTCCCCATTACTACCAAGGGATTAACTCTAAAGGGAATCCTTGATGGTGGTGCTGGAGTGAGCATTGTCACTAAAAACTGTTGGGAATCTATGGGAAGACCACCTCGAAGTCACAAACATAGTGGTTAAGATGGCAAACGGAACTATTGCTAAACCTATTGGAATGTTAAGGGACCTTAAGATCAAGGTTCTGGGATACAAGGTAAAACATACCTTCATCGTAATGGATTTCTCCAAGCATCCTATGTCATATCAAATGATCTTAGGACGTCCTTTCATGAGGGAAGCACAAATGGTGCATGACTGGTCGAAAACCATGTCTACCTACAATTCCAGGACTCTGTCATTCGAGTTGATCTTGAGAACGGTCGTGCGCATCCTTTAGGAAGCAAGGTTATCATCGATAATCGATCGAATACCACTATTCACTCAGCCCCATTAAAGTATTGCTATACATGCAAAAAAGAGTCTGATGATGGGAAAGATTCTCCTTATATGGATGTCCTACCAGGTATGACTGAGTCAGATAACGTGGATTGGGTACACCTAGCGGCAACCATAGACACATGGGGAAATAGAGGCACAAGTTGGGTAACGCCTGAGGGGCAAGATATGCCACCGTTAGTGCCAATAAATATGGTAGGTGTTATGCACTTCTCCTGATGGTGGCAAGAAAATGGCAAACTCCCCTGACACTGAAGGTAGCGAAGACTCTGACCAATGCAACTCTGAGTCTAAATCTCAAGAAGAAACTGACTCTGAGCCTGATGGAGGGGATGAATCAAATATTCACCCAAGTGTGGAAGCAATGTGCTCAAGGCCTAGGACGGTGACCTCCTGCAGTTCATCCGAAAGTGAGGGGGACACAAGTGGAGATCGACCAAGTGAGTCCGAATCTGACAGAAACAAAAATCAAAAACTTGGTAAGAAGAAAACGAGACATAAGCGACAATGCTATCGAGCTAATGTACGAACTACAATAAACAAAGAGAGATCCACTACAGAATGGCTTAGTTATGTAGAAGTTGTGAACCCATTTGGTCTCAAAAGCACCTCTTACAGTGTATGGCCAGTGATATTGGTGAATTATAATCTTCCACCCTCTATGGCGATTAAGAAAGGACATGTTATGTTATCCCTTCTAATTCCAGGGAAACATAAAGTCAAAAATCCTGATGTTTATTTGGAGCCTTTGATTGAAGTGCTAGAGATACTTGGGAGAGGTATCGAGGTGCATGATGTGAGCAGGCCTCCCTCGTCACTCACGAGACTTCAACTGCAAAAGCAATCTTGATGTGGACGATGCATGACTTCCTAGGCTATGGCAAGTGTTCAGGTAAGCATTGCACTTCTAATCATGAGTAGGCAAAGGATGTGGCACCCTAAACCCACCTTCACCAATCCAAACAATTTCAACAACAAACACACAATTAAACTAAAATTAGTTATCTTAGTTCTATGTTTAACACTAAAGAGAGCTAACATTCACTAAAAATTGCATTCTATTGCATTGTTTGATGCAATGGATGCAAACTAAGCCTAATATAAACTATGTGCAAGCCCTAAGAAAAAAAAACCACAAAAACAACAAGTTAATCTAAAAATTAAGCAAAAAGCATTCTTTTCAAAAACAAGAAAGAGAGCTATTCTACACCAAATCTCACACAAATCACCATCAGATCCACATCTTTTTCATGGGAAACCATTAATCAAGATAATGGGCAATGGGTTATACGTAGATTAGAGGCAAAACGATGGAAAAAGCCAAGGGATGGCTCCCCGGCAATGGTGCCAAACATGTTATGGCTCACCCTAACCCTCCTTAAAACACATCCAAAAAGAGATTACCTGGTGAACCGCAACTGTTGTGAGGATCTTTCCAATGGCCGAGCTTGTAACCCTTGAGGTCTCCAAACTCTACAACTCCTTGAGAAGCAATTCCACCGCGTCTCCCGTGAGCGTTGTCACACCACCGCGTTGCACTATGGGTACTCGTCCCTCCTCTCACCTCACTTCACTCACACACACTCGTCCCTTCTCTCGCCTCACTTCACTCACACACACTCACTAGCATGCATTAGGGAGAGAGATTAGCAAGAGCAAGACTCATTTGCACAATGGGAGAGTATATTGTATTATGAGAGATATTCACTTATATACATGGCCATAAGTGTTCACACCCACTTAAACTATGGGCCGGCCAGGCACTTTAGGCTCATAAGAGGCCTAATGCTATTACAATGACTACTCTCATAATATATCCATGAACTACATCACTTAGGACTTCGTCCTAACTTGCTACTACACGCTCTTGAAGCAGGAATTACTATAAATACTCCGTCGCACCATTACGAGCACCCGTCCAAGTTGTAGCTTTGGACACTATTGCTTCATATCTTGAATGTATGACCCTTTGGATTCATAGGATGGACTCTTTGTTGCACTAGCCAATGCATCATCCATGATGGGAATAGTGTGTTTGCATACTTCAAGCAGAACTCCTTTCCTTGAATTCTTTAAGAAGATTAATGATATCTCTCTTCATCCAGAGGTAGGTCAGTGTGGCAATATAAACTAGCTTAGGGTCTTCACCCAATTCGGTTTGATCAACTTGCTTAAACTCAGCTCGTTCTTCATATGATAGCCCAGAAGAGCAAGATTATGCCGTTGACTAAAAAGTCTCAGCACGTGACTTCGACTCTTATGGTAGTTTCTAGATCGACGACCCTCTACATGCTTATGAAAAAACAGGACTATGGTTGGAAAGACCAGTGGGTGGCGACTCTATGCAAGAAATCTCTTTATGGTCTTTTTGATTAGGTGTGCATATGATGTGTAAATAAAAGACTATATCGTCAGCCCAACAAGACCAACGGCGACTCAGACTTTTGACTCTTATGTCCACCATTTTTAGGTAGGCGATGACTGAACTTGTATAACTATAAGAACTTCTGTGAAGATACATACCATTGAAAGATGTCAAAGTTATAGAGTGTGTTGGGTCCTCCTGAAGGCTGTGTAAGCTGGCCAAAAATCTATGTCCACCATTGTTTCCAAAATCCACAAGCATATGTCCAGGAAGAAACTGAAGAAGATGGTAGTAAAAGGAGGTTTGGTCTTGGCTGGGCCCTTGATTTAGATCAAAAAATTGCTCCTTGTAACCCCATTTAGTGCCCCTACATGGCATATCTATCAATGTAATGATAAGCAGTATAAACTTGATAGTGGCCACAACTGTTGGGTCTAGTATGTATCTCTAGGTGTAATATCTTTCTCTCAAATTTTTCCTCATATCCTGGATGTTACTACAAGGAGAGGGGTGAAACTGGGAAAAGTTGAAAATGTAATGAGGATTTTTACCCCTCTTTTCCTTGAATACAATCCTAGTCCACCTCCTTGGATATGACATGTAGCATGGATTAATTCAAAGGTTCATGGGTGAGGCAATGTATGCTCTAGCATACTTCTTTGGTTAGATATGACTATCTCCAGTCTGATTGAATCCCTTGCCAATTCTCATGCATGTTTTCTATCCACCTCTTTCCTTTCAGGGTTTTTGCACTTCCACCTCTCATATGAGGGCCACTACATGCACATCTAATAGATATGTAAGATGAGGGTTATGAAGTTGTGTCTCTTTAGACTAAGGTTACCATAGATCCTTCACTTGCCACCTCCTTTGCTCCACATAATCCATGTTGCCTATGGGAGGATAAGCTAGGTAAGGTTTCTTCCTTGCCACCTCTTCTCCAAGTATAACTACCCCTATTGTTGGATCATATGGACAGGTAGGATCAAAAGTGGATACCTGGATTAGTGATTCATATAGTAACCAAGGCATAAGCTAAGGGTTACCTTCTTTAATAGTTTATAGGTATGTCTAATCAGGCATTTCTTCAAAAATATTAGCCTAAGAGAATAATTTAAATATGCTATTTGGTGTGTGTGTTGGAGGCTCTTCTTTGAAAAGATTGTATATGAGAGGCTCTTCTTTTGTACCTTGATTTTCCTGAGATTGATTGGGAGGTTATGAATCTAGTTGTCACATTACTTTATCTATCCAATTCGCATCCTCCAGGAAGTCATAATCATCATTTCCTCTTGGAACCGACACATATGGAATTATTTGCATAGAGGGATTATTCCTTGTTGGTAGGGAGGATGGAAGCATTGCATGTGGTTCTTGGTGGTAGCGTTGATAAGTAAGCCTCAACAATCTCTAATGTTCCCCTTTTGAATCCTCTTGGAAGGCTTCTTGGACACTTTTGTCACAAGTTCTTGTACATATGCTCTAGTTGAGGCAATTCTATGGCATCCACTTTAGGATAATTAACAAGATCTACATACATTTCATTTCCCTGATCAGACAACATAGAACTTAAATAATCAAGAATTCTCTAATATAGTTTAACAATGCCAAAGGGTGGAATTCACAACTATCAATTGCCTACAAATGCAGATACACACTCTGCACTTCTTTGGCTCCATGATTTTCCATCCACCAAATACTACCATGAACCCATCATGATTTACTTTTGAAAACTATGAGAGCCAATTGGGGCTATCAAGACAATAGTTGGCTCTTCATCTCCAAAAAGTTGGGACATGGTATAATGATATTTACCCACGATCTAAAGTTACACACTAAAGGATGCATTGGAAACATTAGATAATCCTAGGATTTCATAATTTGTACTCCCCTAGCAAGGTGGCCATCACTAATGTTGGTACCGCATAAGCAAACAATCTTTGCATCATCATTTTCGTATCTTACCTCGTAATACTACGCAGATCTATTTGCAAAGTCAGCACTGATGAAAAACAAGCAACATATTAGCATTTGCAAAGTAGAGTATACACTCCTGCGAGCTATTTATGCTTCCTACATAAAGTAATTGCTATCCAATCCAATGTCCCATACACTACATGGTCGCTTTGTCCTGAGTCTTTCTAGACATAGCTCTAAATGTGCTATTTCCCTTAGAGCTATCTCACTTTGCCTGTGCCATTTTTGTTGATCTGTGTATTGAATACCTCCTCCACTTCATGTAAATGTTGAGTTGTGTTCTTTTCTAATCTTGAGATCTGTGCCAATAATTTGAGCGTGAGCAACTGACAGTCATGGATTAATGTGAAAGCCCTTTGTTTGATAGTATCTTCCAGTTGTATTTTTATTCATTGGATAATGTTTTTAAGCCTCTAGAATAGCTGTTCTAGTTCATAAACCATCCACTGGGCGTTATGCAACCATTACTCCCTTTGTTTTGACAAGGCCTATGCTAGGTATCCTTTGTTTTACTCATCATCATTACCCTTCAAAAGAAGGTTTTTCTTAAGGTGGGTTACCTGAATTTATGATTGATAGAAGTCCATCAGGCTTGAACGGATAAGTTAGCATGTCCCACTTTTTGGTAGTAAGAGCATAACCCAAGGAAAGATCATACCTCACCTTCTCCTCCTCGTCCATATCTAGATCCTTAGGCTTATCCTTAAATTTTCTTTCAAGTTCAAACAACAGAATGGGGATTTCTCCTTCATCCACACTAGGGTAGTTCAGATGCTTCTCCTCAAATTCTCTTGTACTAGATTGTGCTAAGGTTTTAAGTTAAGAACTGAATATCAAAAGAGCTTCTAAATCCTTAGTGGGTGATAGAATTAACTTTTTTGGGCCTTGAGGTATTGATAAAATCGCTAGCTTCATAGATCCCATTAGTATTAAACCAAGTCAAACTATCTGAGATGAATGTTGGAGGGCGTTATTGATCGAAAGACAAATCTTCAGTTATACTAAGGAGGAAAGGTTCATCATCAAATGGAAATTTTTGAGAAGACCTTGATCCAAGCTCTAAACTTGAGAACTATAAGATGAAGAGGGAAGGCAAAGACATTATCCAGCTATTGTAATGATACATCTCCATGGAACACTGACTGGGATTGTTCTTCTAGAGAGTTTTTCTATGATGAATTTCACATTAGTGTGACTGAGATGGGTATTGTGAAGTTTACCTTCTTATATGTAAGTGATATCAAACAGTGTTGAAGTGAAGAACGAATGTGTTTGCTGAGGAGTCTTTGGGAGAAACATCTTGTACTACTAGTTGTGAGGCATGGACAAAGAGGGTATCCATAAATGTACATGTTTGCAAGGAGGGAAAGCCATGTTCTTCCATGCTAGATAGTATGTGCATTGCCATATCTAGCTATTTAGCTTTCTTCTCTACCTGCACCCTTTATTTGTGTACTTCCTTGGAGGGCTTCTTCCATTCTCTAGGATATTTGATCAAACTTTTCCTTTTCTCTTTGTTCTGCTACTTTTTCATATTCTTGGCTTTTGTCTTCCAAAATCTTCCTTTGCTTCTTGCAATTGCTTTTCAAAATATTCCTTTGCTTCTTGCAGTTGCTTTTCTGTTTCTTTGCATTTATTCCTTAATTGAGCATTCATGTCTTTTTCATTCGAGAGTTCAACTGTGATGTCATCCTTGTCTTGTTGAATTTGATTAATTGCTGAGAAAGTACCTTGGTGGTCTCCGGCGAGCTAATATTTTTCCATCTTTCTTGCTTCAAAGCTCTTTAACGAGTGTGCACTTCTTTTCTTTAGTCTTTCCAAGTCGTGATGTGTCTTATGTGCTTCTACAACCCACTTTGTAGATGTCATGTTTTCTTCTTCCAACTGTTGCAGCAGATCTACTATCTGCACTACTTGGTCCTTCGAGGCTTTTACCAGGTTTTGTAATTCCTGAACTCTTTTGCTCGTATATTCCAGCTACTCCTTACATTTGACATACCTTTGTTAATGTAGGTTTTGAGAAGTATGGATCAAGCTCATGGACAATGTCATGAGATTTTTATCTTAATCATCAGAGTCACCCTTCTGTTTGCAAACCAAAGATGTTTGACAGTTGAGCTCTTGCCTCTTCCCTCCCGTGTCCTTCTATTTCCTTGATGTTCATTCTTTTGTTCCTAACCAAAGACACATGTCTAGTGGATATTATCAAAATTATACCTTCCTTGTCTAGTTCCACAATTCCTTTAGGTACTTTTGGGATAACTAATTCTCCTAAATGTGTCCTTTTTCCCAATACTACCTCTAACGGTTTTCCTATGGATGTACTTGCTTGTGATGACATATCCCTTATTGTTTCTTTGCTAGCCAAGCCTTCCATTGTTCCAAACTAAATCCTCAATATGGGCTCTGGTGTCAACTATGGAAATTTTAATGCTTTTTGAGCTCCATACATGAAATTTGGTGTAGGATTTGGTGTAGGATGAATGGATTGGCCATTGCTAACCCGTGGTCTCTTGCAATAGGATTTTAGTTCTTTTGTAATTTGATACGCCTAATCCTCCACTATCCCATTGGCCAGGAAATATAGGTATTTGGGTGCTATCAAGTTATGTTGATCTAAGTATTTAACTTGTGTCGACGTATTTTGTATTCTAGTGGCACCTTCTAAGGCTGGATCTATGATGGAGTTAAAGAGTATACCCATGTGGATTTTGTGCTAGTCCCTGACAATTGACCCTAGATGAATGTCTTCCAAGCTGAGTTTATTTTGTTTTATCATAACGTAGCCCTAGTGCTTCTCCTACTAGCTCCTTTGTGATCTTCACCTCACTTTTATAGATTCCTAGTTCTAGCTTGCCTTTTTCAATGTTAGCATCATAGAATGTTAAAAACCTAATGATCGCATGGGGGTCATAATTACTCCTAGACCTGTCCCATTCAAAATTTCCATCACTCTCAACCTTTGTAGGATTTGGTAGCATTCCTTGGCATGATAAACAAAGGCCTAAATTTCTCCGTCTCTTGAATTGGTTTAACCACTCTGACTTTGACTCTTTTACCATTTTCTCCAACATCACCTAGCCAAGTTCTAGAATAGTTGTGAACTCTGGCCCCACCCATTCGCATCTAGCGTGCCTTCATCTGGTACTTCTGGTCTTCTTTTATTAGGCATTGTTTTGATGATCTTAGGAGAGCTATCCTAAGTTTTGGACGACATTTTCTATTTTCACATATTATTGTTAGGACATGAGTTATGATATGGGTGCAAACAGTGTAAGATACTAACTCAAGTGCATATCCTATGTATATATAGTTTTCCCTTCCAAAATTTTGTATCAGAATGGGCTCAATTTGAAAAGTATCCCACTTTTGTTGGTGAGTTCTTATTACCTTCACATTGAAGTTGAGGTTGATCTTGAAGGTTAGGGGCCCTCGAGATACCCATCTCTCTACCAAATGTAGACACACTCTTCCATGAGTGTTTGTCAAGAGAGAGGTCGAGAAGTGAAATGATAGAAGAAATTGTTGAAGAAAGTGTATGCAAGTGACCTTAATTATGGGTACTTAAGTGTAGTAAAAGATTAGACACTTTTTGGTCAAAAATTACAATTTGTTCAAATTCAACCTTAAAAAATTGTCCCATGTCCTGGCTACCTAGTGTAGCAATATTCAAATGAGAAGATCTAGATGTTGTATATGGTTACAAGACTTAGTGTGAAATTGGGCCTAGGTAGATGGAGACAAGGAAAGAGAGGGCAAGATGGAGCTATAAGATAAGTAGGCGGAGACAATTATAAATGTGAGAGAGGCTAGGGAAAGAGTGGACCATACACATTAATAATCTTCTTGAAGAGGGCAAGCTAGAGCTACAAGGCAGTCACATAAGGAGATAATCAGTAATGTGGTATAGGTTAGGTTGAGGCTATCCAATAGAGTAAATATGGGGTTGCACCAATGCAGGAGGCAACAAATCAGTAATGTGTTATAGGTTGAGGCTATCCAATAGAGGGAATATGGGGTTGCACCAATGTGGGAGGTAGAGAAGCAGATTAATCATGAGCATGAGTGTGAGGTTGGCTAGTAGTAAGAGGTAGATTGTACATGCCTACATGAGTGCACTATCTAGAACGTAGGATGAAATCATGGAACAGTTGGACATAAAGTCCCCCTACCAGATGACTATATTACTAAGGTGGGCTTTTGGTGACAATTACCACACAAAAGCCTTTGGTGACAATTACCACACAAAAGCTTTTGGTGACAATTACCACACAAAAGCCTTTGGGTTGAAGGGAAAAGAGTTCCCTTCTCCTCTCTTCATAATGTCTATTCTCATTTGGGTTTAGATTACTATTGGGAAGGCCAATATAATGGTGTGCTTGTTCTCATTCGGGTTAATAGTATTATTGGGAAGGGCAATATATGGTGTGTCTGTTGGGTTACTCTCTCTAGCTAGGGATGTCAACCTAAGCTTTTCTCTTACCTTCTAAACTTTGCACACACACACACACATCCCACACAAGCATATACACGCGCACGCACACATTATCTATATTAAAAAAAGAGTGAGTGTCCTTAAACTTATGTAGCTTCCACAGTGACATCTTGGAAGAGGGACTCAAGAGAATGGATCTTGTAGACTACAAGAGGCTTAAACTCGAGAGCAAGATAAGTTCCCCATAACAAGTTGGATTCCATTATTGTTGCCTTACCATGATTGAGTATTGTTCTAGGAGGGGCTATAATGAGGTATAACATTTCTAGCACCCTAATGCCTCCTTTGAGTCAAGTTTCTTAATGTAACTCCTCTTTTCCCTATGCCATTGTTCTTAGAGCAATGTTGAGTGATTGACAAGTGGATAAGGTTCGGGTGACAAGTAGATAAGGTTCGGGTGAAGAAAAAATGTGTTTTGCACTTAAGTACTTGGGAGACTTAGATGAGTGCAAGCATTTGTTTTTTTTAAGAATTTTACATGCTACAATCTTCACCATGTGACGTTACAAGTTTTTTTATTTTATGTTTCATTTTCAAAGATCTCAAAAATTACAAAAAAAGATGTGAAATTGAGCCCCATTGGTAGCAAAATTAAAAAATTTGTATGTTTGGGAGATTCAAACTATATCATTTGGACAATAAAAACACCCAAAAAACTCAAAAAATCATTATTCTATAAGTCACTTAGCATTCTCACATGCATGAGAATTCACTTCTATAAGTCACCTTCTCAAGTCATGTGTGAGAATCACTAATATTTTTATGGTTGTGAGAATCCCATAATCTCTTCTCTTATCCAAAAGGAATCTTATCCTCTTATCACATGAGAATCAATTCTCACGCCCATGAGAATCAGAAGAACTTTAAAAATTGGGTAAAGGGTTGATCATTGAAGTTTTTAAATTGATTGGAACAGAAAGAGACCAAATAGAACATTCATTTGATTCTCACACCATCTATAGCATTCTCGCAATCGTGGAAATCAAAGAAACTCTAATTTAATATCAAATTTGCGAGTCAGCATGTGGAAATCTTTAACTTGCAAAATCATAAAAATTGGATAAGTTTTTCATTGTGCCTAATTGTCACACCCGTGAGAATCACCCGAATTCTCATGTGTGAGAATTCTCTAATTCTCACGCCGTGAAAATTAGTCCAAAGTTAGTGCAATGCCTTTTGTATTTCACCTTGTGTTTTGAGTGTACTTCTGCCTATCGAGAAACCATTACATGCAATCAGGATCCAGGAGAGTGGTTGTTGCAACCTCACTCCGGATGATAGTGCATTAACCTATCTAGGATTATCCTATTAGTGGACTTAGGGTATGGTCACACAACACTGGCACCAATTGAGTGTGTTTGCTTTGAGGTGATAAGAATATTGTGAGACCACGAGCAATGAGAAAACCTTGGAAGAAGCTCCAAGAGTTAAGGAGCAAGATCCCCAAAATCAAGTGTACTTTGGAAGGGTTATTTGGAAATGTGTTCTTTTATCACTATAGAAAAGATGGAGTTGGAAGAAGAAATGAGAGAGGCTTAAGTAAAAATGCAATTTATTCAAGAGCAAAGATTGGGATTTTGAGACAAGTTATGGATATAAGGAAGGATGAGGAATTACGGGGTTTCAATTCAAACCCAAGGTGGAAATGTCTACACAAGCTTATGAAGAATTCCCCTAAATATAGATGATTGGTAGGGAGAGTAGAAGAGTATAAACTTGATCCCTAGAAAGAACACACCAAACCACATCATACTTCCCAAGGAGTCTCCCAAGGACTTGATCCTAGAAAATATCCTACCAAGTGTGCTATATCATACTTCTCAAAGAATTCCCTTAAGGACCTTTATGAATAATCTCCAAATGAGCCTAACTTTTATGAATAGTCTCCTTAGTCTTCCAAGGATCTTTATGAATAATTTCCCAAATGAGCCTTTGGAAAAGTCTATCAAGGCCCTTCTTTTGGAGTCTTGCAAAGTCCTTCGAGGGCCTTCTTGAGCCTTGCAAAGTCCTATGAGGACCTTCTTGAGGAGTCTTTCAAGGACTCCCCCAACTGCAAAGTCCTCTAAGGACCTTCTTGAGGAGTCTTTCAAGGACTCCAACCAACCAATTTGCATCTCCCACTTATTTCTTTCTCTTCAATAACACCGATTAGGCTTGCCAAGGGGTCTAGGAGGTAAGATAAACTTCTCTCACAGCTAAGAAACCCTATGAGGGGATGAGTACTTGTGCAAAACAATTTTCTTATATGGAGTAGCCTTCATCTAAGAGAGTGCACTATAAGAGTAGAAGGAGTTAATCTTGTTGTGGGATCACCAATTGTAGCACTACATGGCTCTTTTAAGTGATAACTAGAAGAGCTTAGGCCTTATCTAAGCCTTACTACACTTGTGTAACCACCTATGCAACTAATGATAGCTCAAGAAAGAGAACTTGTACACACATACCAATTAGGTTAACATACTTGAAATTAGTATCTTATCCAATTATCACCATGAAGAACAAATCTACAATGTATATAATGGATAAAGATTTTTATTAATTAAAATATGTACTTGAAGTACATTGAATGGAGAAAGCTTTTATATTCTTCAAGTATGTACTTGAATACATTGCATCATCACATGTGAAGATCTGCATGTATTAGACTTGTTAGAGAAGCATGCAGACTCAAGCCTCACAAAAATGATACATAGCACAAGTTGCAAAATGTCATGCACAAATTTGTAATGACCAAGATTCATTCTTGAATAGATGCGGATTTAAAGGGCTTAAATGCTTGACAATGTTATCATACTTTATATCGCTAAGTAGTATCTTGAAACACAAATACAATGCCAAAGGTGCTAAAAGTACTCCAAGATGTGTACAAACTTAGAGGCATTGCATCATCTTGTTATGGATTAAAAAGAAGTATAATTCTGATCATAAATTCAATCTACACCTTAGATTGAATATAGATTAGAATTTTAAAATCCTTGCTTTTTTAATCCTCTATTTTTTCAACTTCTCCTTCCACGTCTCAGTCTTCAAAAATATGTAAGATATAAGAATTTAAAAACCATAATAGCATATTTTATGTTTAAAATATTTTATTCCTTCCCATGGGCTCCCACTAATTACAATAAAAAATCCAAATATTTTATGGAAGAGCTTTACAAAGTTAAAGCTTAATACTAAACAAATGTAATCCATAATGACTTGCTTATATCATGCACATAGGGGAATAGGACAACTGAGCATCCAAAGTAGCAAAACAATGGCCTCACATTTATTAGTGTGGTCACAAGAGACATAGAAGACACTCATTAGATTATGCTTGTGATTAGCTATCACAAAAGTTCATTTTATACAAAGATCTTCAGTTAATAGTTTATTTGAATTATGCAACAACACATCCTTGATATAACAAAAGGCGTAACTTCACATTTAATTTTTTAGTTTATTTACTAGCATACACTATATAGTAGATCTCTTGGAATGGAACAACCTTATCTTTTTGTAGGGGAAAAAGGCACAATATTAAAGTTAATATCTTTGTTGAATTGTACAATGTTAAGCATGTCAAGTAACCACAAGTACCACTAGCCTTGTCTCATCGATCCACAAAAGTAGCTTTAGCTATAAAAATGGCTCAAGGTTCTGGAATGCTCATCACTCTCAAATGTTTTGTGTGTTTAATAACTCAAATTGTATTACCACAAGCACTCATCATTGGTGGGCCAGCACTCTCCTATTTTACACATGGTAGAATTTTGTCGTGAATGAATATGTGTAGTAAGAAATAAATTTCTAAGAAATGCAAAAAGTTGTAAAAATGATTAAAAATTTAATTTTTGATGTTGAATTATTAAGAAATACTCGAGAGCACAAGTAGAAATGGTAGGTATCGACATGTTACATATACATAGAGAATAAATATGATTTTGACCATGCTCAAAATATAGATTGGGCTATTTCTATTAGAAGGTCTTTTTATTTTCAACTTTATCAAAATAAGCTCAAATAAAGCTAGAACAAGGGTGCTCTAGTAATGTTCATTTTACAATATATATTTTTATTCATTTACCTTCACGTGTTGACATTATTTTTCTAAAAGGGTTTATGTAAATTTCATATATCTCTAATGAAGTGTCTGGAAGCCACAAAAGTGGCATTTTTAAAACTACACTAATGGTAACCTCATTGAAATTTTTTATAGGCTGACAAGACACATGGCAGAAATCTTAAAGGACAATAAAACAAGATACATGGTGAGCCATATTAAAATTGTACTTATACTTACACTACACTTTTTAAAGCAAGCCAAAGATTCATTTTTAACATAATATACCATGATTCAAGAGAGGACAAAAGCCAATACTTTGGTCATTGGTGTGTGATTGGGCATGATACCATGAAAAGGCTTAGCACACAAGTGAGTACACAAAAATCCATGTCCCCACCTCTCATTATCATGGTTCAAGGCTTTTGGTCCTACTTTACAAAAAAGAGGAGTATGGATAACTCTCGTGCCATGTTAGAAGACTTTTGGAAAACATACAGTAAACATGATTCGAGGCCTTTTAGGTCAAGTTGAGTTGCATCACAAAACTCTAGAAGGTATTTCAAACCATCATTGTGCCATAAAATGCCATATGTAGGATGTGTTTATCATATGGCATATACTTTCACTTGTAACCGTCTAGTTCTACTTTCTAAATTATGAATGTTATAAATAACCACTCATTTAACACATGGGCATGCATGAGCATCGCATGCATGTACCATAAAAAGTAATGATTGGTGGATTGTACAACATCTCAATCTCTCCATAATACAATGTAAGGTTGAAAGAGGGTGGAGCGAAAAACCTCTTAATGCTTTTCCAAGCGCTCATTCATATTTAGCATACAAAATGTGATTCTTTATCTTTGATGTGTCTTTCCATTGAACTGTTTGATTTTATTTTATTTTTTTTTGGGGGGGATCAAACGTCAAGTCTTAGCTCCTTATTTAACACAATGTGATGAATCACATGAACTGCTTGAGTTCATGTGATTAGATGGGTTGTTACATTTCACACCTATCTTGAGAGTGCTTTTAACATACATACAAATGTTATGAGACCTTGTTCATGGAATTTATTAAGCTCATGCTTTCTATGTACCTAGGGGGGTTCACCTAAAAATATGTAAGTATAGCACGTGAGTTCATATGAAGGGGTTTTTAAATTCAAAACTTTAAGAAAAATTTACAGAAATACATTTATAGAAGGGGTTTTTTAGTCGATTTTGAAAAAGAACCTGTAAGTCCATAAAGAAAAAGGGGTCATTTTATTCTTGAAAAACTTACAGGTAAGTGGTTTTTTAAATACCCCTTGAACGCATGTGATACATAGGGTTTCTTATTAGTAGTGCACCCCCCCGAGCTATGTACACCCTATTTTGGGTATAGAGGTGATGTAGCAGTGAAACCCCATTTTGGGTGTAGAGGTAATGTAGTAATGATACTAAATTTTCATGAATGATATTGAAAAAAAAGACATGTTTTAAGGATAAGAACTTCAATAAGCCCCCTAATGAGTGTTGCATTCATTTATGCAGCCCCTCCACCTCTTGAGGCGGTCACTCTATAAAAACCCATATAACTACGCACAAGCATACATGTTTTTAAACTACCCCTATTCAAATTTTTACATTTTTAAACTACCCTTATTTAAATTTGTATAATTTTAAGCACAGTTGTTTACTCCCCTCTCTTGTAAATATACATGTTTAGATTTTGAATTTCAAACTCCCTAATGTAAATTTACATGTATGAATTCCATTAAACAACTATTTGTTTAATCGCCTCCTCACACCATGGGGGCTCCACCAAAGGATAATAATGTAACACGCTTTCAATTCAATAAAGTATGCTAATATAGTAACTAAACCTTGAATTACCGTTTGTTTATGATGTTTTTATCTAGAGAGGTCGATGAAATGGTGATCCTTAAGAAAGGAAAGAGGGGGGGGGTGTGCAGCACCCACACTAATCCCAAAGGTGTTGTTGTCAGAGATTTGGAAACAGGGGCATCAAAGGTGGAAAATCGGCCTGTCATGAGCTATTGGCAAGTTGAGAGTTGGGTGGCACGTAGACAATAGTATGGGCTCTCTCTCTCTCTCTCTCTCTCTCTCTCTCTCTCTCTCTCTCTGTTTCTCTCTTAGCAAGTTACGCTCCTCCTACTTTGCTTAAGTGGAGGCATGGAGGAGAAGGAGTAGAGGGATGAGCGTCAAAGGGCGTTGCTATGTTGGGCTTGAAAGAGGTGTAGGAAGGGCTATTGATGGTTAGCTGAGCATGAGGGACAAAGGGGGGATGAAAAGCTCACGGCATGCAGAGGTGTAGAAAGAGAAGAGGGTCTCCTCCCCGGTAGCCAACAACTGGGTAAGCTTTAGAAAGGGCAGTGAGAGTGCTTAAGCTTGATACTGCGACATTAATTAATACACATTTGATTGGCTGTCAAATTTGTGTCGCCCTTGATAGGTTTTAGTTCTAGCTTTTTTTGAATCTATTAGGAAGTCATAATGTTCTCTTTGTAATTCAAAATCTAATAAAATCATATATGATCTTTATATTTAGAAATTTCCCCTTCCCTTCTCTCTATCACATCACAAGGGGGGGAAAGTATGCATTAGTAGGTTAGGAGGAATTCTCTCTCTCTCTCTCTCTCTCTCTCTCTCTCACACACACACACACACACACACACACACACACACACACACACACATTCTTATGCATGCTTAGTAATAGAGTTTCACACTTGAGCTTTCTGCTACAATTCTACCTCTATTTGATGGAGAAGACGGGGCATATGTGAAAGGGGTGCGGAGGCAAGCCGCAGAAGGTGTGTGAAACATAAGATATCATTGGATTAAACATTTGGGCTAGCCAACAACACTCACAATACTAGGTGAGGTCAATACACTGCTCGTGATATATATTCACCCAAACTCTATCTTATTCGTCTTGCCTACAGATATAGAAAAAAATGTCTTTGATCTCTTGGATGGAGAGAGAGAGAGAGAGAGAGAGAGAGAGAGAGAGAGAGAGAGAGAGAGCCCTTGGCGACCAAACTTGACTTATACTTGCTCACTAAACCATCTATGTTATGCTTAACCTTATACTTCTTTTCCTTACACAAAGACACTAATTCCCATGTTGCATTTGCATCCAATGCTGACATTTGCTCATTCATGGCATCTTCCCAATTTTTTCTTTCCAAGTGCCTGGCCCAAAATAGTAAGGTTTTTACCTTGGAGATACCCTTCAAAATCGAACAATCTCTCTATTTAATTAATTAATGAAATCCAAAAAGAGGATTTATATATTTTCATCAGAGAAATTGGCAAGGGACACGTGGCGCCAAAAGAGGGGGAAGCACCCATAGGCTCTCACGTCTCACACACACACACGCACACGCACACGCTTGGAGCGTGAGCTGCTCAGGTAAGCTTGGCCTCCGACCACATTGTACTAAATTATGGCACCACGACTGCTAGTTTCTCCTGTTAAGTAACTTAATCCCTCCTCTGCCTTTTTCTTCTCACAGGCAGATCACAGGGACGGTCGACCCATTGGCCAAACGGTCAGAAAACATGGAACCTTTCAACCTCATGTAAGTGAAAATTTTCTCCCTTTTCTGAAATCTGCGAGGTTTTTTCCCCTTGTACTCAAATCTATGCAGGATTTTTTCCTTGTTATCTTTGCGAGTTTTTTTTTTCCTTGTCCCCAAATCTATTTAGGGTTTTCACTGTTGGGTTTTTGTAAATAAAAAAAAACTTGTGTATAGATCTATTTGATTTTAAAAATACATAAATCAATCATCGACAAACCGGATCTTGGGAAGTGTCGTGATTAATTCTTTTGTTTCTGGTTTGCTGTTTTTTGTTTTTTGGTGGTGGTGGTGGTGGTTTGGATTTGCAGAGGAGCTAAGTCCTCATTGGGAACCCTCATAGATGCGTTCGTCTCTGTGTTTCTGGTCTTGTTTGGTGGGACCATGTCTGGGCTCACCCTCGGCCTAATGTCGCTGGATCTTGTGGAGATGGAGGTTCTTCAGAGAAGCGGCACCCCCAAAGAGCAAAAGCAAGCAGGTATGGCCCTTCTTTTTATTTATATATAAATATGATAAGTAGATGCTGTAACCATAACTAGATGCTAGGTCATATCTGATCTTACCATCCGGTTGTGAATCTGTAGCTGAATCAACTACTCTTCCTGACTTGATTCTCTCTCTTTCTATCTCTCTCTTGGCTACTCCTAAAAGGCTCGTGGAAGATTTTTAGAATGAGGAGAGAGGGGTCCTATTTTTAGGATAAGTAGGCTAACTAGCTGGCTAACTTTGTGTTAATTTGCATAAGTTGCAGTAGCTCGCTTTCGTGTGTTTTTTGCATAAAATGCCTTCATACATAGCCTGTTTTGCCCCTTTTTAGATTAGAGCTCACAATGCGGACTGATTTTCTACAAAACCTCGACCTTCAGTGTGATAGCCTACAGTACACATGCATCCAATGACTGAGGATGATGCATGTGACATCCATAGTTGCCAAAAAGCCGATGCCAAATCTTTTGTAAATACTGTTGATTGTGTGGAAGATTCTTTTGATATTTGGTTGAAAACCGTCATTCACCACTGTAGTGATGAGCTTGGAGACTATGGTTCTTTGGATCTCCATTGTTGGTGTTTTCACCAACTGAGGGCTTTGAACGTAGAATGGTGGGAGAGGGATTCTATTATAACCAAAGTTAGGCCCATTTAGTTGGCTAACTTTGTGTTGGTTGCATTAATTTACGTTTTGGGTCAATTGCCTTCACACATAGCCTCACTTGTTCCTTTTTAGATTGGGGCTCACAACATGGGCTGATTGTCTATAAAATTTATCATACGTTTTGGTTTAATTGTCTTCACACATAGCCTCAATCGTCCTTTTTAGATTGGGGCTCACAATATGGGTTGATTGTCTTATCACAAATCGGTTGTCCATCATGACGCACATCACAATGATTGAGGATGATGCATGTGAAACTCAATCATTGTCTTTGCTTGCATATTCATAGATGTGGATGGATGAGTATGATCTAAATTCAGGTCCAAGGAATGAGAGGTTAAATGGCTTGAGAGCCAAAGATATGGATTGTATATAGAGCTGAATAGATCACGTGATAGAGAAGGGTTGGCTTTAGAATAGGTGGTGGTGTTCGAAAATATATCATCTCCAGAGGGTCTACATGTACCCTAGCATGCTTGTACTGGTCATTTCTATGAGGCCTTGCATTAGCATATCTAGTAGACATCATTAGGTTTTTTTTAGAATTTTTATGAGTCTTTTAGGCCATTTATGGCTCACGCTGTTGTCAGCCTGCCACAGGCCGACTCGCTCATACATGAGGTATAAAAGGGTTCTGACCCTTCTCCTCATTTCTTATCTCTTTGCATATTTGCTGGAGGTCAATGGCTGTTGCAACAGTCTCTTATGCTTGTAAGCACCTACGGGCTTCCCTTGTGCTTATTTTTAGCAATAATCAACTGTCTACAGTGTATCGACTCCTCTCCACGTGATGCATCTCCAGATTTTTGGATGATCCATTCCGATCTTAAACCTCTTCCACGTCCAGCTCCTCCTCCTCCTCGAACAAATCCGGTGCCAGCTTCTACTTTACAGCCACCAATTCCTGTTGCACTAGCTTTTGCAGTTCCCAGTTCCTCTACGAGTCTTGCATTGCCCCCTTCAATGCTTGCTTACTTCATCACCTCTCCCAGCAGCATCGGATGAGTCCTCTATTGCAGTTGGATCTTCTTCTTTACGCTTTGAGAGAGGAAGGCTAGGCTACCTTGGTGGGTTTGGCAACTCTTTAGAGATTCTAGTCTCACTGAGCATAGCTCCATAACCAGATCTCTACCATCATCCTTGGACTTCGTCGTTCATCTTAGGCTTCCACATCTCATCACACAATGAATTATGCTCTCACGAGACTGGAGATCGATGAGCTTGAGTGTCCAGATGAGGCTCTTACATAGTTGTAATGGCAGAAATGCATGGAAGCAGAAATGTCCTCTATTGAGAGGAATCTGTAACTTGGTTAAACACAATGCTAATCAATACACTTAAATACACTTGATGGACACGTGCTCAATACAAGAAGTAATTTGCTGAATTGACAAGAGACGAGTACCTTCCAGGAAAGGCCAATCCAGTGGCCGATGCTTTGAGCAGGAAGGGACAAGTGTCTACAGTTCAGACCACTAGACTTGATCTTGTTGGTACGGGACTAGATAACATGAAGCACATGTATGCGGATTCTGAGGAATTCGGTACACAGTGGGAACAAGCATTCGATGCCACAAGACCATGCCATTTTCTGATACGCGATGGTTGGCTTTTCTACAAAGGCCGATTGTGTGTCATGAAGTCGTTCAGGGCAGCTCTTCTCAACGATGCCCATGATGCCATTACAGGTGGTCATAGGGGCATGAATTCGACTCTGGAGAAATTGGAACGGCAATACTATTGGCCAAAGATGAGGTGTGATAAAACCGGTCTATGGACACATAAAGCGGTAATTTATTCACAAATAACCTGGACTTACTCAGACACAATCTCACAGAATCCTCGCTCCCTCGCTCAACAACACATTGGCCCCGAAGTCCGGCGCCCCTTGCGGTATTTCTTTATTGTTAAAAAAAGTTGAAAAATACAAAGTACGAGTGCAACAGAGCACTCTACTTGCACCAGCTGAGTTTTACAAATTCTGGGAGAAATTTGCCAGCATAACTGCACTAAAACTGTTCCATAACATCTCAGAATGAGTCCCAACTGATAGGCTCACTTCCATAGGCATCAGACTACCCAATGGAGTCCAAAACATCACAATTCAGCTTGCTGTAATTTTCTGCACAGACCTGTTTTCAGCTCTGTTTTCAGTCCAAATTAACCCTTGTACTGTCCTGAAAGACTTTAGCAAAGTCCTATTGCATTCTGGCATCAATCGGGCAACATAACAGCCCAAAAACAGCACCTAAACAGTGCTGAAACAGCGTTGTATTGAAGAGGTTATTACCCTCTTCCGTCCTTGCTTTGGTGTAGGAACTAACTACACCGGTTCCTGTTCAAGGAGGCAACTAGTCTCTGCATATAAGCATGAAATTCACACAACTGTACCTGATTTTATCTGATGAGAGCATTACCATAGTCTCAAGAGAGAGAGAGAGAGAGACTGAGACTGTGGGGAGCAAGCTCAACCCTCAATACATGAGTTGCAGGGCAAGGGAGTGCACCACAATAGCTCTTAACCTGCAACAATCCACCATAATGGCTGCAAATGAACCTCATTCAGCCCAAAATCCCACGCTTCCCTCTTCCCAGTGTGGAAAATGCACATAAATTTGACACTTGGCACATTTTTAAGCCTTTTCCACATGCAATCTTCCAAGCTAAAAATCTCCTGATTGGTTCACATTCTAACAACAGTCCTTTGCCAGCTTTTGGTCCCCTTGACATTCCGCACAAACTGACGCGAACACTTTTCAATTCCGACACTGCCCAAAATAGCAGTTCCCTAGATTTTAGGGATGATGTCATCTGCATTCCTTCTGGTCTCCTGACCATCTTTGACCACTATGGTCACTTCAGAATTTGCTTAGAATTCAAGATACATTCACATTTCAGTGGCGGCCACTTACTAGTGTAAACCGGCCTATGCCCTCATTCAGTGGCCATGTCCTGGACACTGTCATTCATCTTTCAGTGCAGTTCTCAGGCTTAGCCAACCATTGGTCCAAAGTCCCACTGGCTGACCCATTCTGACATTGCAATGGCCCAAGCCCTTCCAAGAGATCCCGAGGGAAAACAACAGCAACCAAAGAGAAAGAAAAGAAAAATATATATTTATAAAGAAATGTAAATAAGGAAAACAACTGCAAAAAGTTTCACCTCCTGGTGACATACCCCCCTCTTGAAAGAAGCAAGCGACCTCGATTGCAAGTCCACATGCAAACGGATGACACAGGACGATCACAAGATTCCCCAGGTGATTAGTGTCATCGCATGTATCTCTTGCCAACAGATGACACGGGGCGATGATAGGAATTCCCCACTACCATTTGTGCCATCGCAGGTTCAAGCCTTTCAAATACATGTTTCCGGATGCAACACAGGGCGATAGCATATATCTTGTACTATTAGTGTCACAACATGTAAATCATTCATTTGAAGCGTAACAGATACAACTTCAAAGCACTGAAAGTTCATTCATTGATTAAGTCATTGACAACAAATGTGAAAACTGTACATTGCCAAACATATGATACAAGTGTACAGGTCATTCAAAATTCAGGTTCAAAAAGCAGAAATAACTGGGACAGACTCTCCTTTCAGCTTCACATCCAAAACATGAGTCTTGTCCCTATGTAGAATTGTGATTTTCCTATTGAAAGCATCCAACACTGCATGTTTCCTATGACACCATGGAATTCCCAACAGGACATCACATCCTTCCAAGGGCATGATAAGAAACTCCTTTGTGTCAACATAACTCTGTATATGCATGCGAAGTTTGCCAAGTATAGGAGTGACAGGAACTGAATGCCCAGGGCATGCTAAATCAGCCTGTCCAACTGGTCCCATCTCTTCAGCACGAATTCCCAACTTGGTTGCCAATGCCGGTGAAATAAAGTTGGCTCGAGCACCAGGGTCAAAGAAAATCAGCACTGTAGCATCTCTGATTTTACCCCATGCTTTGCACAATTTAATCGCATCATCACATGGCTGGTCACCAACCATGTCAGGTATCAATCCTGCCCTCGGCATTGTCTTCTTCTTGGGTGGCCCTTGTTTATCCTCCGCATCTTTTGCTGGCTGTTGTGGACATTTTGCAGCCATATGCCCTTTCTGTTCACAGATGAAACATTTCCTAGCTTGCATCAGTGCCTTTCTCTCTTCAAATGACTTGCCATACAGTGGCCTCTTCTGTCCTTTGCCTTGAGGTTCCTTCTTCACTGTGCTCTTGAAACCACCTGAACCTCCCTGAAGCAGTGCATTAGCCATGTTTGCATTCTCAATTAGTTGAGTCATGTTGGAAACATTGGTCTTAATACAGTAATCCTTGATCTCTTTGGGTAAACCACAGCAATACTTCTCTATTTGCTCTGACAATGGCACTGTCCTGTAAGAAGTTACTGGCAAGAGTGCATCCCAAAACTTCTTATTGTACTCTTCCAGATTTGCACAATTAGCTGAATCCAGTTTGTGCCATGCTGTCATCACATCCACTTCAAAGGTGTTTGTCAGCCATGCAAAAGAGAACTGCTGCTTGAATTGGACCCATGTAGCAGGTGCCTGTCCTTGCATCAACAGTGAGGTCCACCACTGCAATGCGTTAGCTTTCAAGAAAGTAGCAGCCTTCCGCACCTTAGAAGACTCTGTGAAGTTGCCTCCAGTGAATGTTGCATCAAACTGCTGAATGAAAGTCAGCGCTTTCAATTTGTTCTGTATCCCACTGAAAGGCTCAAACTTTACTGCTTGACCTCCTTCTTTGTAATCCTTCTGCACCTTTTCTGCATCAGTCCTTACTGCTCTTTGTCCACTAGGTTGAGAAAATTCAGCCACACTGATAGGTGCTGGGGGCCCCAAAGCTGGACTAAAATAAGTTTGAAGTCCGGGCTGCACACCTATATTGGCATAAAGAGGGTTCACAGCTTCCATAGGCATCATTCCTGGTGACCCTCTTGACATCAGTCCTGGCAAAACTGTGGGCGGCCTAGCCATGGCCTGGAAAACAGACCCACCACCAAAATAGCCAGGCTGGGAAGCAACGAATGGAGGAATGGTCGGCATGACCCTTTGCACATTACTGCCCTGGCCATTAAATGCCTGTACCTGTGCCTGGGTAACATGTTGCACTGGATCAGCTAGTATCACAGGTGCCTGCTCAACATGCTCTACCCTCATTTGCAACTGTTCTTGTGCCCTCTCTACTGCATGCTGGGATGCTTCAACCTGGGAATCCCCTGTACGTGACTGCAAAAATTTCTTCATTCTAGGATTCTTAACTAGCTGCTGAAAAGTTCCAACCATGCTAAGAAGCTGTGCCTGAAACAAATCCTCCTGTTCCTGTTGTTCCTCTAACAAGGCTGGCTGTACTACTGGCTCCGTCCGAGCAGAGGCTGACACCTGGGCACCTGTCACCTCTATACGCTGTTTGCGAGTAGAAGAGGAACTCTCTTCGGTAGGGAGCTTGCCTTTCCCTTTGTCTGTCATACTGTCAACTGAAAGTTTAAGGGAACCTGTATCCAAAGAAAGAGACCGTACTCTTTCTCACCTGTAATCAGTTGTACCTCACTGTGTGTCTCTCTTGTTCACCCAATCCAATCCGTGTCCGGGCTCTTGCAGAAAGAGGACTCTATCCCGGCAACGGAACCATAAAACCGGTCTATGGACACATAAAGCGGTAATTCATTCACAAATAACTTGGACTTACTCAGACACACAATCATAGAATCCTCGCTCCCTCGCTCAACAACACATTGGCCCCGAAGTCCGGCGCCCCTTGCAGTATTTCTTTATTGTTAAAAAAAAGTTGGAAAATACAAAGTACGAGTGCAACAGAGCACTCTACTTGCACCAGCTGAGTTTTACAAATTCTGGGAGAAATTTGCCAGCATAACTGCACTAAAACTGTTCCATAACATCTCAGAATGAGTCCCAACTGACAGGCTCACTTCCATAGGCATCAGACTACCCAATGGAGTCCAAAACATCACAATTCAGCTTGCTGTAATTTTCTGCACAGACCTGTTTTCAGCTCTGTTTTCGGTCCAAATTAACCCTTGTACTGTCCTGCAAGACTTTAGCAAAGTCCTACTGCATTCTGGCATCAATCGGGCAACATAACAGCCCAAAAACAGCACCTAAACAGTGCTAAAACAGCGTTGTATTGAAGAGGTTATTACCCTCTTCCGTCCCTGCTTTGGTGTAGGAACTAACTACACCGGTTCCTGTTCAAGGAGGCAACTAGCCTCTGCATATAAGCATGAAATTCACACAACTGTACCTGATTTTATCTGATGAGAGCATTACCATAGTCTGCAAGAGAGAGAGAGAGAGAGAGAGAGAGAGAGAGAGAGAGAGAGAGAGACTGGGGGGAGCAAGCTCAACCCTCAATACATGTAGTGCTGAAGGCATTCGACTTGATCCGGCTAAAGTGGCCGAGATTGTTAACTGGGAAGTGCCTCAGATAGCTTATGACATTAGATCATTTGTAGGTATATGCCAGGCATATTCCACCCACATTGACAAGTTTTCTGATCTCTCGACAGATCTCACCGATCTGCTAAAGTGAGTGAAAACCAGAAGGCAAGAGATTCGAATGACTCCACGAGCGTTGGAGGCATTCCAGAACCTCAAGGTGGCTTTGTTAGAAGCGCCTTGTTTAGCCCTTGCCTCGTGGGACGAACCATTTCAAGTGATCACCGATGCGAGTAACATCGCAATTTGAGGTGTGTTGCAACATAATGGTCATCTAGTAGCTTACATGTCTCGTAAGCTATTGCCCATCGAGAAGAACTACTCAGTCTATGATTGGGAACTCCTAGCAGTTATACAGGCCTTGAAACATTGGAAACATTTCCTGTATGGCCGTGACTTCGAGGTTCGCACTGACCACCATCAGGCATTGCGCTGGATTCAGACGATGCCAAGTGCATAGTGGAGTGATCGACAACATCGTTGGAGTCAAATATTCCAGCACTTCGGTGGTATGATTGAGTACCTTCCAGGAAAGGCCAATCCAGTGGCCGATGCTTTGAGCAGGAAGGGACAAGTATCTACGATTCAGACCACTAGACTTGACCTTGTTGGTATAGGACTAGAAGACATGAAGCACACGTATGCGGATTCCGAGGAAGTCGGTACACAGTGGGAACAGGCATTGGACGCCACAGGACCATGCCATTTTCTGATACGCGATGGTTGGCTTTTCTACAAAGGCCGACTATGTGTCAGAAATCATTCCGGGCAGCTCTTCTCCATGATGCCCATGATGCCATTACAGGTGGTCATAGGCGCATGAATTCGACTCTGGAGAAATTAGAACGGCAATACTATTGGCCAAAGATGAGGCGTGATGTGTTTACATATGTACAACGCTGTGACATTTGTCAAAAGGTGAAAGCTCCTCGTGGAAAGAAGATAGGGTTGTTACAGCCCTTGCCAATTCCTGAGGGTCCTTTCCAGGACATTTCGATGGACTTTGTCACAAATGTGCCTCCCAGTCCGAGTAAGCGTAATATGCAGCGCTTAACTATTGTTGATAGGTTTAGCAAATTTGTTATGCTTATTCCTTGCAGGGCAAATGTGACCGCCGAGGATGTTGCCCAGTTATTCATTCGGCATTGGTACCCGATTGGTGGGATTCCTAGAACCATAGTGTCAGACCGAGATGCCAAGTTTGCCAGTCATTTTTGGAGGGCATTGTTTGATAATTTTGGTACTAAGTTGAATTTTTCCAGTGCATTCCACCCACAGACAGATGGCCAGACAGAGATATACAACCAGTTGGCCTTTGATGTGCTGAAGTGTTATGTCTACGATCAGCAAGGTAAGTGGGAATCGTTTTTGCCTTTAGTTCAATCTGTTCTGAATGACTCTTTTTCTTCAGCTATTGGCAGGACTCCATATGAGGCAGCGTTTGGAAGACCTTTCCAGTCGTTGTTAACCAGGACTTTGTCTTTAGTACCGGAGGCGAACAGAGTGACGGAGTCTTACCAGGAGATTTTAGAGTCAGTAAAGGACAGATTAAAGCACAAGAGGCCTACACTCGACAGGCCAATAAAGACCGAAGGGATATGAAGTTTTCGAAAGGAGATTGGGTTTATCTTCGGATTATGAAGCAAAGACTGAAACAGGTGGGCAAGCGATGCCCAAAGTTGTCTTTCAGGAGCTTCAGACCTTTTCCCATCCGGAAAAAGATTAATGAGGTGTCTATGCAGTTAAAGCTACCTCCGAGTTGGACTATGCACGATGTATTTCATGTCAGTTGGTTAAAGCCATATGCAGGTCCACTCCCTTCAGAGGTCAAAGACGAAGCGGAACCAGACATTGTGGATGAAGCAGAAGTAATGGTTCCAGAACAGATCCTTCTGCACCGTTTCAAGCATGGCCCAGGCCGAAGACTACGACAGTTTCTCACAAAGTTTCAGGACCGAGGAACTCATGAAGCGGTATGGCTCGACAAAGAGTTCTTTGAAGACTATCCGGCGTTATTGACGGATTATTTGGAGGCTATGCAGCTTCCGTCAAGTTAAGCAGAAGGGGATGTCACGTGCATCCCGCACTTGGATGCCACGTAGACGTTTCTGTACAGAAGGTGCAGGATCTGGGATGGTGAACTGGTCCCATGTGAGCCCAGTCCGGGACGAGTCAGCCAGGGATCCATCTCAGTCGTCCGAGGTCAGGTGTGCATTGTCCTGCACATGAGTCGAAGGTCAGGTGTGCACGGTCCTGCACAAGAAACAGTGCCAGTCCGCGCATAGTCATACACCTCACACTGTCTGCTCTGTGTGTGGGCATTGAAGTCGCCCGTAAGAAATACTTCCCCTAGTGTAGAATAATGCATAATCTCCTCTGACAGACAAGTGTATGGCGAGGCTTCTGTCTCCTCCTCCTGTGGCATGTTCTCTGTAATGACATAGGAGGATCCTGATGGATAAAAGTAACATAGAGCTATGTATATAACCCTGTCCTGTGAGAGCTGTAAGCTGATCCACATGTATCTGGCCTCTGGATCCTGTGCTACCACTCTCAGTCTCCCCTGTAGCTCCCGTCTGAATAGGACTGCTACTCCCCCCGACCCTCTCGAGGTACCCTGGCGTGTGGTCCTCCTGTATGCTGACTCTCACTGGAATCCCTCTACTCGAGGTAGCCCTCTCTCTGGGCTCTGATGTGTCTCTGTCAAAAGTATGATGTCTCTCCCCACCATAACATGCTCCAGTCGTCCAGGCTGCACCCATAGTGAACCATTACAGTTCCATACTGCCATGTGTATCTCTGTCAGTGGCCTGGTCTGTGTCCCATAGGCCCCAAACCGCTAATCCATGGGCCGGCCATCAATGATGACCCGACCATCTCGATAGAAGGCCTTCTTGCCTTCTCTCCTCGCGTGTAAGACTCGTGGCATGCAAGTTCTCCTATGCTCAAGCTGCATCCTCGTGAGATCATCATCCAAGAAAATAGGAGCTCCCTCTAAACCCCGTAGTATGACCCTCTTCCTCATGAAGGTGACCCTCTCCGTCTCTCCTGCAAACTATAGGATGAGGGCTCGCTTGCGTGTTGAGTCTTTCCCGGCTCTCCATGCTTTGGTGAAGGGGAGATGGTGCTCTTCCTTGTAGCCGAGCTTCATGCATAGAAGCTGTCCATCTTTCTCTGGAGTGGAGTCGGGTGTCTCGGCTATACCTGTGACTCGAATGTTGAGGCGGCGGGCATGCCTCATCTTCTCCTCCTCAATGGTGGTGTGAATGATTTGGTGTTCTTTCCTTTGAGTCTCCTCCCTCACTTCTTTACGGATGTTCTTCACCACCACCTCGACCCATCCTGACTGCTTGGCTTCGAGCTTTCCCTCCATGTCCTTTGTGATCTCCTTGGAGAGAGAGAGAGAGAAGAGAGAGAGAGAGAGAGTTATGTTGCTGCCTTGGGGGCCTGAGCAAGGGTGGGTGAGTTATGTTGCTAGCCGTACTGGGCGCCAGTGGCGAACAGAGAGGGCGGCTACGCACAGAGGCGCGAAGCGAACAGGGGCGGTGAGGGAAGAGGCGAACTGAGGCGGCGGTGAGCAGGGGGGGCCAGGGAGAAGGCGGCGGCGACAGTAGCGAAGAGAGAGAGAATGCGACTGTAGAGGAGAGAGAGCATGGCGGCTGGCCCTTGGAAGGTTGAGGTCGTACGGCCTCCAGAGTCCAGACGCAGACACGAGACGCAGGCACGCCGCACCAAAAAAAAACAACGTACGGATCGATCCGTAGGTACGGATCCCTGTACCGTACGGATGTACGGTACGGATTGGATCCGTACGTACGTTTTGATCCTACCTTGACCACAAGATTGACCTCCTCCGAGGCTCCGAACCCCCGGGCAAGTTTCCGTATCGCCTTTCCAAGGCAATGGAATCGGAGTTGGACCGCCAACGCCAAGAATTGTTGCAAGCTGGCTTCATCCGCCCCAGCGTGTCGCCATTTGCAGCACCGATCTTATTTGTCAAGAAGAAAGATGGGTCTTCCCGTATGTGTCGATTATCGTGCACTCAACAAGCTGACTATCAAGAGCAGATTCTCGATGCCTCAAATTGACTATATTCTTGAGAGGCTGAATGGAGCAAAGGTGTTTCAAAATTGGATTTAAAGAGTGGGTACCACCAGGTACGGATTGTGGAGGGGGACATCCCCAAGACAGCCTTCCGTACGGAACGGGCCCACTATGAATTTGTGGCCATGCCATTTGGCTTGATTTGCTACTTCCCTTAGTGCTAGGCTTCATTATGGGTGAGTTCATGCTGCATCTCCGGAGGTTTGACGAAAACTCAGTACGAAGGGCTTTGTGTGAATATATGCTCTTATATGTGTGTGTGTGTGTGTGTGTGTGTGTGTGTGGTGCGTGTGTGAGCATATCTTGATACAGAGTTCTACACCCACTATTGGGCGCACTGATGATGTTAGTGGGGATGTCGTAGTATCTAGTCCATACTATGCATAATGGAGTTGATAGTTATAGTCTTGTGGGTTGACTACCATGAGTATGTAACATGCACCGAACGCCCCCGCTACATTTAACTGCATGATGATGCGTGTTTTCCGAGATTTGATTGGAAAGTGTGTGTTCATATTTTTGGAGGACATACTGGTATTTTCAGCTACGGTTGAGCAGCATGACGTTGATGTGGAGAAAGTCCTTAAGTTGCTGGAAAGCAACGAGCTCTACATCAATGAAAAGAAGTTGGAATTTTATCTGTTCCAGGTGCATTACTTGGGATATATAATTAGTGTTGAAGGCATTCGACTTGATCCGGCTAAAGTGGCCGAGATTGTCAACTGGGAAGGACCTCAGACAACCTATGACATTAGATCATTTGTGGGTATATGCCAGGCATATTCCACCCACATCGACAAGTTTTCTGACCTCTCGGCAGATCTCACCGATCTGCTAAAGGGAATGAAAACAAGAAGGCAAATGACTCCACGAGCGTTGGAGGCATTCCAGAACCTCAAGGTGGCTTTATCAGAAGCACCTTGTTTAGCACTTGCCTCGTGGGACGAACCATTTCAGGTGATCACCGATGCGAGTAACATCGCAATTGGAGGTGTTTTACAACAGAATGGTCATCGAGTAGCTTAGATGTCTCATAAGTTACTGCCCGTCGAGAAGAACTACTCAGTCTATGATCGGGAACTCCTAGCAGTTATACAGGCCTTGAAACATTGGAAACATTTTTTGTATGGCCGTGACTTCGAGGTTCGTAGTGACCATGAGGCATTACGTTGGATTCAGACAATGCCAAGTGCACAGTGGAGTGATCGACAACACCGCTGGAGTCAGATATTCCAGCAGTTCGGTGGTATGATTGAGTACCTTCCAGGAAAGGCTAATCCAGTGGCTGATGCTTTAAGCAGGAAGGGACAAGTGTCTACAGTTCAGACCACTAGACTTGATCTTGTTGGTACAGGACTAGATAACATGAAGCACACGTACGCGGATTCCGAGGAATTCGGTACATAGTGGGAACAGGCATTCGATGCCACAGGACCATCCCATTTTCTGATACGCGATGGTTGGCTTTTCTACAAAGGCCGACTGTGTGTCATGAAGTCGTTGAGGGCAGCTCTTCTCCATGATGCCCATGACGCCATTACAGGTGGTCATAGGCGCATGAATTCGACTCTGGAGAAATTAGAACGGCAATACTATTGGCCAAAGATGAGGCGTGATGTGTTTACATATGTACAATGCTGTGACATTTGTCAAAAGGTGAAAGCTCCTCGTGGTTACATCCCTTGCCAATTTCTGAGGGTCCTTTCCAAGACATTTCGATGGACTTTGTCACAAATTTGCCTCCCAGTCCGAGTAAGCGTAATACACAGTGCTTAACTATTGTTGATAGGTTTAGCAAATTTGTTATGCTTATTCCTTGCAGGGCCAATGTGACCGCCGAGGATGTTGCCTAGTTGTTCATTCGGCATTGGTACCCGATTGGCGGGATTCCTAGGACCATAGTGTCAGACCGAGAGGCCAAGTTTACCGGTCATTTTTGGAGGGCATTGTTTGATAATTTTGGTACTAAGTTGAATTTTTTCAGTGCATTCCACCCACAGACAGACGGCCAGACAGAGATATACAACCAGTTGGCCTTTGATGTGCTGAAGTGTTATGTCCACGATCAACAAGTTAAGTGGGAATCGTATTTTCCTTTAGTTCAAGCTGTTTTGAATGACTCTTTTTCTTCAGCTATTGGCAGGACTCCATATGAGGTAGCGTTTGGAAGACCTTTCCAGTCGTTGTTAACCAGGACTTCGTCTTCAGTACCGGAGGCGAACAGAGTGACGGAGTCTTACTAGGAGACCTTAGAGTCAGTAAAAGACAGATTGGCCAAAGCGCAAGAGGCCTACACTCGAAAGGCCAATAAAGACTGAAGGGATATGAAGTTTTCGGAAGGGGATTGGGTTTATCCAGGAAGGTAACCAGGACTTCGTCTTCAGTACCGGAGGTGAACAGAGTGACGGAGTCTTACTAGGAGACCTTAGAGTCAGTAAAAGACAGATTGGCCAAAGCGCAAGAGGCCTACAGTCGAAAGGCCAATAAAGATTGAAGGGATATGAAGTTTTCGGAAGGGGATTGGGTTTATCTTCGGATAATGAAGCAAAGATTGAAACAGCTAGGCAAGCGATGCCCAAAGTTGTCTTTCCGGAGCTTCGGATCTTTTCCCATGAGGAAAAAGATTAATGAGGTGTCTATGCAGTTAAAGCTACCTCTGAGTTGGACTATGTACGATGTATTTCAAATTTTCATGTCAGTTGGTTAAAGCCATATGCAGGTCCAACCCCTTCAGAGGTCAAAGACGAAGCGGAACTAGACATTGTGGATGAAGCAGAAGTTATGGTTCCAGAACAGATCCTTCTGCACCGTTTCAAGCATGGCTCAGGCCGAAGACTGCGATAGTTCCTCACGAAGTTTCAGGACTGAGGAACTCATGAAGCGGTATGGCTCGACAAAGAGTTTTTCAAAGACTATCCGGCGTTATTGACGGATTATTTGGAGGCTATGTAGCTTCCGTCAAGTTAAGCAAAAGGGGATGTCACGTGCATCCCGCACTTGGATGCCACGTAGACATTTCTGTACAGAAGGTGCAGGACTTGGGATGGTGAACTGGTCCCATGTGAGCCCAGTCCGAGATGAGTCAGCCAGGGATCCATCTCAGATGTCCGAGGTCAGGTGTGCGTTGTCCTGCACAGGAGTCTAAGGTCAGGTGTGCACTGTCCTGCACATGAAACAGTGCGAGTCCGCGCTGTGAGTCTCCCTCTAGAATGATGTTAGTGATTTTGTGTATCGGGTATGGTACCGGATGCCAGATCACTGAGTAGTTAGTGTTTAGGACTAGGGGCCAGCCCATAGGGCTACCCCGTATCTTAGTGTGGGCATGGGAATGGTGTGCAACCACCCTCATGAGGGCCAGGAAGGCCCAGGCTGAACCCACCAGCCATGGAGGGGCTGTAGGACAGCCCTAGGGCAAGAATTAAAAGCTTAACATGATTAATCCTAAACTAATAAAAGCTTGATGTACAAGAGGGCTACATCTTTGCAAGTGTTGTTATATTTACATTATGATAATGGTCTTTTAAATAGGAGAGATCCCCCTTACAAGGTGTGGGCATATGCCGCCACCACACATGCCACATGTCGAGATGAGGTGCCAAGTATCCATTGAGGTGTCACTTTTACACATCATTGCTTACATAAGTCCTTGTTCCCAAGTACAAAGAACCCTTACACACTTAGCGGTTGTTCACACACAGGAACCACTTTATTTAAGGTCCAGTTCACACATTCATACAAAACTCCTTTTACTTTGATTTTCCCAACAAAATTTTTTTCTAGTAGAGGGGTTTGGATGTCTAAAGCCTCTTATAGTACTTCTCTTCCTGGTCCTGCTCTTCTTCTTTCTCATTTTCCTATTGATGTAAATGGAGAACATCATCCAATCTTAGAACAAGAGTATCGTCATGACATAGAAGTTGAAGGTATAGTAAACCATGTGGTAGAGCTTGTGAGTGCTTTAAACAGAAGAGTTTTTGCTTCTAGAGACTACAATCGAAGATTATTACACTTAGATAGGATCATGACTTCAGGTCTTTTCTCTTATAAATTTTTTGATATGTATAATGTCACAAATCTCTTTAAAATTCTTTATACTTTAGAAAACTTTTCTTTTGAGGATGTGGGGATTAGTAGATCTCATAGCATTCAATTAAAGCTTTTGTTAGGTAAGTATCTTAAGTCCAAATTCTCTGTCCCGTGTTATTTTCTTGTGAAAAAGGATTTGCTAATTATTGTATTCACTTTCCCCAATCTAGATAAGATAGGTTTGAGCTCCATTTTGTGTTTACCTGAGGCTATGGACTCTCTTCCCCCTTATGTCAAGAAGGTGTGGATTCATGGCCTTCAAGTACGTAAAAACCTTAGGACAGAAAGCATTTAATTATTTAGATATTGGCAGGAACTTGAAAGAGCCTACTAAATCAACCATTCTTAATGGTCAATGTTGTTGTAACAAGGCCGCTTTCTTGTCTTTTGTGGATGAGTCTTTAGGGCATATAGTTACAGCTGATTGTTTTATTCTTCCTTATGTGTCGCTTAAAGAGCTATTAATGAAAGGTACTAAATTCAGAGTTTCCTCTTCGGTCGACTCTTGCCTTTTGAAAGCTATTGATAAGGGTATCTCTAATTTTGTCAATAAGTTAGAAGAGTCTCTTGGAGTTCAATGCATTGTTTCTCATTGGAAAGCTACGGTTCTAAAAAAGGTCTCTTTAAAACTTATGGAATCCCATTCAAGTACTATTTGCTCTAATGGCATCTCTTGATCTTCAAGTGATTTAATTTCTCTTCGTAAGTTTCATCGAGATTTCGTAATTTTCTATGTAGACAAATGTTCTAATAATTTTGTGTTTACATGCAAAAAGTTCTATTTAGAATGTCTTTTGAAAGAAGTTAACTCTTCTTCTCAAACGTATGAAAGTAGCTCTCTCTCGCCAAGAGAGATTATTGCAAAACACCAAGATTTTTACAGATCTTTTGGTTTCAAGGTGAGCAATAAGTTACCTTTTCTTTATGCTATTTGGAAGTTTCATAAACATCCCAAGAAGCCTAGATTTATAGCTACCTCTAGTAATACCTCTTTAACTTCGGTCTCAAAATGGTTGAGTAATTGCTTTAAAGCCGTTTTGGTGAGTGTTCATGAGTTTTGGAGAAATTTGCTTAGAAAGAAGGATGTACCTACAGATTGTAGTTGGATCTTAAAAGATTGAGTGGGAGTGATCCTCGTTCTCCTATGGGTACTAACTGAGCCGTTTTTCTTGCCAACTTTTATCTTTTTACATATGAATATGAATTTATGGAACGCCTAGTTTCCGTTGATACGTGATTTGTCTTTCTCGACAATCTTTGTCAAGTGAGACGTTTTGTTGATGATCTTTTTGTTTCCAATATTCTTGATTTCCAAGACTTTATGTATTTAAATCCTTCCTCTCTAGGTGGAGGAATTTATCCCAAAGAGTTTTGTGAACTCGACTGCACTGCAAAAAATGACCATTGTTCTTTTTTAGACCTTAAGATTTCTCAATCTTGTGTTGGTTTAGATGTAGATATATATGATAAACGTTTACAACCCGAGTATTCCAACTTAAATATCATAAGAATGCCTCACTTTACTTATAACATTTCTAAAATAACTAATTTTGGTGTTGTCTCTTCTCAGTTATTTAGATTCTCTCGTATTTGTTCAAACAAGTTTGCTTTTATTACTCAAGTTTGCCAACTCATCAATTTGCTTGTGCAAAAGGATTATTGCTTTAAAAAGGTTTTAAGCAAAGTTCGTTGATTTTTGAATCGAAGTAGATATATCGTGGAGATTTTTGCTTTTGGAATTAAGATTATAAGTAATAAGTTTCACAAAAATGGGGAGCTTAAAAGCCCATTTTTGGTTTAGATCATTTTAGCTCTTAGTTGTTATTTATCATTGCTTCCAGTCTTGCATAATCATTGCGTTAATAGAGAAGTGATTTGTTTTTGCCAGTGATTTGCTTGTGCTAGTCTAGTTGTAACTGCTGCTGAAGGAGATAGCACAAGCGGAAGCATAAACAGTAAACATATGAGAGAGTGCAAAGGAGATTGAGAGAGTGGGACAAGATCACCTTTTATAACAATAATAAAGCTTTACAATGGCAATAGCTAGCAATTGAGTGTTGAAGCAAAGGAGATTGAGAGAGTTGGACGAGATCACCTTTTATAACAGCAATGAAGCTTTACAATGGCAAGGGAAGTGAATGAATGAGTGAATAATGGGGAACTCCTTATATAGTGCAGTAGGGACTTGGCCGACTGCCTCTAGGGCTGGCCTTGGACAAATAAATAGGAGTAAAATGTATAAAATACCAAATAAATAGTAAAGCTCCAAAACACAGAGATATACAAATTCTAACACCCCGTTTCCTCGAAACAAGATGCCACTACGAATAGCAAGGAACATTGCTTGGTCATGAATTCATACACAAGTGTGCAGTGTGTAACTTGGTTGAACACAATGCTAATCAATACACTTAAATACACTAAGATTTGATGGACACTTGCTCAAATACAAGAAGCAAATTGTTGAATTGACAAGAGACATACAATGAGCCGGAACGGCCAACCCCTCCCTCAAATAAAGTATATTGATCTTGGGAGAATCAAGTACATAGTGTCATGGGCATTTCTGACCAGATTTCCATACCAATGCATATGAATACAATATTGCAAACAAGTGGTTGTCGATGTAGACTTGCAATCCACACTACCCTCTCAAGTGCCCATGTTCCCTACCATCTGCTCTCTATTGTTCCACCAACACATGGTAGCAACAATCTGCAAGAGAGCACGTAGGACAAGAGAACAATACACAGGGTATGTGATCTTGTAATCCGGTTCCTCCCTCCTGCTACTTGCTTCCATATTTAAGCATAAAAGCTTACCAATAGCAAGTAGAGTCGATGACAGCGGAAGTCTTCGTGATGGAAGTCCTTGGAGTGAAGAGATCTTCGATTTGTCGCATTTCTTCGCGACAAAAGTCTTCAAGAGGATGAAGGGAACCTTGGGAAAGCTTCTCCTAAGGTTCAACTTGAGAAAGGAGGGGCGAAATTAGGGTTTTTAGCCAAAAAAATGAGAAATTACAGCAATAAAGAGAGCTGTTTTGCTGAATTTCAGTCATTTGGAGTTTGTAGAAGAGTGATTAGCATCCGGAAACACTCTTGGAAGCTTGAGAAACACCTTAGAAAGCTTGGAAATGGAGTTGGGAAGGAGAAAGTGCAAAAAATGCAGCCCAACAGTCCTCATGAAGGAGGCGCCCATCTCTAGAGAGAGGAGGAATGAGGTGGTGAGTTGTCCAGTGTAGGTGGCAGGCAGGTGCTTTGTGGAGCAAGCTAGAGTGGACACATGGCTGGTTACTCCCTTTGTAGAAAGGGGATAAGGTCTGGGCGGTGGACATTGGGTTATGTCTACCTTGGGACATCAGTGTGTGTGAACACTGGGCTGGTCATAATTTATAAGTGAGTTTTGGTCGCCCAAAACTTAATGAAGTGTGTACACGTTCACTTATAAATTAGTGCTAATACCTAAGGCTAGGTTTATGACCAATACTTACCACCTGTCACATGCCACATAACCATGTCAGCAGACAGCTTCACACGCACGGTTCGCGGGAGGGCGTCCCCTTACTCGGAACTACACATTGGTCAAGCAAGCATGAAAACATCATGCAATTTCAATTGCAAGCAAGCACATAAAGATGCTACGCAATGCAGCATTGGTATGGACAATCCCCGTTCATGAGACCATACCGAAATAGACTTGCTCCAGGCAAGTACACGAGGTACCAGACCCAATGGAACACCAATCCACCAAGCATTTCCGGGCATGTGCGTGGAGGCATAAGTCCCAACGGAAAGCCAAGTCCATAGTATCACATGAGTGGCATCAATCCCTGGTATATACAACTGACATGCACACCAGTCGAATGTACATACATGATAAGAAAGCACGGGTGGACCAGTTGGGTGGCCAAATGGTGACACAGTGAACTCCAAGAATAGGTGATGAGCTGCTGGACACACTGCATTCATAATCCCCAATAGTGAATGGAACACATCACGTCCCAAAAGCCTCGAACAATAAACTTGGAATAGATTCAGTTCATAATCTCTGCTGCACCAAAGATAACCATGTCTTGCCAGATGAGGGAAGTGCTTGGTCAGAATTGTTGACCGACACCTTCAATTAACCATGTGAGACAAGAACCGACTCCTCCTCCAAAAGTAGAGAGCTAAGATCATCAAAATCCAATTGAGTGGATGTGACTTGGCACCGCAAAGATCGAGAAATCACATCATAGTCCGGAGGAAGCTTGGTGAGGATAAGAGCAGCCAACTGTGAAGAGGACAAAGTACCCATAGCCAGTAACCGAGGATAACCTTGGCCTTCATGAAGAACGACTCCATGGAACTGCCTTCAAGAAATAACAAAGTGTCGAGCTGACCTTGCAAGGTAACTGCTCTCATTGATGAATCTCGAGCAAAGAGATCCTCCAATTTTGACCATACCTGATGAGCACTGGTGAGAGTTTGCACTGTCGGTGAGACCTCCTTAGTGATGGTCTGCACAAACACAGAATATGCCTTCGAGTCCTGATTCTCCCAGTCTTGTAATTCCACAACAAATTCATCCTCTTGATCTTGAGTCCACCTCCTGAAGTTTTGAGGACTCTTGGGCTTCCTAAGTAGATCCGCATCTGAAGCTTCCAATGAGCATAGTTGGGTCCTTTCAACTTGTCATCCTTGTTCGTATAGGGGGGAGCCATATCCATAGCAACAAAGAACAAATCTCAGTTCTCAAACACTTCTCTGAAGCGAGGCACTAGGGACAATCAGCCCCTCTCAAACCTGAGAGAGAAAGAGGCAAGACCAGCAAAACAGTCCAAGATCCAACGGGAACGTCCTACCGGAAGGGCAGGGATTAGTGGAGGAAGAAGATAATGTAGGGCTACTTGTCTGGCAGCACCAAATGCAAAGATCTCACCAAAAACAGATGCTGGTGCAGAAAACACAGTTACAACTCCACCTTTTGTCTTTGTAGAAGAAAACGCAGCCAAGTAAACTGGCCGGATTGCCTTTGTAGGAGAAAACATAGCCACCAAGCTGGCCGGCAGCAAACAGCAAGCTGGCTGGACCTGAAAATGCAGCACAATTGGGAAACGCAGCCACTTGTTGTCACAGATCTACAGCCGGGAGAGATATGGAGAAAAACGCAATGCAAAGGAGGGAAAGGTGGGCAGATTTGTGGAGTTTGGAGCAGCCTGGACTTAAGTGTATGATATACCATGAAGGAGAGAGCACAAGCGGAAGCATAAACAGTAAACATATGAGAGTGTAACTTGGTTGAACACAATGCTAATCAATACACTTAAATACACTAAGATTTGATGGACACTTGCTCAAATACAAGAAGTAAATTGCTGAATTGACAAGAGACACACAATGAGCCAGAACGGCCGAACCCTCCCTCAAATAAAGTATATTGATCTTGGGAGAATCAAGTACATAGTGTCATGGGCATTTCTGGCCAGATTTCCATACCAATGCATATGAATACAATATTGCAAACAAGTGGTTGTCGATGTAGACTTGCAACCCACACTACCCTCTCAAGTGCCCATGTTCCCTACCATCTGCTCTCTATTGTTCCACCAACACATGGTAGCAACAATCTGCAAGAGAGCACGTAGGACAAGAGAACACTACACAGGGTATGTGATCTTGTAATCCGGTTCCTCCCTCCTGCTACTTGCTCCCATATTTAAGCATAAAAGCTTACCAATAGCAAGTAGAGTCGATGACAGCGGAAGTCTTCGCGATGGAAGTCCTTGGAGTGTTGAGATCTTCGATTTGTCGCCTTTCTTCGCGACAAAAGTCTTCAAGATGATGAAGGGAACCTTGGGAAAGCTTCCCCTATGGTTCAACTTGAGAAAGGAAGGCTGAAATTAGGGTTTTCAGCAAAAAGACCAGAAATCACAGCAAAAATGAGAGCTGTTTTGCTGAATTTCAGTCATTGGGAGTGAGTAGGAGAGTGATTAGCGCTTGGAAACACTCTTAGAAGCTTGGAAAACACCCTAGCAAGTTGGGTATGGCTATGGAGAGCTTGGAAATGGAGAGAAATGGTGGAAAAACAGAGTTTTCAGCCTCCAAAAATCTTCATGAAGAGAAAACACGAATTTTCTCTTAATAAGTAAGTGAATTGGGGTCCAATCAGGTGAAGGGACATGGGGAGATGCCCATTTATGAGTAAAAGGGGAGGATCAGGTCCTGGACATTGAGTCTTGTCCGCCTCGGGACTTTAGTGAGTGTGAACTTGGAAGCGGTCATAATTTATAAGTGACTTTTGGACTCCCAAACTTTAATGAAGTAGGAACGCACTCACTCATAAATATTGGCTAAGTCCTAAGGGCTATTTGAGCCTAGATTGGGTAATACTTACCACCTGTTCACATGCCACACAACCATGTCAGTAGACAGTTTCACACGCACGGTTCACGGGCGAGCGCCCCTTACCCGAAACTACACATTGGTCAAGCAAGCATGAAAACAGCAAGCAATTTCAATTGCAAGCAAGCACATAAAGATGCTATGCAATGTAGCATTGGTATGGACAATCGCCGTTCATGAGACTATACTAAAATAGACGTGCTCCAGGCAAGTACACGAGGTACCAGGCCCAATGGAACACCAATCCACCAAGCATTTCCGGGCATATACACGGAGGCACAAGTCCCAACGGAAAGCCAAGTCTATAGTATCACATGAGTGGCATCAATCCCCGGCATAAACAGCTGCCATGGACACCAGTCCAATGTACATACATGATAAGAAAGCACGGGTGGACCAATTGGGTAGCCAAATGGTGACACCCCCCTTGGCTTCTAAATAGTTGTCCGCAACTGAAAAGCATCCAAATATGTCTGAAGCACATGCGGGCAATCTTTGAAGAACTCTTCATCTACCCATTTAGCATCAATGGAAAGATAGTTCCTAAACTTCACAAGGTAACGCCGCACAACTTTGCCTGCAGCAAGCTTGCGTTCCTTGTGATACACAATTTGCTCTGGCTGCAAGATCTCCTCAAGTTCATCCACTTTTGGTGGATCCTCAATGACCATTTCACTGGGCTCCGGCCCTACATACTTGCGAAGGAGACTCACATAAAAAGCATTGTGTATGTGTCAATGACTAGGTAATGCCAATCTGAAAGCCACTTCATTGATCTTGTCGATCACTCGATAAGGCCCATAGTACCTGGTTGCAAGCTTAGGATATGCACCCTCTTTGCCAGGCCTCTTTGCAAGTCTTGCTTTCTCAAATTTTAACAATACCCAATCATTCTCTTTAACATCCGATTGTCTTCAATGCTTGTCGGCAGCCTTTTTATGCTTGTCTTGTGACCTTGCAGTGGCTGTCCGCACCTGAGCAAAAGCAATATCCAAGTCTATTACATACTCATCAGCTGCAAATATCTCATCCTTTGTGTGAAGGATGGGTGGCAAATGATAGAAGTCATCTCCTGTCTAGATTTATACACCAGGGCCTTTGTTGTGGGTGTGCCCGCCCTTATCAGGTGTTTTATCATTTTTCCTCACTCCCCGTATTTTTTCCCTATTTTTTTCCATTTTTCCGAGGCTTGGGAGGGCTGCCAGATGATGCCAAGAGCACCCCAGTGCTGGCCGACTGGATGTTCATCAGTCGTGGACTTCAGGGCTGCTGGCCGACTGGTTTTCATCAGTCGTGGGCATCTGTATGCTGGCCGACTGCATTTATGCAGTCGTGGGACCTTTTCATCAGTCGTGGGCATTCTTTCTGCTGGCCGACTGCCCTCTATGGGAGGTATATATAGGACCCCAGCCCCCATACCTTATTTGTATCATTTCTCGGGATCTTCTTGTGTATATAGAGCAGAGTTACACGTCTACATCTCTCTCTCTCTCTCTTGTGCTGTTTTTCTGCCTGCGTTTTTGCTCGTGTTCCCAGATTTGGTCATCATCTCCGTTGCGTATTCTGACATGGTATCAGAGCCCTAGGCTCTAGATAGGTCTTGGGATTTGTGTGAGCAAGAGGGGGACTGTTTTGTGGCTGATTGGTGGACTGTTTTGGACTGTTCGGGAAGAGGAGAAGCAAGAGGAAGGCGGGCTGATTTGCTGGACAGCCACTTGCAGGTTTTAGTTCTTCTTTGTTCCCACCCACCCACCCTTTTCAGAGTACATCCCCGCTATGGCAGATCTGTTTGAGATGGCCGAGAGACATGTGAAGATCCCGACACTCCCCACGTTCCCGGTGGACCGTCAGTTGGACGGGAGCAACTACGGCATATGGAAGGTGATGATGGAATCTGTTCTAGAGTCTTACGACCTCGCCGATTTCGTCGTTGTTGGTGTTCCACGGCCGGAAGTAGAGGAAGGGGAGTTACCGTCAACCCGAAAGGACCGGGAGGCCCAGACACAGATGTGGGATCGTGTCAACGCCAGGGTTCGTTTGTTTATTTTCCTCAACTGCACACCACAGGTAATCAATCATGTAAAGCACATGACGCTAGCCAGAGGTATATGGCAGCATTTGGCCTCACTTTACAACAGGGTATCGCCCATGAAGAGGATTTCCTTGGAAGTACAGATGCGGGTTATGAGCCCTGCAAAGTCGTCGACGATGCGGGAGCATATTAACAAGCTGCAGGCTCTTCAGCAGGAAGTTCTTCAGGCTGGGAAGGAGATATCGTCAGAGGACATGGCCATCACGTTGCTGTCACATTTGCCCTCTTCGTACTCAGCATTTTACTCCTCTTTGATTACCAGTGGCAGGCTCAGCACCATCACGTGGGAGGAGCTTGTGCCCATGGTCCTGGACTAGGAGGAACGATTCACGAACCCTCCTCAGGGTGGAGGTTCGGAGGCCTTTACTGGCCAACGGTCGAAAGGCCGTAACTCGGGCAAAGGGAAGGCTTCATCGGAGAAGTCTTCTGCGAAGAAGTCCGACGCTGACCGCGAGAAACTGAAGGCAGAGAGGACCTGTAATGATTGTGGCGAGAAAGGCCACTACTGGAGGCAGTGTCCCAAGCGGAAGACCGAGAAGGGTGAAGACTCCTCAGCAGCAATCATGAAGACTCCGGCTTTTGTGCACGTGGAGGTGATGGACACCGATGCTTCATTTTCTTCAGGCAGGGAGGAGATTGGAGGACTCTCCGCAACGGATACTCGGGAGTGGATTCTCGATAGTGGTGCTTCCAGGCACATGACTCCTTCTCGTTTCGGTTTACAAGATCTCTGCAGGCTTTCTGGTCATATTCTTACTGGGGATACGTCCACTATCCCAGTTCACAGTGAGGGCAGGATGGAGATAGTTCCCGATGGCAGAGGGGGGAAGCATTCCTCCCAGGTGTTGTATGTTCCGGCACTTGGTTTTCATCTGTTGTCAGTGCATCAGGTTTGCAAGACTGGTGTACGGGTGGAGTTTGATGAGCATTTTGTTGCTCTCCGGGACAAAGCAACAGGCCAAGTGGTTTGGGAACGCGGAGTGGAGAATGGAGTTTATAGGCTTTCAGCACTCTCTCTCCCAGGTCCTCAGGATTGTGATGAGTGGCAGTCTGGTAATGGCTACTCAAGTGTGGATACGCTGCAGGTGCGGGCTTTCCGAGACCAGGTGGTGGATAGCTTGCCAGTAGATGGCAGCAGTTGGCAGGAACTTTCTAGTACTGATGTTGGTAGTTCTTGTGTTCGTGAGTCAGAGGAAGCTGAACAGGTCACTTATGCTCTGATGTCTCGTCGTGTTCGGGACATAGAACCTTCAGTAGATGAGGATGTTCTTTCCACGGGGACCTTTCGGAAAGCCAGGCAGGTGACAGGTGCTTACTTACAGAAGGAGGTGGTTTCTCTAGGCTTTATGGTTCCGGATTCAGAGGGGGTGGTTGACAGGTTTCATCAGGTTTCCAGGACTTGTTTGTGCACCGTAACAGGTGTTGATCCTTGTGAGCAGTGTGATGTCTCTTTGACTCAGAAGCTGTATGGTTCATTGTTCTGGTTGATGGACACCAGATTGGACGGGAGCTTCCTAATGAGGCGGTTGAGCTCATGGTTGCAGATGTCTCTTTGGGAGGCAGGATTGCGTTTCCTGTGGTTTCTGCGGCATGCGAAGGATCAGGGACTCTTGTACACAGGAGGGGGATTGTTGGATGGAGTCCGACTCCACGGTTGGAGTGACTCGGTTTGGGGAAGAGATTCGGACACGAGGGGATCTACTTATAGCCCAGGAGCAGTTTTACGGAGCAGGAGGAGGTTACATTGCAGGTTTGGGCTTCCACTGGAGGAACCCATGGTCATCCAGAGGCACTTTGTTTGTGAACAGATCGTTGCTGATGACATCTTGCTGGAGTTCTGTTCGACGGAGGACAGTACGGTGGACCTCTTCACGAAGTCGCTCTCTCAGGATTTGCTCAGGCGGCACCCCAGCTCCCAGTGGTTGGTTTCTCAGCCAGGAGCTGAGAGGGGGTGTTAGAAGTCATCTCCTGTCTAGATTTATACACCAGGGCCTTTGTTGTGGGTGTGCCCACCCTTATCAGGTGTTTTATCATTTTTCCTCACTCCCCGTATTTTCCCCTATTTTTTCCCATTTTTCTGAGGCTTGGGAGGGCTGCCAGATGATGCCAAGAGCACCCCAGTGCTGGCCGACTGGATGTTCATCAATCGTGGGCTTCAGGGCTGCTGGCCGACTGGTTTTCATCAGTCGTGGGCATCTGTATGCTGGCCGACTGCATTTATGCAGTCGTGGGACCTTTTCATCAGTCGTGGGCATTCTTTCTGTTGGCCGACTGCCCTCTATGGGAGGTATATATAGGACCCCAGCTCCCATACCTTATTTGTATCATTTCTCGGGATCTTCTTGTGTATATAGAGCAGAGTTACACGCCTACATCTCTCTCTCTCTTGTGCTGTTTTTCTGCCTGCGTTTTTGCTCGTGTTCCCAGATTTGGTCATCATCTCCGCTGCGTATTCTGACAGCAAAACCACCTTACCATACTCAAACGGGGCCTTTCCCGTCGATGCATGCACCGTGTTGTTGTATGCAAATTCCACAAGCGGTAAGTACTTCTCCCAAGAAGACTTCTGAACCGCCACATAACATTTCAAGAGATCCAACACGGCTGAATTTGCAGCCTCACTTTGCCCATTCGTTTGAGGATGATAAGCTGATGAGAAGTCCAATTTGGTGCCCATATTATCAAATAAGGCCTGCCAAAAGAGACTTGTAGTCCTGGGATCTCTATCCCCCACAATGGACTTCGGCATTCCATTATGTTTGAACACTTGTGCAAGATATATTTTAACCATATGCTTAGCTTTGATGGTCTTTTTGACCAGCAAGAAATGAGCTTGCTTGCTAAACCTGTCCACAATTGTCCAAATTGCATCATTACCCTGTTGGGTACGTGGCAAGTCCATAATGAAATCCATTGTAATACTTTCCCATGGCTGCGTGGGAATAGGCAATGGCTGAAGCAAACCTGGTGCCTTTTGCCTATCAAATTTGACTTTTTGACAGGTGATACATGCACGTACATGTGCCTCTATGTCCTTCTGCATACTTGGCCAAAAGAAGTACCGTGTGCGTAGTAGGCATTATGTCTCTATGACCAGCATATGGAGGAGCATGGCACTCATCCAAAACCTTTTGCCTCATGTCAGACACCACACATAGGCAATTATCTTTCATGAGATAACTCTCTGTGATCACATATGAGGCATGTGCATGACCAGCCATCAAATCAGCCCAAATAGTCGCAAAATCAGCATCTGTATGATACAAATCACGCATGGTAGACAAGTCTCCATGAGTGGCAACCGAGATAGCTGTTACATACAGCTTTCGTGACAATGCATTGGCCACTACATTCTTCTTTCTCGGGGTGTGCAAGATCTGAAAATGAAACATAGAGAGGAAATTGGCCATCCTCATATGCTTCTCTGACAACTTAGTTTGGGTAAGAAAATATCTCAAACTCCGGTGATCTGTCTTCACAGTGAAATCAGCTCCAAGAAGGTAATGTTTCCATATAGTAAGTGCATGAATTACAGCCAAGAGCTCTTTCTCATAAATGTCAAGAGATAGCTCTGCATCATGCAATCTACGACTCTCATAAGCCACGGCATGTCCCTCTTGATTAAGGACAGCTCCTATGCAATTTCCAGATGCATCACATTCCACACAAAAAGGCTTTTGCAAATCCGGAATGATCAACACTGGACCATGAGTAGTTGCATCTTTCAATGAGGAATGCATCTCTCTTTACATTAGTCCATTTGAACACGGCCTTCTTCTTTGTCAAATCATGTAAAGGAGAAGCAATCCATGCAAAGTGCCGAATGAACCTGTGGTAGTAAGAGCATAATCCAAGAAAACTACGGATCTCATGCACCGAACTCAATTCGGGCCAATTCCGAATTGCATCAATCTTTGTAGGATCCATCCGCACCCCATCTTTGGACACAATATGCCCAAGATAATGTATCTTTGACAAGAAGAACTCACTCTTCTTTGCATTTATGAAGAGTTTATGCTTATGGAGCTCTTCAAAAACAATAGCCAAATGAGCTTTATGCTCTTCTTCGGTCTTTGAGAAGACTAGGATGTCATCAAAGAAGACACTTGTAAATTTCCTGTACCCACGGAATATGCGATCCATCATTCTATTGAATGTAGCCGGGGCATTTGTAAGACCAAAAGGCATAACATAAAGCCCAAATGTTGACCTGAAAGCAGTTTTGTGTACATCTTCAGATACTACACGCACTTGATGATACCCACTCGAGATCAATTCGGCTAAAGCATGCGGATCCATCCAACTTGTCAAGGATGTCGTCTATGCGTGGAATTGGAAACCGATTCTTGATGGTAAGCTTATTCAAAGCTCTATAATCCACACACATACGAAAGGATCCATCCTTATTCAAAGCTCTATAATCCACACACATACGAAAGGATCCATCCTTCTTTTGAACCAAGAGGACGGGTGAACAATATGGGGAAGAGCTTGGTTGAACCAAACCCTTCTCAAGAAGCTCATTCACTTGCTTCATGATCTTCTCTTTTTGGGATGCACTTACACGATAGGCTGCCCTATTAGGTGGTGAGCTACCCGGCACAAGATCAATGCGATGATCTTTCGGTTCCAAGCAATACATCACAGCCATTCAAAGGTGCCACAAGAAAATCCTCATGATCCACATAGCCTTGAATGTGTATGCGCAACTTGCCAAAAATAGGCATGACCTACACTTCTCTACCAACAAAGGCAGTCCCTGCTTCAATTTGAGGACCCATGTCCTCCACTTCAATACCCAAAGCAGCTGCCATCTGTGTGGATATGAAATTTTCAGATGCACAATCATCAAACATGAACAAAGCGGGCTGATCTTTGAGCTGTTCCCAAGCTTTACATACAACCCTATCTTTGCTATCATGTGAAGTGTTGCCTTGCACATCCGGAACCATATGCACATTAGGCTTTGATGCAGTTGCATTATCATGCTTCTTCTTGTTTGGGCATGCCTTTGCAATATGCTCGGTGCTACCACAAGTAAAGCATTTCCCCTCACTCATATATTACTTTTTCTGTTCCGGAGTGAGACCATAGGCTCTCAGTTTGAAGGGATGCTTCTTGGTAGTGTTATTTTGAGCCTTTGGATCATTTTTATCTTGGTTTTGGTCCTTTTTAGGTGGCTGTCCATCATTTTGCAGGTTTTGGAGAGCCCTCTCTTTGCCTTGAAATGAGGGTTTAGCCTTATTGGATCGACTCAATTTGAGTTCCAATTGCTTGGTGGCGGTGGCGGCGGCGGCTGCGATTAATTGGTGTAAGGTATGACCATGATACATTTGTAGTTCCGCTTTGTACACGGGTTGCAATCCCGATTGAAACCTTCTCTTCCTTTCCGTCTCGGTGACATGCATAAATGGAGACACCTCCAAAAGCACTTTTCAAAACTTTTGTACATATGCATTTACCGATTCCCTCTCATTTTGCTTTACCCAATCCCACTTCATTGTTCTCTCATTCAATGCATTGGGAGGCAAGAATTGAGCATAGAACCTCTCCTTGAACTCTTCCCATGATCTAACAGGATTCGGTGAGAGCTTCTCCGTGAGCCACCAATGGGCAGTAGTGCCTTTCATGAACACATGCCGGATCATGGATTTCTGAGTGAAATCCTCATCACACTGAAAGCAATATCAAACTGGGCAATAAAAGCAAGTGCCTTTGATGCATCATATTCCCCATGATATGTGTCAAACTTCACAGATTTGTCTCCGGCTTTGAAGTCATGAGACTTTGATGCATGTGTGTGCATCTCAACATGTTTTCCCACATGTTTGTCCATTGGGACAGTCCCTGTGACTGGCATCATTTTTGGACCAAAAGGTGATGCATAAGGCATAGATACATGTGCCCTGTAAGCATGAGGCATGGCTGGCCCCTCAACATGCATTGATACATTTTCAGCCATAACTTCTCCCTCACGAGCACACTCGAAGGCATGAGTGGCATGAGAGATACGCGGAATACCTGCACCAACAGAAAATTGCAGCCCATGATGCATGTGTTGTGCATGCACATTTTCAGCCGGCAATGGCATTTGACATACATTTTGACCACTGCCATAAACATTGTATCCTGCACGGGCTACATAAGGTATTCCTGCATGGCATGAAGTCACTGATTGTTCCTCTCCCATAGCATGCAGATTCATCCTCTTAGACATAAGTTCTTGTTTGGGCACTTGTGGGGATTCCAAGACATGTGGGATGGTTGCCTTTTCTGCATAGGCATCCTCGGTATGAGCCAAGTATGCACGTGCTGCATCCCTTGGTTGCATGTGCAACTCTTGAGCAATTATTGCCATTGCATGATCCATATAAGATTCAGCTTTCTTGGCCTTCAAACGGTCATGTACCAATGGATCCTCGCGGCGGTAGAGATTCAATTCTTGTTGTTGTGCATGGAGAAGAGCCTGCATAGGAGTAAGTTCAACCCTCAAGACTATGGACTCTTCTTCCTGCATCTTCTCTTTGCCACGGGATGGCTGTCCCACATATTCATGTTCCCTATTGTGCACCACATGAGTTTGCTCATCCTGTAAAGCATTGGAGGCATGCATTTCATTGTCCCTGCCTCTTGTATTAGCATCTCCAACATTCATTGTATGGCTGTCCATAATGTTCTAAGTGTAGAGATAGCTATTGTTCACGGTGATCGTCTCTCACGATAGAAGTGAAAGAGAACCGTATACTCTGATACCAATGATTTGTTTTTGCGAGTGATTTGTTTTTGCTAGTCTAGTTGTAACTGCTGCTGAAGGAGATAGCACAAGTGGAAGCATAAACAGTAAACATATGAGAGAGTGCAAAGGAGATTGACAGAGTGGGACAAGATCACCTTTTATAACAATAATAAAGCTTTACAATGGCAATAGCTAGCAATTGAGTGTTGAAGCAAAGGAGATTGAGAGAGTTGGACGAGATCACCTTTTATAACAGCAATGAAGCTTTATAATGGCAAGGGAAGTGAATGAATGAGTGAATAATGGGGAACTCCTTATATAGTGCAGTAGGGACTTGGCCGACTGCCTCTAGGGCTGGCCTTGGACAAATAAATAGGAGTAGAATGTATAAAATACCAAATAAATAGTAAAGCTCCAAAACACAGAGATACAAATTCTAACACCCCCTCTGTAGCTCAAAGTGTGCGAGAGTCGGAAGAAGATAGGTCGGTGAAGATGCAACCATGGACCATCGAGCATCGCGAATACTGGAATCACCTCGGAGAGAGCACCTCCCAACCTGTTTCCTCGAAACAAGATGCCACTACGAATAGCAAGGAACATTGCTTGGCCATGAATTCCTACACAAGTGTGCAGTGTGTAACTTGGTTGAACACAATGCTAATCAATACACTTAAATACACTAAGATTTGATGGACACTTGCTCAAATACAAGAAGTAAATTGCTGAATTGACAAGAGACATACAATGAGCCGGAAAGGCTGACCCCTCCCTCAAATAAAGTATATTGATCTTGGGAGAATCAAGTACATAGTGTCATGGGCATTTCTGACCAGATTTCCATACCAATGCATATGAATACAATATTGCAAACAAGTGGTTGTCGATGTAGACTTGCAATCCACACTACCCTCTCAAGTGCCCATGTTTCCTACCATCTGCTCTCTATTGTTCCACCAACACATGGTAGCAACAATCTGCAAGAGAGCACGTAGGACAAGAGAACACTACACAGGGTATGTGATCTTGTAATCCGGCTCCTCCCTCCTGCTACTTGCTTCCATATTTAAGCATAAAAGCTTACCAATAGCAAGTATAGTCGATGACAGCGGAAGTCTTCGCGATGGAAGTCCTTGGAGTGAAGAGATCTTCGATTTGTCGCATTTCTTCGTGACAAAAGTCTTCAAGAGGATGAAGGGAACCTTGGGAAAGCTTGAAGCCCTATGGTTCAACTTGAGAAAGGAAGGCTGAAATTAGGGTTTTCAGCAAAAAGACCAGAAATTACAGCAAAAATGAGAGCTGTTTTGCTGAATTTCAGTCATTGGGAGTGAGTAGGAGAGTGGTTAGCGCTTGGAAACACTCTTGGAAGCTTGGAAAACACCCTAGCAAGTTGGGTATGGCTATGGAGAGCTTGGAAATGGTGAGAAATGGTGGAAAAACAGAGTTTTCAGCCTCCAAAAATCTTCATGAAGAGAAAACACGAATTTTCTCTTAATAAGTAAGTGAATTGGGGTCCAATCAGGTGAAGGGACATGGGGAGATGCCCATTTATGAGTAAAAGGGGAGGATCAGGTCCTGGACATTGAGTCTTGTCCGCCTCGGGACTTCAGTGATTGTGAACTTGGAAGCGGTCATAATTTATAAGTGACTTTTGGGCGCCCAAACTTTAATGAAGTAGGAACGCACTTACTCATAAATATTGGCTAAGTCCTAAGGGCTATTTGAGCCTAGATTGGGTAATACTTACCACCTGTTCACATGCCACACAACCATGTCAGTAGACAGTTTCACACGCACGGTTCACGGGCGGGCGTCCCCTTACGCGGAACTACACATTGGTCAAGCAAGCATGAAAACAGCATGCAATTTCAATTGCAAGCAAGCACATAAAGATGCTATGCAATGCAGCATTGGTATGGACAATCCCTGTTCATGAGACTAAACCAAAATAGACGTGCTCCAGGCAATTACACGAGGTACCAGACCCAATGGAACACCAATCCACCAAGCATTTCCGGGCATGTACACGGAGGCACAAGTCCCAACGGAAAGCCAAGTCTACAGTATCACATGAGTGGCATCAATCCCCGGCATAAACAACTGCCATGGACACTAGTCCAATGTACATACATGATAAGAAAGCACGGGTGGACCAATTGGGTGGCCAAATGGTGAGAGAGAGTACAAAGGAGATTGAGAGAGTTGGACAAGATCACCTTTTATAACAGCAGTAAAGCTTTACAATGGCAATAGCCGGCAACTGAGTGTTGAACTATGTGCAAGGGAAGTGGATGAATGAGTGAATATTGGGGAACTCCTTATATAGTGCAATAGGGATCTGGCCGATTGCCTCTAGGGCTGGCCCTGGATAGATAAATAGGAGTAAAATGTATAAAATACCAAAAAAATGGTAAAGCCCCAAAACACAAAACACAGAGATGCACAAATTCTAACAAAAGATAGCCTTCATCATGGCTGAGTTTGCCCTTCACCTCTAGAGAAGTGATAGAAACTCAGCACGTTGTTCTCTGTATAAAATTGTGTCCTCTTGGTTGGGACAAATTTTTTTATATGTAAACCTGCACCTACTCTTGCGTGTTGATGACGTGAGTAGGGGTGTCATAGCACCTAGTCCATGTTATGCATGATGAAGTTGATGATCTTATACTTCATGATTGGACAATCTTTGAGGTAAAGTTCACACTTTTTGTATTCTTGTCTTTTACTTATTTTGTTTTAGTGAATTAGTCATTTAAAATTTGTTTTTGCTAATTAGTTATTAAAAATTTATTTAGCTCGTTTGTTAGGTTCAAATTCATCTGGCCTTATGATGGTATATATTCCCAACAGATCAATGATAAAAGCCATCACTACACTTTCTCATGGTTGTAAGGCAATTCACAATGTTTGAATGAAGTAGACCTTTGTCTGACATACTTGACCTTTTGGCATGGAAGACATGGCTGGACATACTTCTCTATGCCCTGCTTCTGATAGTCCAAAAGGAATATTTGTTCAGTGCTTCGAATAAGGAGTAGCATGCAACTCATCCTTCACCTTCCTTTGAAGAGTAGCAAAAATAGATAACCCATTCTTCATCATCAAATAACCCTCGTGCATTGAATAATACTGATGTGCTGCCCCCTATTATATGGCTGCCCATATAGATACGATATAATCATCCAGGTAATAAGTATCATGATTCATGCATGGTTGATTGAGGGATGACAAATCCTCATGATAGGCAACCGATAGTGCATGTATTTGTGGCTTTCTAGAGAGCTTAGAGTGCTTCAGTAAAATTCATTCTTCTCCTTGGAGTGTGAAAATTTGAATGAAACATAAGCAGAAAATTTGCCCACCTTATATGCTACTCAAGAAAAGACACCTTCATTGTGAAAGCAGCCCCTGAAAGCAGCCACTGAAAGCTAATGCTTCCACAGCTTGAGAGCTTGTTGACAATAGTCCTATGTTTTCGAACAGATGAGGATGTCAAAGAAAGTTCTTGTAAACTTGTGTTTGCTGCTCGTAAACATGCAAATGAGAGAGGGCTTTTGTCACATGCACTCTGCACTGTAGTGCATGGTGACAAGATGGCTCATCATCATCAGTGCAACATTGTACATTATTAGCACCTTTTAGGATGATATTTGTCGTACGCCGTGACCCCATTGTAATCCTCAGTCTAGGATAAGTCAGGCACGAGCTACGTAGGTCATTCTCAGCCTTAGATAGTTAGTCAGTCAGTCCAAGTCCCTTAACCCACTTGAAGAGATGCATTCATGCATGGAGAGTCGGTAGAAGCCTTAGGGTTTACATTAGAAAACACTTTGCATAATGCATAGCATTCATCCACTGCATTTAGACCATTGTAGAAGCCTTTAGATATCATCTAGCATTCATCAGAATTTATCTAGTATTATTCTCATAATTTACAACATTTTTTGGGCATTTTTACATCATTTATTTATTTTATCCAAGATAGATACAGTCGGCCAGCTATGTAGCCAGCCGACCAGCATCATCTGTCCATATAAATAGCTGAACATATAATCCATTCATTCATTCATATCATAATCAACATTGAAGACCTCATCACTCGGAGCCTTCAGCACAAGGAGCATAAGCGATTGCAGAATTCAGCACACCAGCCTTCAGCGTTTTCCTCATCAGCATATAGGAGCATCAACGCTTGAGCAATTCAGCCTTCATTCAGTAAAACACAGCATCTACAGTATTCAGCCTACAGATCCCCTTGCGTTTTCAGCATTCATACAGTTTTCAGCATCCTCATATGCATCGTTTTGCTATAGCCACTTGGTGAAGGTAAAACTCAGCACCTCATTTTCAGCATTCATACATAGTCTAGAACAGTCCCAATCAGCCCCTTCTCTCAGCCTCAGATTTGCAACCTTCCTACATCCATTGGGAAGAGTGCATAGGCTTGAGATTGGTCATCATTGGTGCTTCTACAGCTGTGTATAGTTCAGCCCGACTCTTGGCCCTCCGAGATCTTGCGTTTGGCTTATCGTCGGTCCATCGTCAGTCTCTTCAAAGAAATAAAGCAAATACTATTCCGGTAACGGGATAGGGGGCCCTTCAGTGGGTAATTCGGGATCCCATACGGTGTACAGTTTCTATCTCTCTCTCTCTTTCAAATCTCTCAAAGTTTGAAGTCTTAAAGTGGATTGCTAAACTCGCGAAACTCAGGATACAGAAGATGGTGTGAGCATTTGTGTGATAGGATCCTCAAATTACGAAAACTTCCATTGCATGTTACAGCTTCTAGGGAGGCAATTGATGAAGAGGAGAGCTGAAGGTCCACATTTGTGAGAGAGCAGGTAAGGGTGGCCTTGGTCGGGGGTGGTTGGAGGTGCTGTCATGGAGTCCTTATGAGGGGGGGGAGGGGGGGCACGGATCATTTGTCAGAATACGCAGCGGAGATGATGACCAGATCTGGGAACACGAGAGCAAAACGCAATGCAAAAAATAACAGCACAAGAGAGAGAGAGATAGAGGCGTGTAACTCTGCTCTATATACACAAGAAGATCCCGGAATACTACAAAATGGAATGGGGGCCATGGGGCCATTTTATATGGTCCCAAACACCTAGTTGGCCTGTGCTAAAGGCAGCCGCCAGCCCCACGACTGAGTCTCATCCAGTCGGCCAGCCAAAAAAAGGTCCACGACCTAAACAGAACAGTCAGCTTGTTCCAGGGAATGAACACATGCACACGAGTGCAGTCGGCCAGCTTCTGGGTCATCCTGCCAGCCTAGGGCAGCCACCCACCATGGAAAAGTAGGAAAAAATGGGGAAAAAATATGGAGAGTGGGGAAAAATGAGAACAGCACCTACAAGGGCTTGCACACCCACAACAAAGACCTTGGTGTCTACAGAAAGACAAGAGATGACTTCTAACACCCCCTCTCAGCTCCTGGCTGTGAAACCAACCACAGGGAGCTGGGGTGCCGCCTGAGCAAATCGTGAGATAGCGACTTCGTGAAGAGGTCCACTGTACTGTCCTCCGTCGAATAGAACTCTAGCAAGATGTCATCAGCAACAATTTGTTCACGAATAAAGTGCCTCTGGATGACCATGGGTTTCTCCAGTGGAAGCCCAATCCTGCAATGCAACCTCTGCAACCTCACCACCTCACGAGCAGCATGACAAGCAGCCCGGTACTCTGCCTCTGTCGACGACAAGGCAAAAGATGATTGCCTCTTATTACTCCATAAAACTGCTCCTGGGCTTGAAGTAGATCCCCTCGTGTCCGGATCTCCTCCCCAAACTGAGTCACTCCAACCGTGGAGTCGGACTCCATCCATCAATCCCCCTCCTGTGTAAAAGAGTCCATGATCCTTCGCATGCTGGAGAAACCACAGGATACGCAATCCTGCCTCCCAAAGAGTCATCTGCAACCATGAGCTCAACTGCCTCATCAGGAAGCTCCCGACCAATCTGGTGTCCATCAAGCAGATCAATGAACCATTCTGCTTCTGAGTCAAAGAGGCATCACACTGCTCACAAGGATCAACACCTGTTATAGTGCAAAGCCTAGTCCTGGAAACCTGCTGAAGACGACGCAAGGCCTTCTGAAACCTGTCAACCATCCCCTCTGTATCCGGAACCACAAAGCGTGGAGTATGCAACTCCTTCTGCAAGTAATCAACTGCCACCTGCGTGGCTTTCTGAGAGGTCCTTGTGGAAAGAACTTCCTCATCTATAAGAGTTTCTTTGTCCCGAATACTACGAGACATGAGAGCATAAGTTACCTGTTCAGTTTTCTCTGACTGACGAACACAAGAACCACCAACATCAGTACTGGAAAGTTCCTGCCAACTGCTGCCATCAACTGACAAGCTATCCACCATCTGGTCCCGGAAAGCCTGCACTTGCAGCGTATCCACACTTAAGTGGCCATACCAGACTGCCACTCATCACAAACCTGAGGACCTGGGAGAGAGAGTGCTGAAAGCTTGTAAACTCCATTCACCACTCCGCCTTCCCAAACCACCTGGCCTGTTGATTTGTCCCGGAGAGCAACAAAATGCTCATCAAACTTCACCCGTACGCCAGTCTTGCAAACCTGATGCACTAACAACAGATGAAAACCAAGTGACGGAACATACAACACCTGGGAGGAATGCTTCCCCCCTGCCATCGGGAACTATCTCCATCCTACCCTCACTGTGAACTGGGATAGTGGATGTATCCCCAGTAAGAATGTGACCAGAATACTTGTAGAGATCCTGTAAATTTGAACGGGAAGGAGTCATGTGCCTGGAAGCACCACTGTGTCTAGGATCCACTCTCGAGTATCCGTTGCGGAAAATCCTCCAACCTCCTCCCTGCCTGAAGAAAATGAAACATTGGTGTCCATCACCTCCAGGTGCACAAAAGCCGGAGTCTTCATGATTGCTACTGAGGAATCTTCACCCTTCTCGGTCTTTCGCTTGGGACACTGCCTCCAATAGTGGCCTTTCTCGCCACAATCATTACAGGTCCTCTTTGCCTTTAGTTTCTCGTGGTCTGTAAACTGACTTCTTCTCAGAAGACTTCTCCGATGAAGCCTTCCCTTTGCCCGTGTTATAGCCTTTCGACCGCTGGCCAGTTAAGGCCTCCGAACCTCCACCCTGAGGAGGGTTCTTGAATCGTTCCTCCTGGTCCAAGACCATGGGCACAAGCTCCTCCCACGTGATGGTGCTGAGCTTGCCATTGGTAATCAAAGACGAGTAAAATGCTGAGTACTGAGAGGGCAAATGCAACAGCAACGTTATGGCCATGTCCTCTAATGATATCTCCTTCCCAAAAGAACTTCCTGTTGAAGAGCCTGCAACTTGTTAATATGCTCCCGCATCGTCAACAACTTTGCAGGGCTCATAACCCGCATCTGTACTTCCAAGGAAATCCTCTTCATGGGCGATACCCTGTTGTAAAGAGATGCCAAATGCTGCCATATACCTCTGGCCAGCGTCATATACTTTACATGATTGATTACCTGCGGTGTGTAGTTGAGGAAGATAAACGAATGGACCTTGGCGTTGACACGATCCCACATCTGTGCCTGTGTCTCCCGGTCCTTTCGGATCGACGGTAACTCCCCTTCCTCTACTTCCGGCCGTGGAACCCCAACAACGATGAAATTAGCGAGGTCGTAAGACTCCAGAACAGATTCCATCATAACCTTTCATATGCGGTAGTTGTTCCTGTCCAATTGACGGTCCACCGGGAACGTGGGGAGTGTACGGATGTTCACATGCCTCTCGGCCATCTCTAACAGATCTGCCATTGCGGGGATGTACTCTGAAAAAAAAGGGTGGGTGGGTGGGAACGAAGAAGAACTTACACCTGCAAGTGGCTGTCCAGCAAATCAGCCTGCCGTCCTCTTGCTTCTCCACTTCCCAAACAGTCCCGTACAGTCCACCAATCAGCAACACACCAGTCCCCCTCTTGCTCACACAAATCCCAGGAACTATCAAGAGCCTATGGCTCTGATACCATGTCAGAATACGCAGCGGAGATGATGACCAGATCTGGGAACACAAGAGCAAAACGCAATGCAGAAAATAACAGCACAAGAGAGAGAGAGATAGAGGCATGTAACTCTGCTCTATATACACAAAGAAGATCCCGGAATACCACAAAATGGAATGGGGGCCATGGGGCCGTTTTATATGGCCCCGAATACCTAGTCGGCCTGTGCTAAAGGCAGCCGCCAACCCCACGACTGAGTCTCATCCAGTCAGCCAGCCAAAAAAAGGTCCACGATCTGAACAGAACAGTTGGCCTGCTCGAGGGAATGAACACATGCACACGAGTGCAGTCGGCCAGCTTCTGGGTCATCCTGCCAGCATAGGGCAGCCACCCACACCATGGAAAAATAGGGAAAAATGGGGAAAAAATATGGAGAGAGGGGAAAAATGAGAACAACACCTACAAGGGCGGGCACACCCACAACAAAGGCCCTGGTGTCTATAGAAAGACAGGAGATGACTTCTAACATCATTGTCGATTGCCATGATGTCAAAGAAGGAAGGGGGGTGGACTAAGTGGAAAGGGATTTGATGTGCTCACAGCTCCTAGTCCTCTGATGTGTGTAGAGCTTGTGTCACAAAACAGGCAAGGCTCAAAAGAGAGCTGTGGGCAAGGCAAGGAAGGGGAAAGGGTTTTTTATTCATTTTGGGGGGAGCAGGCAGGCAGGCAGGGGAAGAAGAGCTGGGGGCTTGGGGAAAAAAGGGCGGGAGCAAATGCAAACACAGGTTTGGTGGGAGAGTGAAAGTGGGAGGGGCAGGGGGGAAAAAGGGAAAGGTAAAGTTAAGTTCAGGGTAGACAGAAGAAAGGTACAACGAAAAGTGAAAATGCAGAAGGGGGAGAAAGGGGGCTGTCAGTGGCAGTGGTAGGTTAGGGGTATGAGGTGCGAACTTCGTAGATGTAGGGAGCGCTTTTTGCAAAACCAAAGTTGCTCATGGGAAGACACTCCTTTCTTTTTGCACAAGGGCTCATCTTGCAACACCACTCCAGAATTCATGGGGCCACATAGGGAAATTAGGTTCATAGGTATGTCCAGAAACATGGGGTCCAGAGGAGGCAGAAACAGGCAGCCAGCCAAGGGAAATTAGGTTCATAGGTATGTCCAGAAACATGGGGTTCATCATCTTGGCCCTTAAAAGATAAAATTTTGTCGGTTTTGTCACCCTATTCCTTTGACTGGAAGAGAGCGAGCCTGCAGCCTTGGCCCTTGGCAAAGGAGCATGTGCAAGAACCCACCGTCAGCTTGCAGTGATTTGCTAGAAGTTGCTAGGATAGAGTGAGTTTATTTTTCATTTTTTGTTGCAATAGCACCTAGGGGATGTTCTAACACTTTCCTCTCACTAAGTGAAGAGGAAAGAAAGAATGTGCTAGATGGGGTTCTCGATAGAGACGACTGTTACCAGAATGAACAGCATTCAGTATTTTCTTTTATCTATTTTATTTCATCCTGGCGTTACTGACCACCCCTGGCACTTGACCTTGCCACACACGTATTTCCCCTGTGGATTGTATCTCTATTTATGAGGATGTATTGCACTTTTATTGTTGAGCCTAGGTGTAGCACATACGGCTTTCTTTGAAAATTTTGACAGTGATAGCTCAGTTTTCATTTAGTTCTTGTTTCATTTTCAGTTTGTTACTCCATGATTCAGTTGCTCATGGATTCATTGTAACTTTTGGTTTCATAGACCCTTGTGATCTTTTGAAGACGTTAATATATCTTTCTTTCTTTCTTTGTGGGCATCTTCTATTATAGATTGTATACACAGTACTATTTTGGTCTCATAGGCCATTTTGTCCCACAGCAGTTCATAAATATTTCTTTCTTTCCTGTGTGCGTGCGAGCACACGTGTGTGCATGGACATTCACATTCATATTCACGTCTCCACACACACATGTGCACTCTCACGCACACCCCCCTGCATGCGAGCACATGTTAAACATAGGATGCATATGCACACACCCTACACCCCCCAACGTGGGATTAAATTCCCTTGAGAAAGGGTGTAGGTTTCAATTGCTCTTTGTTGCATTGTGATCAACCATTCACAATTATTTTTTTGTGGGTACTTTCATGCAGCGACCATTTTCCCAGTGGTGAAGAAGCAACATCAACTGTTAGTAACACTTCTGCTATGCAACGCTGTTGCCATGGAGGTGTGGAGGTTCTTCTTTTTCCTTCATCTTATTTGTTGTCATTTTGGTAGCATGGGTATATGCCTACATTCGAATACATTCTTTGTTTCTGTGGCCTAAATGGAGTCATTTTGCAGGCACTCCCTTTATTCTTGGACAACATCTTCAACACGGTGGTTGCAATTATTCTATCTGTGACTTTTGTTCTGGCCTTTGGTGAGGTATGAAACCTCTTTCAATAGCTAACAATATTGCTGGGTAATTCCTGTACATGTGGTCAGGTGCCCACAATGAGAGTCCAGGCTGCTCATAGGCAATGGTGTATAATTAATTTGCTTTGTTTCATCATCTGATTCATGATGATGAAAGTACCTTGCATGGAACTCGCCGAGGGCCTTTGACTCACTTTTCAATACCATCAATGCTTATTAAACATTAAACATGGCCATAACCTTAACGCATATTCATAATCACTTTGCGTAAAAACATAAAAACTGAAGACATCCACATAAAGCTAAAAATTGGAGCTTGCACATGTGACACCACATTGGTTTTGGAATGGGCCAACCCCTCCTTGGATATTTTTATTACCAAGTAGTAATTTATTTATACAAGCTTCAGGGGCTCACCCAAGAACTAGGGTTCTTGCCGGATTATCTCATACAACTTCTGATAATATGTAACCATATGAATATGAAGATACAAGCTTTGGGGGATCACCCAAGAAGTAGGGTTCTTGCCAGATTATCAAACATTATCCCATACAACTTCTGATAATACGAAACCATATAAATATGAAGATGGTCAAATGATACACAACTGATACCATGGCAGCCTCTACAGGTGTGGCATCCAATGCTAATAGTTGACCCGCAGCCAACATAATGAATTTAGCCCCAACACCACTGGGACAACAAGAAAACAACCGGTTCAATAGGTACACGAGTTGGTACACAAATGGCTGGTACAGTAGTGCAGCCTTCAAATCAGCCGGTGCACACTTGGCAAGAGTGGGAATGCATGGCCAAGGCTAAATGAACATTTTTTAAAACGACGTTTTCATCATCACTAGATAGAAAAGGCATTGCACATGCATTTTCAGCACCCTGAACCTTTCTACTCCACACTCTGTACACTGCACCTGCTTCAGTACGTGTCTGTACAGTCCGTACGATTCGGTATAGGCCGTGATGGATGTTGAGATGGTCCATACCTACTGCCCGTGATATATTTGCTAGATTGTAACTGATTTCCGCACTATTGTAACGTGTTGTACTTGTACTACTACAATTGTTTTGAATAATAAAAGAGGGCCGACCTACTGTTTGGTGCCCACATTGTGAACCCACGTGCATGTCTTGTTCTTGCACACCTTCCTGGGTGCCCCAAAGATCAAATCTCAGCCAAAGCATGTGAAAGCTAAGACTCATGAGGTGCCCACGGGGTATTTTGTCCATCCATAGTAAGTGAATGTGAACATCATTCAAAACGCGAGGTGCCCACACAATAATTTGTCCTTCCACAGTCTAAGTGAGTGTGGACAGCCTTTTAAGAGCTTGTTCCTATGCTAAGTCCTTCCAAATCCTTGGGTGCTCATCACGATGTTTTCTCACGTGACACCTAAGGTCAAATGACCATGATTGTGCCTCCAGAACTATCTCGAGCGCTTTAACCAAGTTTTAGAAGTCTAGAGATCATAATCATCTCCCAAATGAATGGGCAAGACAACATAAGTCTTCATGTATCCAAATACTTGATATAAACCAAATCCTTTCGGAAATTCCACAAAGTCATGTGAGACATAGGCACAAGAGTCAGCTTTGTGTCAATAACCAATGAGATAAATCGTATGCCAATGGAATAAATCATGTGCCAATGGAATAATTCATATGTGAGATAACCATCATAGTCCAAGTGTATATCCAAACGAATAAGTTTTGGTGTCGAATCTCTCCCCAAGGAGCAGCGTGCATTTCCCAATCCCTAGTGTTACACCAAGCACATACTACCCTCCATTGACCTCCAATCAAAGCACGTGAGAGTTAGGGCTAGTGGCAGAAGACCGGATGAGTGTGCATGCAGATATAGAACGAAGAGTGTCCAGATAGGCCTTCATTGGATCTGGGTGTAGACGTCAAGTCCCTAGGCTGACCAGACTCATCGACATAAGTCCCCTGCCAATCCAGGCGTCATGATCAGCACTATGGGCGTTGCCATAGGCTTAAAATGTAGAGAATGTCCCAGTAGTGACAATCTCTCCAAGGAGTTCCTATTGGTAGTCAGCATAGACATAAGTCTGCGGCCAATAGATCGCCAGCCCACATGATCCTGGGTGTAGACCCAAGTCTCCTGCGAATAGAGTGCCATGTCCACTCTGCCAACTTGCACTCCGTGTTGCTACTCTGGCCACACCTTGGAGCAGTGTTGCCAGGCGTTTCTGAAACGGCAAGTATGAAACGGGTTTCATACGTTTTGAAACGTTTCATAAAAGGTAAGAAACGGGTACAAAAAGGTTTCATACAAAATAGAAAAAGCATGTATATTTTTAACTTGAAATATACAAAAGAAAAAACTATTGACATAACTTATAAGAGACCACATTGAATTCATTTCAATAAAAACAAAATACATGTAAGATATGATGATATCACAAATCACGAGGGGGATATCCTCGAGGGGGATACCTAGCTACATGGCCTTCCAAGCCTTTAGGCTATCATAGATTTCTTGTGGCACATGCTTACATGGCCCGATGCCAAAACCCTTTGTTTGTGACAAATGTGCCTTTAGCCCGGGACACTGCCATGGTGCTTATCAGCACAAAAGTTGCATTTCCACTTTCTGGAGCCCGAGCCACCATATTTAGACCCGAAGGTGACATTGTTCCAAAGAGAATCACCTGTTCAAGGCATCCTACAAGGCGGGGACAAATGCAGATTGTTGGCCCTGCAAGTGCGACACATAACATAAAGTAATCTCATTTTATGATTCATGATTTTAACTGTCATCTTGGTTAACAATAGAGCAAGGGGAGGAAGATATGTCATAAATATTGATGGAAGAGAAAAAAACGTGCTGCTTTGTAAGTTGTGCAGAGAAAACCAACATAAAGCAAAAACATGACATTACCCCTTTAGAAGACCTCCACAAGGTCCAAGGACACCAAGGAGTAGGCGGGCTGACACGGGTGTTGATTCGATGTGGCAAGCTGGCACACAAAACAGCGAAAAAGTACAGGTGGTCGCCACTAGGAAACGCGTCGCACAGAGAAGGTACGAAATGATTCGATGCAGCAGGCTGTATGGTATTAAAATATTCATGATGAATAAAAAACGCGTTTCGTACAAGACGAAACGTTTTGAAACGTTTCGTACGTTTCAAACCTATATGAAACGCGTTTCTATGCAACACTGCCTTGGAGGAGAGGTGGGCTCAAGTTCACTCTCCCACTTACACTCCACGTAAATATAATAATCATGTATACCATAGATACCCAGATTTTAGCCATTGACAATGTTGCCTTGAAACAACTCAAGGCAAACAACATACTACTCCTTGTACAAGGGTTAGTCTTATCACCTTCTTTATTCAAAAAGCGTGATAAGCACACCAAACTTTTAGCTAAGTTAAAAGGGAATATTAATTCGAGTATTTATTGGAAAAATACGTACCTTTCCTTTGCCGAGTTTGTCCAAAGTGTTGTCAGCAGCACATAGATTGTTATGCCTTAACATCCATGTGGGATTTGACTTGTCAAGAGATACTTCTCACATCCGTAAGATGTCCTTTGCATGACAGTTGACACTTTCTTGCTCTTGCAACATAAATCTCTAAACTGGTTGGCCATGCTTAATAGCATTGATGGCAAGTGTGGTCCCCACTTGTGATCTTTGCCGGCCTTATAATTGCGAGGAAGGCTGTGCTATGATACCAATGAAGCTGTGCTCTGGCAAACTCTCTCGGGGGACTAGGGCCTTTGACACACTTTTCAATACCATCAATGCTTATTAAACATTAAACTGCTGTAGCCTTACCACATATCCATAATCACTTTGACTAAAAACATAAAAACTACTAGGAAGGCTGTGCTATGATACCAATGAAGTTGCCTTGCGGAGAACTCTCTCAGGGGACTAGGGCGTTTGACACACTTGTCAATACCATTCAACATGGCCGCAGCCTTAACACATCCATAATCACTTTGAATAAAAACATAAAAACTGAAGACATCCACATAAAGCAGAAAATGGAGCTTGCACATGTGATGCACCACAATGGGGCCGCCCCCCCCCCTCCCCCCGCCCCACCCCACCCTCTCCTCCCACACCTTGGATATTTTTATTACCAAGGAGTATTTTCTTTACACAAGCTTTGGGGGCTCACCCAATAACTAGGGTTCTTGTGAGATTATCCCATACAATTCACCAATAGTTGACCTGCAACCAACATAACGAATTCAGCCCCAACACTATCGGTACAAGAAGAAAACCAGTTCAATAGGTATAGGGCTGGTACAACAGCTATAGCCTTCAAATCAGCGTGTACAAATAGTAATACAAGCACGACACAGTATGGTTGTACAAAAATCAGGTACAGTCCAGCAAATACATCATGTGCAGCAGGTACAGCTGACACTAGCAGCATGTGCGACCTATACGTAATCATACTGTACGGATGCAGGTGCAATGTACGGATATTGGCCTAGAGAGGTTAAGGGTGCTAAATGTTGCATGCACGGGAGCCTTGCTGTACTGATCCACAGCCCTAAACCTAATTAAGAACAAGATGCTAAATAAGCATGATTAAGACACAGGAGAGAGAAGAAGAGAGAGATTGGTGTCAGGGTTTTTGTATTTTAATATGGTACAAAAGGTTTACAGATACTGTAGGTGCTAATGCTGATGATGATGAGGATTCTGATGTTGACTTAATTGATGACTAATCAAGGATTAAGATTGTTCATGCACAGGAGTAGCCATGGCACGGGCGTGCACGTGACACTTTTCCATGAAGTAATGATGAAAAATGTCATTTTTAAGTGAATCTTCCACATTCTAAGTGAGTGTGGACAGCCTTATAAGAGCGTGTTCCTGCATTAAATCTTGTTGGTCCGGTACAATGATGACATGAGCGATCAACCAAGGGTTAATTGTTAAATTTCATGGTAGAGCTATAGCTATGGCGGGTCGAAGAAATACATGGCTATGGAGTGTAAACAACAAACAGTGAAGGAGAGAAGGTTAGTGTTACATGCGGAAGCTTTGGGAGTCTTCTTTCAGCCCTAAACATAATCTGGGAATGTACTGATGTAAAAAGCATGCAAAAGAGAGAGAAGAGAGAGAGAGAGAGAGAGATAGCTGAGTATTCAGTATATTCATAATGTACAAATGTTGAGATATGTGGTGCCAAAGAGCACAAGGAAGAGGTAGGGAGTTAGTCACATGAACAAGAGAAAAAACATGCACAAGGAATAGACTAAGGGTCTAATATCAAAGGTTGATTTGTATGGTCATTTGTAAAAGGTGAAGTCAATGGTCAAAAGGTGACACATGGAAAGCACAAGGTTGCACATGTAGTGTGAGCATTAATGAACGCATGGTTGACACTAGGGTGCACAAAAAGCATGGATTGGAGTCCTTCCCAAGACTATAAATATGGATATATGGAACTTGATTATTGCAATGAGATTATGTGACATTTTGTGAGCATATCATTTTGTTAACATCTTGCTTAGCTTTTTAATTATCTTATTAGTTTTATTAATCATGTCTATAATCACTTACTATGAGCCGCCCTAGATCCATGATTTTCAACATGGTATCAGAGCTTGGCTGGGATAGCTTATAGAAAGTGTATAGAGATCATTTTAGAGTTATTTCTTCTTATTTGATTCTCTTTACTAGGCCTTAATAAGTTTAAGAATACTGATTAGTAGCATAGAGAGATGTAACATGCGGAAGCTTAGGAGAAGATCGGTAACTTCAATGCTCAGAAATCAGCACTTTTTTCGTGACGGAATTAATGCTCAAACTGAATGAAGATGTGCAGAAAATAGAGAGAGAGAGGGAGAGATGGAGAGGACACAGTATTGGGTCCCAAATACCCTCTGTAGGGCCCCCACCATGGATGGTGTATTTGCTTTATTAGAATGATGTAAATCTGAAAAGAAAATACAGAAATCTTGACCTTTCTTGGCTGAGAAAACTCTGCCCTTGACCTACAGTCCTTCACCCCTTGCTTAGCAACTTCTTGGCTGTCCTAGCCCTTGTATACTTGAGCTCTTGGTGAAATATGAGATGAAACAATGGGATTGTGGCTCATCTATTTATACTACTCCAGGATGAGGAGTCGGCCAGCATTAATCCAGGTGGCCAGTTCACTTTCTGCCAGCCGACGACTGTAAAATCGGCATTAAATGCTGAAAATAACACATAAAAAGCTGCGCTTCATTCCCTAGATGGCTGGGCATCATGTGCCTGAATTCCAAGAGGCTGGGTATTGATTTTGCAAGTACCGTGAGGTTGGGCAGCCTGTATGGGCTGCCCCTTACTTCCCCTACACCCCTCCTAGGGCTGGATAACCACTCGGCTATCCCTGGCCTGCCCCTAGGGCTGTCCTACAGCCCTCCATGGCCTACCCATGGCTGGTGGATACAGCCAGGACCTTCCTGGTCCTCATGGGGGTGGTTTCACACCATCCCCATGCCCACACTCAGATCCGGGGTAGTCCTATAGGCTGGCCCCTTTTCCTATAGTCAAGCCCTAACTAACTACTCAGTGATCTGGCATCCGGTACCATACCAGATACACAGAATCCCTGACATCATTCTAGAGAGAGACTCACAGCGCGGACTGGCATTGTTTCATGTGCAGGTCAGTGCACACCTGACCTTGGACTCATGTGCAGGACAATGCACTTGACCTCGGACGACTGAGATGGATCCCTGGCTGACTTGTCCCGGACTGGGCTCACATTGGACCAGTTCACCATCCCAGCTCCTGCACCTTCTGTATATAGATGTCTACGTGGCATCCAAGTGCGGGATGCATGTGACATCCCCTTCTGCTTAACTTGACGGAAGCTGCATAATCTCCAAATAATCCGTCAATAACGTCGGATAGTCTTCGAAAAACTCTTTGTCGAGCCATACCGCTTCGTGGGTCCCTCGGTCATGAAACTTAGTGAGGAACAATCTTAGTCTTCGGCTTTAGCCATGCTAGAAACGGTGCAGAAGGATCTGTTATGGAACCATAACTTCTGCTTCATCAACAATATCTGGTTCCGCTTCGTCTTTGACTTTTGATGGGATAGGACCTGCATATAGCTTTAACCAACTGCCGTGAAACACATTGTGCATAGTCCAACTCGGAGGTAGCTTTAACTACGTAGACACCTCATTAATCTTTTTCCTGATGGGAAAAGGTCCAAAGCTCCTGAAAGATAACTTTGGGCATCGCTTGCTCACCTGTTTCAACCTGTGCTTCATAATGCGAAGACAAACCCAATCCCCTTCCAAAACTTCATATCCCTTCGGTCTTTATTGGCCTGTCGAGTGTAGGCCTCTTGCGCTTTAGCCAACCTGTCTTTAACTGACTCTAAAATCTCCTGGTAAGACTCCGTTACTCTGTTCGCTTCAGGTACTGAAGGTCAACAATGACTGGAAAGGTCTTCCAAATGTTGCCTCATATGAAGTCCTGTCAATAGGTTGAAGAAAAAGAATCATTCAAAACAGCTTGAACAAAAGGCAAATATGATTTCCACTTACCTTGCTGATCGTGGACATAACACTTCAGCACATCAAAGGCCAACTCGTTGTATATCTCTGTCTGGCCGTCTGTCTGTGGGTGGAATGCACTGGAAAAATTCAATTTAGTACCAAAGTTATCAAACAATGCCCTCCAAAAATAACTGGTAAACTTGGCATCGCGGTCTGACACTATGGTCCTAGGAATCCCGCCAATCGGGTACCAATGCCGAATGAACAATTGGGCAACATCCTCGGCGGTCACATTGGCCCTGCAAGGAATAAGCATAACAAATTTGCTAAACCTATCAACAATAGTTAAGCACTGTGTATTACGCTTACTCGGACTGGGAGGCGGATTCGTGACAAAGTCCATTGAAATATCTTGGAAAGGACCCTTAGGAATTGGCAAGGGTTGTAACAATCCTATCTTCTTTCCATGAGGAGCTTTCACCTTTTGACAAATATCACAGCGTTGTACATATGAAAACACATCTCGCCTCATCTTTGGCTAATAATATTGCTGTTCCAATTTTTGCAGAGTCGAATTCATGTCCCTATGACGACCTGTAATGGTGTCATGGTCATCATGGAGAAGAGCTGCCCTGAACGACTTCATGACACAATCGGCCTTTGTAGAAAAGCCAACCATCGCGTATCAGAAAGTGGCATGGTCCTGTGGCATCCAATGCCTGTTCCCACTGTGTATCGAATTCCTCGGAATCCGCGTACGTGTGTTTCATGTCATCCAGTCCTGTACCAACAAGATCGAGTCTAGTGGTTTGAATCGTAGTCACGTGTCCCTTCTTGCTCAAGGCATTGGCTTTCCTGGAAGGTACTCAATCACACCACCGAATTGCTGGAACATCTGACTCCAGCGGTGTTGTCGATCACTCCATTGTGCACTTGGCATTGTCTGAATCTAGCGTTATGCCTGATGGTCAGTGCGAACCTCAAAGTCGCGGCCATACAGAAAATGTTTCCAATGTTTCAAGGCCTGTATAATTGCTAGGAGTTCACGATCATAGACTGAGTAGTTTTTCTCTGCGGGCAGTAACTTACGAGACATGTAAGCTACTGGATGACCATTCTGTTGAAATACACCTCCAATTGCGATGTTACTCGCATCGGTGATCACCTGAAATGGTTCATCCCACGAGGCAAGTGCTAAACAAGGTGCTTCTGATTAAAGGCACCTTGAGGTTCTTGAATGCCTCCAAACCTCGTGGAGTCATTCGAATCTGACGGGACTAACTATCCCATGTGGGCATATATTCCCATGTGGGCATATATGATGAAGCATGTACTGGTTGCAAAGAATTAATTGGTATATGTATTTGGTGCAGAGTTAAGACCAGTTGGTCTTGCATGTGCAGCTAGCACATCAAGGGGGTCCACTGTTGATTCCAGTGGGAGTGCACCGCCTGCACCTGTCCCTTCTACATAGAAACAACTCAGATGGGATGCTAAAGATGCGCAGGCCCATGCATTGATTGCTTTCTCATGTAGACGGCAAGTCATTCCTCATATATCCGTTCATGTACTTCTACTAAGGGTGCATGGGATCAGATTTGCAATGAAGCCCATGTAGCTTATCAAAAAGCTTGACATGGAGCATATGACTGAGGGTGATTCTATGGATGCATTTCTTACCTGTGTTAAGGATTTGTGAGAGGAGTTAATCAACATTAATGAGGTGATACCTGACAGTTCACTTGTTTCTATGGTTCTCAATGCTTTGCCTGAATCACTATCCCCTAGCACTTCTATTTAATCCTAACCCCCTAAATATTACAGTTATCCACTACCAACTAATGTGAATATTCCCAACAACCCCCCCATGTAGTGCTAATGTTTATATGTACAAAAGTTTGTGTTAGAATGATCAATCCTCATCTATGTGATTGGCCAAACCGGGCTGCTCCTCTAGCTGACGAATCATTCTGTGAAGATGGTTGTCCAAAATCAGCACTGAATTTGCCCTGGTCTTTGACTGCAAATGCTTGATCAATACCACGAGAAACATTGGCTTTCTTTTGCTCCTCCTGTAACAATAATCCTACCAACTCATCAAAGGTAATAGGATTAGCACCTCCTCTCATGGAAAGATTGAGAGAAAGATGGGGTGTCCCAAGCCTGCTTGGCTGTCCTGCATGACCAAATGTGGGGAATGATGCTCCTCTTTACTGAAAGAGCTAACAGTGACATGGCTTGGGCATCTCTTGAATCCCACCTCCTTTGTCCTGCACTAGGAGCGGGAGGTTCAGCAGGTTCTCCAACTGCTGTCCTTGGAGGAGGTGTAGCTAGCTGAATGGTGAGAGGGCATACGTCTTCACCGGACACAATGTGGGGAATGATGCTCCTCTTTACTGAAAGAGCTAACAGTGACATGGCTTGGGCATCTCTTGAATCCCACCTCCTCTGTTCTACAGTAGGAGTGGGAGGTTCAGCAGGTTCTCCAACTACTCTTTGAGCAGCTGTCCTTAGCTAGTTGAATGGTGAGCGGGCGTACTTCTTCACCAGACACAATACCCCATAACCCTTTGGCCACCTCATGAAACTCGAGAGACTATAGTTGGTTCCATCTAGCTTGTCATCCTGAGCCAAGATACCTAAGACATCTGGTGCAACTTGTGCCATTTTTCCACACATAAACACATAATCCCTTAACTGCAAATACTAAACAGAAAGAACCCCCCCCTGTGCTTAGAGCTTGTAGCACCCAAACTGAATGTGCAGATAAGAAAATACTGAAAAATGTTTACTGAAATGAGCCAATGCTCCTGAATGCACCAAGGGACGGAAGTGTGCTGAGATGCTTTTGAATCCAACCAAGAATTCCCCAATTTTTTTGACGTGAAGCCCTTTAACTGAAATCCCCCAAAATTGGCTGAATACAAGAAGCCCTAAATTTCCCATAATAGGCCGCGAGACAGAAGCCCTGAAAACCCTAACCGGCTAATTGAACAAAATATACCCCGTGAAATATGCTATGCCTTCACAGTGATATACTGCTTCACAGAAATTCTCCTTTCGCACCAAATAACTGAATGCCTTTGACATGCGAAAGCCTTGACTTACTTGATCCAGCGGCCAGCCATAAGCCTATTGATGAGGAACCCTAATGCAAAAGGCAATGATTAGACAAAGAGAGAAGAGAGAGATGAACTGTGTTTTCAGTATAATCATATTATACAAAAAGAGATCTTTGACTGTAGAACTGTGTCCTTTGGGCTGACTTCTGACCTCCTGCATTGACTATTGACTTGCCTCATGTGGGGGATCAGATGACTATGACTGAACTAATGCTTTTCTATTTAAAGGCTCTTAGGCTGCCCCCTCACATACCCGACTGCTGTCAGCCAGCAGTGGACAAGTTTAAACATCATTTAATGCTGCCGACTTCCCCTATCTGCTGATGGGCTTATGACCTGGCCGACAGGGCACAATGAGCATGGGCCTCTTCCTTTCTTGTCAGAGCTTGCTAGAGACCTAAATCTAACCTAAACTTACTGCCAACTCAGGGATTAGCCATGGGATGAGATTTGTCCGTGTGGAATTCCCTCCTGCTAAACTTGATGACAAGATTCCATCCTTTGACCTTTGATTGATGATTGTCATCATCCTTGTGTGCACATGAACTCCAAAACTTGTCATCCTTCCTTCTTGGCAACCTTGATTGAAAACCTTGCCATTCCTTAGGTTCCACTCCAAGTCTTATGTTGAAAATGTGCATGTGTTCCACTCTGTCCCCTTGCTTGCAAATCCATGTCCCTTGTTGGGTGTTGGACTCACACACTCACACACACAAACCTGCACATTAGGGTTAGGTGCAGGATAGAGAAGCTCACACACAAAAATGAGAGACAGAGAGAGAGAGAGAGAGCCAAAAGTGTGGTATCCACAAAATGCAAGTCAACCCTTGCATGTGTGCCACATCCATATAATATAGAAGTACAAAATATTATATGTTAGAGTGTCCTTTCACACTTGATATCCAAAGGGAAAAACCACATGGGAAAAAGTGTCCTTGGTTAAGCTTACCCTGTTCACACATAGCATTACCATAAGTGAGCATATGCCTACAAATCCCCCTTGTAGTGGAAGTGTGAAAGCAGATCACTCTCTGTATGAGAGTAAGCCCAAAGCTTTGCGGAAAGCTTCAAACTTTTCTCGAGGTAAAGCCTTTGTGAATAGATCTGCAACATTATCCTGTGTAGGGCAGTAAGATAAACTGATCTCCCCTGCATGTAGCCTCTCTCTGACATAGTGATAATGAATCGCAATGTGCTTGGTACGTGCATGAAATACTGGATTTCGTGCCACGGCCATAGCACTCTGGCTATCAGTGAGAATGGTGGTGGGTGTCTGCTGACACTCACGAAGATCAGCCAATAGTCTCCTCAACCATACACAATCTACTGTAGCTGTAAAGACTGCCTTGTACTCAATCTCACAAGTAGATGTGGCAACAGTGGGTTGCTTTTTACTCAACCAAGATATGCATGAACTGCCAAGAAAAAACAATTCCCACTGGTGGATTGCATGGTATCATAATCACCAGCCCAATCTGAATCACTGTATGCATAAAACTGCAAGCTGTCCCCCCCCTGGGATAGAACAAACCAAGATCCAGGGTACCCTTAAGATAACGAAAAATGTGTTTGATTGCTTGCCAATGCTTTGTGCCTGGGCTGTGCATGAATTTGCTCAACAAAGACACCCCAAAAGATATGTTTGGCCTCGTGTTACATAAGTAAATGAGGCATCCCACTGCCTGGCTGTAAATGCCGGCCTCAAAAGGCTCTCCAATATCATGCATAGTAAGCTGTACACCTGGTTCTACCGGAGTAGAAATGGGCTTACATTCATCCATGTGAAACCTTTTTAGCAAACTTTTTATGTACTTAGTTTGCTGTATAACAATGCCATCATCTGTATTCATAAACTGTATGCCGAGATAGTAGTGTAAAGGCCCCAAATCTGACATATCAAATTCAGCTTTCAAATCAGCTTTGAAATCTGAAATTTGTGCTTTGCTAGTACCTGTAATGAGCATGTCATGTACATACAAGATGACTATGAGAATATCGGCATCGGTTTTCTTCACATACAATGTGCTTTCAGCTGGACTATTCACATAACCTTGGCTGGTTAGATGAGCATGTATCTTATCATACCAAGCTCTTGGAGCTTGCTTTAACCCCTACAATGCTTTGTGTAACCTGCATACTTTATGTTCCTCACCAGGAACTACAAAACCAATGGGCTGATTTACATATACTTCCTCCTGTAAATCGCCATTTAAGAATGCAGTTTTGATGTCCAATTGATGCACTATCCATCCTTTATGTGCAGCCAATGCAATCACTAATCTTATTGTGGTCATTCTGGAAGTAGGAGCAAAAGTCTCTTCATAATCTATTCTCTTTTTTTGGGAGTAGCCTTTAGCCACAAGTCTTGCTTTGTACCTGTCAATAGTACCATCAGACTTTCTTTTGACTTTGTAAACCCACTTTGTTCCAATGACATGCTTGCCTTTAGGCAATTCCACAAGATCCCATGTATTGTTCTTCATGATAGAAGAAATTTCAGCTTGCATAGCTTGCAACCAATGCTCATTCTCATGTGCTTCTTCATAAGAAGAAGGCTCTTCTGAATCAAAGAGACCACCCATTGCTAATGCAGACTCCCCACGATGTATATTCAAAGCATGGCTGGAACTAGCCCTTGTTCTACCTGTGAGTGGAGCTGCAAGTTTGCTTTCTTGCAAAGTTTTCAGCAACCATCTTGGCATTGACTTGGCTGTGTCTATGGCTGTTTGCTCTTCCCTGACAAGATCTTCCACTTCTTCCATAGAAGGATGCTGAATGGCTGGCTGTTCCACATGTTCTACAGTGTAGGGGCTGGTTGATCTGATCCCCCCCTAATTGCAATGGGTAAAAGTCCATCAAACATGTCCTGTATGCCTGTATCATTGCTTTTATACAAGCTGTACATGGGCTGTTCTGAATTTTCAGCAAATACCACATCTCTACTGACAAAATTCCTTCGTGTAGTTGGATTATAAAGACGGTAACCTTTGCTCTCATTGCTGTAGCCCACAAAAATGCATTTCATTGCTTTGTCATCTAGCTTTGTTCGGAGTTGTTCTGGCACATGTGCACATGCCAAACACCCAAATGTACGCATATAGTCCACTGTTGGCTTTCGGCTATACCAAGCCTCAAATGGTGTTATGGTTTTCAAAGCTTTTGTTGGACACCTGTTCAACACATGAGTTGCACGGATTATAGCTTCCATCCAAAATTTGTGAGGCACCTTTTGTGCTTTCACCATGCATCTTGCCATCTCCATGAGAGATCTATTTTTCCTTTCAGCTATACCATTCTGTTGCGGTGTATAAGGCACAATACATTGGTGTTTGATGCCCTTTTGAAGCATATAATCCTTGAATGCATTTGACATGTATTCTCCACCTCTATCTGAGCGGAGTGTTTGGACTTTACATCCACACATATTTTCAGCCATTGCTACAAAGTGTCGAAAGCATGTAAACACATCTGCTTTTGCTTTCAAGGGGTAAGCCCAAGCAAACCTGGAGTAGTCATCAATGAATGTGACGAAGTAAAGATGCCCCCCTTTGGATGGTGTCCGCATTGGACCACATACATCACCATGTATGAGCTGTAATTTACTTTCAGCTCTAACAGCTTCATCTTTGGGAAATGGTTTTCGTTGCATCTTTCCCAAAATACACCCCTCACATACATGCCTTGGTGGAGGCTCAAGAGGCGGCATATTATCAACCATATGATGCTTCTGCAAAAGCATCAAGCTCCGAAAATTTACATGCCCAAAACGAGCATGCCATAGCTCTGCATCATGCATAGCAGGAGTGTGGGCAGCCACTGTATTTGCATCATAAGTACGCTTGTCATAGCTGTCCAGCTTACACAAGCCTTTGTATCGTGTTCCAGAAGTGACTATTTCATAACCCTTTGATGGGTCTTTTACCAAACACTTCCCATCTTCAAATTCAACCTTTAAACCTTGGTCGTTTATGGCTGAGACAGAGAGCAGATTTTTCTTTATCCCTGGAACATACAATACATTTTTCATACAAATATTGGCATCATTGGCTGCAATAAGTATGACATTGCCAATTCCCTTTACTGGATGTGTGGTATGATCTGCATATGATCCAGTGCGGCCATTTGAAGCATAAACCAAGTGCTGAAATACATCTTTGCATGAAGTGATGTGGCTCGAAGCACCACTATCAAAATACCACGATGCATTCTGTCTCTGTCAGATGCAATGCAAGACATATCAGTGTCTGAAGCACTTGGTGTGCCACTAGTGCATGTGACCAAAAAAGTGTACTCTTCTTGGATTACATTAGCTGATTGCTGTGCTTTGCCATTAGAAGAGTCTGCTATTGCATTGCCTGCTTCTTTCCTTTTCTCTTTTGCAATCCGCTTCCTACATTCACTGATGTAGTGTCCAGGCTTATGGCAGTAGTGACATTTGCCCCTCTTTTTGGGCTTGTTTGCATCCCCTTTGTCAGACATTTCACCACCAGAAGAGGGTTGTCCATGACCAGCCTTGCTAGACTGTTGTCCCCCATGCTTAAAGCTCTTTGCTTTACCCTTATCCTTGGCTGTAAATGCCTTGTCTCCCTCACGGTTACTTGATAAGTTTGCTCTTGTTTGCTCTTCCTGCAAGAGTAAACCCACCAGCTCTTCAAAAGTGACGGGATCACCACCTCCTCTCATTGAGAGGTTGAGAGAGGTGTGAAAGCCCAAGTAGGAAGGTGGTAAAGAATGAAGAGTGCTGGTGACCATCTGTCTGTCTGGGATAACCTCATCAATGTTGAGCAATTGTTCTTGCAAATCTTTCACTTTGGTGAGATGATCTGCCATGGAGTCACCCTCATCCATAGAAAGAAGATCCAATTGCCTCTTCAAGTAGGCAACTCTTGCCTCGTTGCGTACCTGATACATTTCTTCCAATGTGTCCCATGCAAGCTTTGATGTCTTGCAAGAACGAATGTGTGGAATAATAGTAATTTTCACTGAAAGGGCTATCAATGACATGGCCTGTGCATCTCTAGAGTCCCATCTCTTCTGCTCTTGTGTGGGAGCAAGCTCTACATCAAGAGCTCTTTGAGCACCTCCCCTTTGAGGCGTTGCTGGCTGTATGGTAAGTGGGCGTGTGTCATCACCACACACGATGCCCCAAAGCCCTTTGGCTACCAGCAAATTACGGATCATGAAACTCCAGGGGGAGTAGTTAGATCCATTTAACTTGTCCTCCTGGGTGAGCACACCAAATACATCTGTAGCATTCTGTGCCATGTCAACAAAATATACCTGCAAGCAAACCAAGCACCAATGTGCATTGCTAGGCAACCAAATGTCCTGTGTAAATGTATGCCTGCAAACCAAAGCAAGTGTAAACCTGCACTAAATTGTCCAATTACACACAATGTGTATACAGACGCGACAAATCACAGCTGTAATGCCCAATTACATGCTCCAATCTGAAAATCCCCAATTTTTATGCACTCCAATTGCTTCAATGTGCATCTAATTGGCCAGTTTTTCACAAAAGCCCCAAACTTCTGCAACTGAAAGAGGTTCAATTTGCTGATTTTGACCTCAATTTTGAAAACCCCCAAATTGCAAGCAAAGCAACATGCCCAATTTTTTTCAATTTGTCCTGAAATTGAGAAATCCCCCAGATTGCCTGAACCCTTTACCACATGCACTGTAGTGTCTGCAAAATCTTTAGGCAAGGGCAGCACGTGTGAGGAAGCAGGTGCTAGGCGGGGAGCAGACAGTTGAACATGTTGACGGGGCAGTAGGGAGGCGTAGCCGTTGGTGGGAGCTGGCGGAGCTGGAGACTCGACGAGGAGGAGCACACGGAGCTGCAGACGGGGGCCACGTACACAGCCAGGTGGAGGCGGTTTGCGCAGGGCGAGCACGGTAGTTGCAGGCAACTCGTCGGGGGCCCGGAACGGGCTTGAGTCGTCGGCCCGGGCATGTGCGGAGCTCGGAGTAGGCGCGGCTGTTGGGGAACAGGAAGGGAGCAGCAACGTCGACCGGAACGGAGCAGATGGCGGGGCGGTCGGAATGGAGCTAAGATGGGGGGGCAGCTACGACCGGACGGAATGGAGCAGCGACAGAGGTCGTCGAATGGTAGGCGCTGCTGGGCGGTCGGAACGGGACACCGACGGCAGCGGGTCTGGGCAGGCGGAACGGAACATCGGCGGGGGCTATGGGCGGTCGGAACGGGACACCGACGGCAGCGGGTCTGGGCAGGTCGGAACGGAACAGCGCCGGAGGGTTGAGCGGCGGTGGTGGGCTCCCCACTAGTGCCGCTGGCTTTTGGTGGCCGGAAGTGGCTGACGGAGGCGGAGGCAACGGAACTGCCGGCCGGAATCGACGAACGAAACCTGCGTCGACGGAACCGTCGGATGGACGGTGACGGAATTCCGCAGAGCGACGGAAATCTGCAGGTTTTCTTCCAGCGGTAGAATTTCAGGGCCAGCTCCCAGCTTTGATACCAATTGTTGGGTGTTAGACTCACACACTCACACACACAAACCTGCACATTAGGGTTAGGTGCAGGATAGAGAAGCTCACACACAGAAATGAGAGAGAGAGAGAGAGAAAGAAAGAAAGAAAGAAAGAAAGAAAGATTTTATTAACGTCATCCAAAAGACCGAACTCGGCCTATGAGACAAATCGGAGTACCTGTATGGGGTATCCTCTGTCATCCCAACAAAATGAAAAAGTACTGAACAAAAAAAAAAAAAAACTGAATCTGGGTGTGTAGGGGATGGAGCTCTACTACTAGGAGAAATGCAAAGCTATATGCATGGAGTATACAATCATGATATGCAACCTAGCTAGCTCCATCCTGTACCATACTGGGGGAATAAAATGGTATACATCAGTGAAGGGGGTGTCCACAGCTCCCTGAAGAACATGCCTGGGTGTGCTCTGAAGCGAACCAGTCGCTCCGCACCCTCTCTATGAAACTGAGCTCTGATCTCTGTCATCTCTCTCTGGTATAGGCGTGGTGTCCGAAAGCCAGGTGTCCTCTGTCTCCTGCGGGCTCTAAGTGTCTCTGCTCTCTGGAGAGTAATTCCCTGCTGTGTAGGGGCTGGGAGGGGGATGGATCTCTGAAAAAATGCAGTAATCTGTGTCTGTCGCCCCCCCTCTGGAGCTGCCTGAGCCTGTAATAATGTCTCTCTGTGTCGCTGTATGTCTAGAATGTATCTCCCAAGTATGCGCTGGTCTGCTGCCTCAAAGATCTGGCGTAGGGAACGTGGCTCTCTGAATAGAATGGGATATCTCTCTCTGATGGCTGTATATGCTCTGCATCTGCATACATAATGCTCCTCACTCTCCACCTCCTCTCTGCACAATCTGCATACCCTCTCCTCTCGGGGGATCCGTGCTGCTCTGCCAGTCTCAATCTCCAATCGGTGTGATGAAACTTTGAGCTGACCAATAGCCACTAGGGAGCCGTGTGGTAAAAAGCCCTCCATGTATCTAGGCCTCTCTATAAATCCATCATCAGTGATACTCATGAAGTGATCTCTGTAGTATAGCATCTTCGGTGGAAGAGGCTGTGTAGGCGATATCCATGTCTCTCGTGTATAGAGCTGCCATAGATCCTGTCTCAATACTCTGTTCCTCTCACTATGAGAGAGACGGATATGTGGTGCATCCCTGTCATATTGGAATGGTGGTAGATGATCCATGTCTAGGCCATGCTGTGAGAACCAATGTGTGACCTGTGCATACCATGATCCTCTGTCTCCTGCCTAAGCCAACTGTCTAGATGCCTCAAAAGCTCTGTATGACAATCTGTCCTGTGGCATCTCTTTGAATCTGTCTAGCAGGCATATAGTCTGAAATATGGCCTCTACCATCATAGGAGGCGCAGCAAACTCTGCTCGGATAATGTCATGAGGTACAGACGGTTTGCTGCGTATCATGCATGCCATCATGAGGGCCTGTGGTCTCTCTATCTGTGTCCACCAATGGGTAGCAAGGCCTGGCGCCCATACCGCTGCTCCATACATCAATGCCGGTGTGACTAATGTGTCAAATAGCCACCCCTTCGTCCGGGGCTCCTGAAAATGCGCCTGGTGGCACTGTCTCTCTAGCATAGCCAATGCTGCATATCCCCGTGTCAATCTAGCTCTGGCTGCTGAACCCATGGTGAAGCGTGTGGCTGTTGCAGAGAAGGTAACCCCTAGGTACACGTATGATGTCACCACCTCCACCTGGCATCCTGCGAGAGTGAATGTCAGCTGACTCCTGCCCTGTCTCGATGTATGAAAGACCATAACCTTGGTTTTCCCAAGGTTCACAGTAAGACCCCTCTGTGTGCAAAAATCATCAAGTGCATGTAGATGCTGTTGTAGACCACCTGGAGACTCTGACACTAATACAATATCATCAGCATAGAGCATAATATGTACTGAGGTACCTGCTAAATCAACTCCATCTCCGCCTCCCCGTGTAATGAAGTCAGCCACCTCATCAATGTATAACCCAAATAGCGTGGGGGAAAGTGGGCATCCCTGCTTCACACCAATGGTGCTAGCAATAGTCTCGGACATACCTCCTGGACATCTGACTCGCCCAAAAACCTGCTCATATAATGCATAGATGCCCCATGTCATATTTGCTGGTATGCCAAGAGACTGCGGGCGCTGAAAGAGCCTCTCTCGTGGTACTGTGTCAAATGCCTTGCGGAAATCCACAAAGCAGCAATAGAGCTTTCTCTTCCTCACTCTGGCCTGATCAATCATACATCTCAAAGTGAATACATGGTCAGTGGTAGAGAGAGAGAGAGAGAGAGAGAGAGAGAGAGAGAGAGAGAGAGAGAGAGAATGAAATGATATATTAACGTCTTCAAAAGGCCAAAATGACCTATGAGACCAAATAGGTTACAACAATTGGTGGATCTGATACAATGTCTGTGTAAGGAAAGCTAAAGGAGAGAGAGAGAGAGAGAGAGAGCCAAAAGTGTGGTATCCACAAAATGCAAGTCAACCCTTGCATGTGTGCCACATCCATATAATATAGAAGTACAAAATAGTGTCCTTTCACACTTGATATCCAAAGGGAAAAACCACATGGGAAAAAGTGCCCTTGGTTAAGCCCTGTTCACACATAGCACTACCATAAGTGAGCATATGCCTAGAACAATGGTCTTCTTTCTGAGGATGATCATGCCTTTGCTCCACCCTTGGAACTGTTTGTGAGAGCCTCTGGTATGCCCCTTTGAGCATTCAACTCCCAGGGCTGATTTTTGTGGTTTTGGCTGATGCTGACTGCGTTTCTTGCTATGGATTCTGTGCGCCTTCTTGGGACTTTTAGTGCTTAGCTTGGCAGAGCCTGATGCTGTGATACGAATGTGACATGCGGAAGCCTCGACTTACTTGATCCAGCCCTAATCCTACTGATTAGGAACATTAATGCAAAAGGCAATTATTAGAAGAGAGAGATGAACTGTGTTTTCAGTATATTGATATTATACAAAAAGAATTAACTCATCCATCAATCAATCTTATCTCATTGAGTCGTGCATTACTCTCTCTCTAAAAGCTTTTGTTTTCTCTCTCTCTCTCTCTCTCTCTCTCTCTCTCTCTCTCTCTCTCTCTGCATTTTCAGTTTTGTTTCAGTTTTCCATGACGATGATATTCCATGGATACTTGTAATCATCCTTTGTCTCATAGGCCCATCGGGCCTTTTGTAAGACGTAAATATAACTTTCTTTCTTTTTTTCTTTCTTTCTTTCTCAGCCATGGTAGTCTTCCACCCTCCATAGCTCCTCGTTTATATTATTGTGAGCGCTTTGATTCCCAACAAATGGTATCAGAGCTAGGGTTTTTCTTTTTAGGTTTCCTACTACTTCTTCACCTGTGCGCCATCTCCTTGCTTGTTGCTGCCCGTCACAATTTTGCTCATGCAGACGTACCCCCCTCTGCTGCAGTTCTTAGCCTTGCTTGCATTCAGCTGGCGCATCACATCTTGTTGTTTTTTATTATAAAGGTTTCAATAACCTTAGTAAAAAGGCCATGTTAGCAACAGCTCGACAGAGTCGCCATTTCTTCAGAGTTGCTGCCTCCAGCGACAGCTGTGCTTAGCACCAGTGTCCAGCACATTCATGTTAGGTATTTCGGAGTGGGATCTAACTCTACGTCTAGTGTGATGTGAGTAATGATGTATGCAACATGAGGTTAGTAGTAAGGCATACCTCATTAAATAAGGTCAATAGAGGAGGTTGTAAATAAGCCCATAAAAGGGGCAGCATTGTACTTGTCAAATCAATCAAGCAAGTCAGTATTTTGTGCCCAATCATTTGAGTGTTTTGTACTCTCTCTCTCTCTCTCTCTCTCTCTCTCTCTCGCTCGCTTAGCCATGGCCGCTACTGAAGCTTTCCATCCACCTTAGGGTTATATTTTGATCCAACATTGGTATTAGAGCCCTCTCGACCTCAACTTAGAACCTCTCTTGCTTCACGCTCTTTATGTTTCAGCTCTGCACCTCTAAGTTTCAGTCCTGCACCTGTTTGAGGGAACCCTTAGGCATTGGCGAAGGACTGTACCCCAATGTGTTGCACCTCTACACCATCTACCTTGGTTGGCCAAGTCAAGGACTCCGTCGTCGGCCCAAGTTCGGAGGCTCGTTTTCCTCACGCGCAAGCAAGGGAGCGTAGCAAGCACTACATCGCAAGGACGGACCCCTTCTCCCCTAGGACTTCCACAACGGATCTTTGTCGATGGAGTGCTGCGCGGGCAGTGGTTGGGGGGGGGCGGGGGGGGGGTGGCAAAAGGCTCTGTTAATATCGATGGGCAGTCCTCTCTTGGCGACCAATGCAAGAGAGAGAGTTTGTAGCCCTGGGGGTATCGCTGCTGCCACCGAAACCTCATCTACCTACCGTGCCCTCCATTCAGCCAACTAGCTCTTACTGACAGTGCTGCTCATCATTGACAGGAATTGATTCAACACTTGTGTGACCTCATCAGTGAGCTCTCTCCTCTTGAGGTGTTGAGGTGCTGACAATCAGCCCCAATCTTCTTCAATCAGTGCATCAACCTATGTACACTTCTGAGCTGCAGACCTGCACCCTTGAGGTAATGAGAAACCTTAATCAATTGCAAACCCTAATTCTGATTAAACCCTTATTTGCATCCAAAACGTAAATTCCATGAAACCCTACTAATTTCTTGTTGAAGCCCTAATCTTTTTCCATCACTCTAATTCAGCTGAGAATCTTGTACTTGCAAATCCTAACTGCATCTACAATATATATATATATATATATATATATATATATATATATATGTTTTGCTCATCCTCTAATATTACAGCACATACATGTAATTAGTATCATTTGCATGTAAAATATAAAAACTTTTACATTTACATCTCTAATTACACCCTAGTTTACCTACATAAAGTAGAAATTTAGCATTTTGAGGGGGTTTTCAAATTTGACAATACTTATGCAAAAATTAGATCTCCTAGCAAATATAAATTCGGGCCTTTTTGCATTTCCACATTCTTCATCACTCTAAAAGCCTAATTTGTCGATTTTGAGAGTCTACCACCTTATCACCTTGCATAAGCTTTCATAAGTCTTTTGGAGGTCCTCAAACCAAATGGTTTGAGGGTAAATATTTAACCGCCATATGTAGTTGTTCCCATGGGCTTCATCAACGACATCTTCTTTGGGGCAATCTTACCGACTTTATCATATGAAGAGCAAGAGTGTGCACACGTGTGCAATAGCTACGTAGGGAACATCTTCTTGCTCAGAAGATCTTGGTTTTTTTGCTTCATTTATGTTTTTAGGTGTGTGTTTGAGTCAATAAGGGTCCTTTGCTCGGGTTGTCCCCCAAAATGTGTACTTTTTATTTTCTCTTTTATATGCACCAAACTTGAAAATTTCTCATAAACCCTAGCTAGGAGTAATGGGGGTGACAAAGAATAGTCATGCTACTTTACCTAGGTTTACTCGAGATTTTGTTACCACAACACGGGAGGTGTTGCGGGGTGAATTTGCCGAGGGGGGATTGCAAGGTCGGGTAGCTGATGAAGACTTTTTTGCATTAGGGTCTCACCACTTATTCGCTCCAAAGGGGGTTTTGTTTGGTATTTCGGAGTCAAGTGTGGGAACTAACTCTATGTTTAAGTGTGGGAACTAACTCTATGTCTAGTGTGATGTAAGTAATGATGCATGTAGCATGAGGTAAGTAGTGAAGTCATACCTCATTAAATAAGGTCAAAAGAGGAGGTTGTAACATTAGCCAATAAAAGGGGCAGCATTGTACTTGTCAAATCAATCAAGCAAGTTAGTATTTTGTGCCCAATCATTTGAGTGTTTTGTACTCCCTCTCTCTCTCAACCATGGCTGTTATTGAAGCTTTCCATCCTTCTTAGGGTTAGCTTTTGATCCAACAATTCATTGTATTGCCCGATTTGCATCTCAGTCGACACCACATATAAGTTGCAGCCTGCCTTAGTCATCGTCAACCTGCAACCTGCAACAACAGTAGAGGTCAAGGGCTTTCTTAAATTTTTTTTGGTGAAAATGCTTAATTAAAGCCTCTACACCCAATTAAAATTACGCCTTTTCCCAAAATCATCTCTTTGTATCAAATACTAGCCCTGTGACAAAGCAGTGACACAAATTGGCCTTGGCCTTGGTCTTGTAGATAGTCTAATTCATCATGTAGACTTCAAGAAGACCAGCAAAAGAGGTATGGGACAAGCTTGAAAACCTATTTGGTAATAAAATTAGTAATTCCAAGGTTTTTCTCAAGCAAAGATTCTTTGGCTTGAAGATGAGTGAAATATAAATTTGGGTGAACATTTAAACAATTTGGGCTCCCTGATTCACAACTATCTAGCCTAAAAGCAGAACCAGATGAAGACGAAAAGAAAGCTATCCTCTTATCAACATCGAAGATTTGGCGTGGGCGTGTGTGATTTAGTTATGTATTTGTCTATTTTTGCAAGTTATTATTACTATTATTATTATTATTATTATTATTATTTCTCCGGTGTCTCTATTAAGTGTTTAAATTTGTTTTTTTTTCTTGTTGTTGCTTGTTTTTGTTGATTCTCTTCTTTCTTTTAAAATTATTCATAAGTTCAGATTCATCTGGCCTTATGACGGTATATTGAAGATTTGGTAAAGTATGTAGACATCCTAACTTATCATAGGGTGAAGAGACATACTTCTTTTGATGACATGGTTGTAGCTGTAATAGATGAAGATCGCTGTCTCAAAAAGCAGCAAGATAGAGGAGTTGACCTTGACAAAGTCAGGCTATCAGATGCACCTTGTGCAAGAAGAAGCTTGGACATGCAGAGGCCTGATGCTTCAAGAAGATGACCAAGGAGCAAGAAACGGTACATGCAAACTTGGTGGTAGAAGAAGAAGAAGAAGAGGAAGAAGAAATAGGGGAAGCATCCTCAACAGTGGAACATGCAGTTGGTGTTATGGATAATCTTCCGGTGTGATGGATAATCTTTTCTAAAAGAAGAAGATTATGATTGGGCTTTTGAAAGCCAACATATGTGAGTGTCATGGGTCCTCTGCTCGGGTTGTCCCCCAAAAAAGATTCGTAATAAGTGCTCGACATGTATGTCAGTCTTTATGTGCTTGTCTTGCCTTGTGTTATAAAAGGCTTTAGTACTTCAATTTATCCTTGTTTAGGTCCAGGGGGTTGATTTCTCAGAGACTAATGTAAGTGAAAGTTGTGAGAGTGATCAAGCTCTTTTGGCACGTGTTCCCTAGACCTTTGAGTCTCATGCTTGTTAAGCCTATGAGCCATGCTTGTTGAGCCTCTGAGCCTTTTGTGCCAAGCTCACTGGCTTCTTAACCATGCTTACTAGCGTCTGAGTCTGCAGCAGGGAACATGTCTTAGATGGAGCATTAGAGTGCTGTGTTGAGCACAAATATTGAAGGTTGTCTCAAGGCATTCCACCATTGCTCTGAAGGGGGGTTTGTTGGGTGTTTCAGAGTCTGTGTCGTATGTGTACTCCTGTTTGTGTACCCACTTGTGTTTGTGTGTGAACAGTCCCTAAAAGGGCTAAGTGTGTTAGTGTGTGTGAACCCACCCTTAGTGTGGATAAGATAAGTGTGCCATGTGTCACTTGTCTAACATGTGTGTGATTCCCTTGAGTCAAAAGATAAGGCTTACACCCTATAAAAGCATATACTTGGTGTCACCAGCCTCAGCTAAATGTCACGCAGAGCTTTTGAGGCATCCAGACAATTAGCTGAGGCTGGTGACACAGGATCATGGTATGCACAGATTATACATCTATTGAGGGTGGGAAATAGATCACTTACCACCTCTTCAGTATGATCTTAATGCTCCACATATGCAGCTCTCACACAGTGAGAGGAACAGAGTTATGCAACAGGACTTATTGCAGCGCTATATGAGGTGGACATGGATCACACCCCACCAGCCCCTGCCTACGAAGATGCTATACTACAGAGATTGTTTTATGAGCATCTTAGAGGATGGATTTATTCAGCGACTCGGATATATGGATGTTACATGGAATCGGTAGACCAGCGCAGATTTGACCAGTTCTTGCTAGAGACACATCGCCACAGAGAGGCACTGCTACGGACTAATACCATAGGGAGAGGTGGGCTCCAGCTCCAGCTCCAGCTCACTGATTTCTTCCAGAGATCTATCCCAGTGTCTACCCTGACACAGGAGGGGGTTACACTTCAGTGCGCTGCGGACCTCCGAGCCAGATGGAGACCAAGAGCACTAGGCTATCATACTCCCAGACTACATCAGAGGGAGATTACAGAGATGCAGGCTCGACATAAGCACCATATCCAAGAGCGGCTAGCTCACTTACACTCACACCCGGAGATCATGCTCCAAGGGATTTTTACCTCGCCATCGCCTATGTATCGCATATTACACCCCCATTATGGTACTGGTTGGAGCTAGACAGATCTGCATTGCATTCTTGTATACCCTATGCATATAGGTTGCATACTGAGCCTTTAGCAGTAGTGCTCCATCCATCGCACCCCCCCCCACTAGCTCAATACTTTCATAGTTTATTTCATGTTTATTTTGTCCTTTTTTCTGGACATCCAGAGGACATTGACAGTTGTACATTGATTTGTCTTATAGGTCGAGTTCGGCCTCTAGTAGATGTTAATACATCTTTCTTTCTTTCTCTCTCTCTCTCTCTAGCCATGGAAGTCTTCCATACCTGATTGGTGTCGGCTAGTAGAGAACAAGTGCTTACATCATTTAATGGTGCTGCCTTCCCATGTATGATGGGCTTACGATCTGGCCAACGAGGCACAATAAGCGTGGGCCTCTTCCTTGCGTGTCAGAGCCTGCTAGAGACCTAAATCTAACCTAAACTTGTTGTCAACTTAGGGATTAGCCATGATATTACCAATGTCCACGTGTGTGCACCTGACAACGCCTTGGAAAGAATAATAGTAAAAAAGTACAAGATACTTAATGGTTACAAGTTTTATCATAACTCTCTGCCACCAGCACACACGACCTTGATGGAATGCCTTTAGACACCCACTATTGGGCACGGATGAAGTTAGTGGGGATGTTGTAGTATCAAGTCCATACTAAGCATGATGGAGTTTGTCCAAAGTCAGAGAACTCTCTGCCGTCTGTGAGGCTGTGCATTGGAGCTGATACATTTCAACGTATGCATAATTTACTTTCTTTCATTGATGTTTTTTTTAAGGAAAACTTGGGTGTATTTTTTAAAGAAGAAAAGTGAAGCCTTTGATAAATTCATAAAAGGAGGGCTAAATTGGAGCATAAGGTCAAGGTTCTCAGGACAGATTGGGGAGGTGAATAGATGTTTGAAAAGTTCATAAGGTATTGCAAGTAGCACGGGGTCTAGAGATAGCTAATTAATTCTGACACTTCATTTCAAAATGGGTTGATAGGAAGAATAGGTCTATTGTGAAGATCACTTCAGTCATGCCTCACGACAGGAATATGACTTGCACATTTTGAATGGTCTGAGTGTCAAGAACCTCCGAGACCCGTATCGAGGTGGTTGCACCTGCTGACATTGAGAGACTCAGGAGTACTCTTGAGGGGAGTAGAATAATGGTATTAAGAGGGTTAAGGCTCATCATGGAGAGGAATGCAGGACAACAGACTCATGAGAGTCAGTTGGTCAGTTATGCCTTGATCATAGTTGTTTCTCATACCGGTACGAATGGGTTCGTACGGTACGATACCGTACGATATCGTACGGTATCGTCCCCCCCCCCCCCAAAAATATTTTTCCTTGAAAAAAAAAAATCCCAAATGCTTAAAAAAAATATAGAAACCCTGCTTTACGAAGATCCCAAATGCTCGCAATACTTCGCAACTTTTGTGTCCACTCAGTATTCCATATGGGGTTGTTGAGAGACCTAAAAAATCTGGCGAGGTAGACTGGTAGTGTACACATGATTGGTAGGATGAGAGAATCTTGCTACATCACTTGGGGATCCCTGGTATAGGTAGGCTAGACAATTAGATTCTCAAGTTATGTACGAGGGAGAAGATTTGGACATGGCCATTTTGATCTAGAGAGGAGTTCCTAAACTTATCACCCCCTCGTATTTGTGCAAGGATGGTCCCTTAGTCATAAACGCTACACTGGGAGACCTTTGGTATTGCATTACCCATCCAGGTTCTTTTTTGGAGACAATCGGGAGATCCAACCGGGAGAGACACATATCCATGTTCTGGTTCCTCAAGCATTGTAGACTCCTCTCCTCCCAACCTTCCCTCACATTCAAGCTTGAAGCTCCATAGGTTGTAAGTGAAAAAGAAAAAAACCGTATTTTATCGTATGGTATCCGAAAATTTCATATCGTACCAAAAATTCCCGTACGGTATCGTATCGTACGGTATCGTATTTTCGTACCGTGACAACCATGGCCTTGATGACACAGATTATGCAGGTTTCCAAGCCCAGATCAGTGGAGGAAGCACTGAGACAGTAGGTTTGCAGCCATGTAGAGTGAGCTCGATGCTGTAGAGGGGAATCACACTTTGGGAGTTGGTTAAAAACCGAGTGAAGGGGAAGGTAATTGAATTCAAGTGGATGTTTAAGACAAGGTTTCACTTAGAAAGAACATCAAATAAACACAAGGCCCTACATTCTGCCAAGGGATATGCCCAAAGAGGAGGGATTGACTCCGATGAGACCCTTGCTCCCAGCTACTCAGCTGCTCCCTGATCTCATTGCTTTGTTGGCCCCTGTGCTGTGCAGCACTGCTTTGACCAGCCACCGACCTGGAGCACCTTCCCAGATGGCCTGCCCTAGACTGCCCTTGAGCTGCTAGTAACCACCCCTTGTCGCATGTAAAATGGGGCACCTCTCTTTTCAATTCACTTACTAACAGGCGATGGAATCCACACAAGTGGAGGAGGAGGGACCACACATAGTTGTTTGCAGCCCTGCAACAGTTGTAATTGAGGATTTTATGCATTTAATTTTCTATTGAAATAAATCACATTTTCTGGAATTCTCGTTCATCAAGTGTTTGCTGTAATTACTCTAATCTCTTCCACTACTTCAAACCTGTGCAAGCTTCCGCATTTTCTCTGCATAGTTTGAGGTTTATTTTCACATATATGACACCCTTAAAGCATGAGGGGCTGGAGACAAGGCTTGTGCTCTGGAAAGCTTTTTTTCTAAGAAATGATTGCTTTGATGGAATGTTAATTCGTTGCAGATCATCCCACAAGCAATTTGCTCTAGATATGGACTTGCAGTTGGAGCCAATTTGGTTTGGATGGTTCGAATATTGATGCTCATTTGTTTTCCAGTGGCATATCCTGTCGGCAAGGTAATTTTTCCTGAAATTTCCTACATGTTCTTTCTGCTGAGAGGAAACCCTCTCTTCACCCGAATCTTGTGTTTTGAAAGGTCTAGGTGGCTGTGGGATCTGAGGTACGGGGAAGGACTTTGAGGTAGTAGCAGCAGCATACTCTCCTAAGCTATGGATTGGTTTTTCTTGTCTGCAGTTTTTGGATCTAATATTGGGACACAATGATGCTGGCTTGTTCCGGAGAGCTCAATTGAAGGCACTAGTCTCCATTCATGGGAAAGAGGTATGCATGCAACAAAACTGAGTCTATAAGCAACTTCAGACATGGTCTCTGTGGTGCTTTCCTTGATATAGCACATGTGTTCGGTGGGCACGAAAGGACAGGCACACAATCTTATAGCTGTTTGTTTGCATTTTACGCTAGGAAGGTAAAGGAGGCGAGCTTACACATGATGAAACCACGATAATTAGTGGAGCGCTTGACCTAACCTTAAAGGTATGGGACATCTCTTGTGACGGCTTCATATATGGCAAAAGGTACAGGTATCATTTGTATGCTTCTCCTTGCAGACGGCAGAAGAAGCAATGACACCCATTGAGTCGACATTCTCACTGGATGTTGATTCCAAATTGGATTGGTACTCTCTCTCTCTCTCTCTCTCTCTCTCTCTCATAGGTCATTATGGCCTTTTGAAGACGTTAATATAACATTTCATTTCATTTCATTTCATTTCTCTCTCTCTCTGTGTCTCTCTGCGTGCGCGTGTGTGTGTGTGTATGTACATTCCGCTCATCCTTCGGAGATGTATCATGTTAGGCATCATGCATATGTCTTGGTGCTATTTTGTGAAACAAGCCCCAAAATCTCTGAGGATGACTTGTGTATGAGGGCTATTTCACACAAAAACCAGGGGGCTGGTTGCTATCTGGCTTACCACCCATTCTTAGCTCACCCCTCAGCTAGAGGCTAGATTCAACCATTGACCCATCTATGCACGTCGCTTGAGCATCAGTGTCATTGATGCTCACTATCCAGCTAGATCTAGGCCTGAGATGTCTGATTTGAGCAATTTAGTATTGGGAGCTACAGTAAAAACATCTGCTATAAATAAGGCATACTCTAGGTCCTTCCACATTGGGCACCCACCCAAGGCACATTCGGTAGCCAGTATTGTGATAACTCCTAGGCACATTCGGTCGCCAGTATTGTGTGCTCCTCAGCTACTGTTTTGGCAGTTCTTGTCTTGTCATCTTTTCTGTGTATTCCTCAAAACATGCTAATTCATGGAGAAAATGCTGTGTGTGCAGGGAAGCAATGGGAAGGATTTTGGCCACCGGCCACAGTCGGGTCCCGGTCTATTCAGGGAACCCTAAGAACATAATAGGGTTGCTGCTGGTCTGTTCAAGACCAAGATTGTGATGTTTTATTGAGCTTTTATTCCTCAAGGCTTCTGTATAGCGTCAGTTGAATTGTGATGCCATGGTTTATTCTTCCTTAGGTTAAAAGTCTCTTAACTGTTCGTGCTGAAGCTGAGACCCCTGTAAGCGCTGTTTCAATAAGGAGAATACCAAAGTAAATCTCTAATCCCAAATAAATGCTTGAATGGATGATGCCCGTTTTTCAAACTGTTAACTTATGGCCTGTGTAGAGTGCCTGCAGATATGCCATTGTATGATATACTCAATGAGTTCCAGAAAGGGCAGAGTCACATGGCTGCGGTAGTGAGACGAAGTGCAAACATGAAGGTTGCAGCCACAGGGAATCACAACAATGATTCGGGCCTAAATGAAGACAAAACAAACAGGTCTTCATCTGAACAAAGTGGTGGTGGCACCAATGCATCTGAGGTTAAGATTTATATCAACAAGGGAGGTAGTGATGCGGTGCATGCAGCCACAGAAAATACACCTGATCAAGCACTAGCAAAAACCACAGCAACAGAGGTTTCAGATGATCTAGAAGAGGGTGAAGTTGTAGGCATTATCACTCTTGAGGATGTTATTGAAGAGCTGCTTCAAGTAAGTTATCTCAAAGTGAATGGAAAAGAAAGAAACTGATTAATTGATTAATTTAAACTTAGTTTGTAAAATCGCTAGCTAAGAAGTTGACCAATCAAGTGAACCATGATACAACTGCATCTAGCGTTGGGTGTGGAAAGAAGACGTGTGTCCCTATAAATATCCATCAAGCTTCTGCCCCTCTGCCTAAGCAATGATAATTGGTCATAGCACATCTCGATGCCTTTGTATCATGAGAACCACTTGTCTTTGTTTGTCTGTTAGAGGTTCTTTGGTGTGATGCCTTTGCGTTTTCAGGCATTGCGTTTCTCTGTTTTTGCGTTTAGGATTTTTAAGGTTTGTAAGGGTTTACGGTTTGGCAGCTTTGGGGCTTCTGCCTCCTCTCAACGGACTAGGCAGCGCACTGACAGCCCATGTTCCGCAACTGCCACCCCGCCTCTCAGGCGTCTCCCTGGATAAGGCAATCCAGGTCATTATGATCAATCAGGGAGTTGCTTGGCAGTGTCAGGACATGCCGGCGTCAGGATAGTGCACGGGAGATTATTGCTAGTATTGCAACCTATAGAAGGCCAGATGCACTGAGGCAATTGAGGGCACTTTGGTTATGAGTCACAATACATTTGTAGTATTTGGAGCATAGACACAGGAAATGACCGTTTCCAAGGGTAGAAACGTGGAAATGTCGTTTTTTGGGGGGGGGGACCATGATGCATGAAACGTTGAAGAAACACTAATCGACTAGCAACGGGCGTTTCTCACAGGGATCGCATGAATAGGCGGCTGGAAACGGGCGGAAACGTGCAAGGCGTGGCTGTTTTTTTTAAAACGTTTGAAGCCCGTTTTTTTAAATAGAAAAGCACAGCCAGTTTTTTTTAAATAAAAAACGTGCTAAGATAGAAAAGCGTAGCCGGTTTTTTTTTAATAGACAAGCGCAGCCCGTTTTTTTCCAAAAAAAAAAGTGCAGCACGTTTTTTTTCCTTCCATTTTTTTTTTCTAAACGTTGGGCATAAGCTTCCTTCCGTTTTTTTCTAAACGTTGGGCATAAGCTTCCTTCCGTTTTTTTCTGTACGTTGGGCTGTGGCCCGTTTTCTTATGTACATTGGGCTGTGGACCTGTGGTTGCAGAATCTGTATAAAAAACTCAATAAAGTGTACTTTCTCACAAGAGTCTCTCTCTCTTTCTCTCTCTCTCTCTCTCTCTCTCTACATCAACCATAGTGCAGCCAGTTCCTCTTTCTTTCTCTCTCTACATCAGCCTTGGCCCCTTTCTTTTGTATCCTTCCTACTCTCTCTCTCTCTCTCTCTCTCTCTCTCTCTCTCTCTCTCTCTCAGGCTGCAGACAAAGAAGATTCTACGTGCAGAGTTGGTCCCGGAGCCAAACTTGTGTGAGCTACAAATCTACACCGAACCTACACCAGTAGGTATTTTTTTAAATCAATATTTGCATATGCCTTTTTTTTGGGCATTTTTTGAGGCCTTCAATTTACCCTTTTTTTTTTCTAAATTATAAGTTCTTTCAACTCTTGTCTGTAATATTTTGGTGACTGGTGAGGCCTTTTCATGTGGGTGTGCTTGCTAGTATGACGTTCTATGAGCAAACTGTTTGCTTTTGTCGCCCCTGTGTGGCGGAACGACAATATATCGAAACTGCCGGATGTCGTTGCCCTTTGCCATTAAGGGAAAGCCTAGATTTGGTTGATGTGATTCGAAAGAGGGCCCAGCGTTGCCGGTGCATGCCTCTATGGTTTTGGCTTGACGATGACTGCTTAAAAAAGAAAGAAGAATATGTTCGAAAATGTCGTTGTCGTCATTGGGTCCCTATGTGGCAAGATGTGCCGCTTGCACAAGCACCTTCTCCTATTGAGGGACTTCCTCTAGGAGGAGTTACTGCCATTCCAAATGTTGAAAACTCACCTTGAATTAAGGCAGTTGCCATGTGTTTGTATCGTGAACTTATCCTACAGAAATATTAATGGAAAAATAACGCTCGCTTTGTCGCTTGCTCATTAATTTGCACAATGTAGTCCAAATGTTTTTTTCATTTCTTATTGAAAACTACTATGTAATATTGGCAGCGTCAATTATGGCTCCAAAGAGAACCGTCATGTCTAGCTCGAGGAGGCCCAAATCCTCCTCTTGGACTTGGTGGGATGAGGTCGTGGAGGAGTACGCCTACAAAACGGGTGGCACTAAGTGCTGGAAATGCAAATACTGCAGTCAAAGTAAGAGCGGGAGTGCATCTCGCATTTGATCGCATTTGCTTCATGTCTCAGGACAGGAAATAGCATTTTGTTCCTCCATTTCTAGCGAGAGGCGGGAGGAGCTCCGAAGGAAAGAGAAGGACATGCAACCAGCTCCAACAGCTCGACGGACGGGGAATGGAGTGTATCCTACTACATACGTGGGATCTTCACAAAGCGTAGGGAGCAGGATGCCATCATTTTTTGGACCTACGGCCACACCGTTTGGGCCACCTCCAACACTGCCCAGGGGAGCTTCAATGAGGCAGAGCACTCTTCCAGGTCGGTGGGATCCTAAGGAGGAGGAGGAGGAGGAGGAGGTGGATGCAGCAGTTGGTTGTTTCTTCTACGATGATGCCATCGCCTTCCAAGCAGCCCGGAGCTTCTATTTCAAGGATATGGTGAGAAAAATTGTAGAGTTTGGATCCACCTACACTCCCCCTACTTCTGAGGCCTTGAGGACCACTATCTTGTCAAAGGAGGACACAGTGCATGCAGTGTGACGGAGGTTGTGAGGGCCTCCTGGGAGCGGAACGGCATCACTCTAATTACAGATGGATGGAGTGACACGCGGTCTAGGTCGATTCATGGAGTCATTGCCTATTCTAGGGGGCAAGCATACTTCATCAGTGCACATGACGCATCGGAGACAGGGAAGAGTTATTCAAAGAGTGGTCTGATGCGGTAGAAGTAGTTGGTCCAGAGAAGGTGATACAGCTTGTGACCGATGGGGAGCCAGCAAACAGAGTAGCTGGTAGATTGCTAGAGGAGCGATATCCACATATCACTTTCTCCATGTGCATGGCCCATTGTTTGAACAACCTGCTCAAAAACCCAGGACACATAAAGTGGGTAGCAGATACCATAGAGAAGGGCAACCAGATTGTGTCCTTCATTTACACTTTCTTTTTCGCTGAGTTCAGGAAGAGGCCGCAAAGAGATCTTCGAAAGTATTCGGACACTCGTTTCGGATACAACTTCTTGATGATGGAGTCCATACAGAAGAGCTCTAGTGCTCTAAAGCAATTCATGGTGAGTGATGAGTTTGAGAAACATCATCTAGCACGCACAAAATCAGGGAAGGATTGCAAAACAAACATCACAGACTCGGAATTTTGGGAGCAGTGTAGGAAAATTGTCGATCAAGGGAAGCCCATCAACCACTTGTTAAGGATGACAGATGCTTTGTAGCCATGCATTGGTCGAATTTATGAAGCAATGGACAGGATGATAGAGAAGCTGGTGCAAATAGAGACAAATAAAGTCTTGTATACGGAGATGAGGAACATATGCACTGATAGATGGAGTGAGTATCATTCTCCTATGCATGCAGCAGCTCTTGTGGTCGACCCGTATTTCCAATCAGGGAAGCAGTATGCAAATGGGGAGGTGTCAGCTGGGTGGGACAAGGTGCTTGACAAACTTGTGCCGGATCCCACTCTACAAAGAACCATCAGGAATCAACTAGCTGACTACAGGGCCCTCAAGAAGAGGTTTGGTAAAGCGAATGCTTTGCTGGATCGAATGACCACTGATCCATGTGTGTGGTGGGAAGATTATGGAGCAGATGCATCAGAGTTACAAGGGCTTGCCATCAAGATTCTAAGCCAAGCTGTTAGTTCGTCTTGCTTAGAGCAACTATGGAGCTCATTCAGCCATGTCGCTTCAAAGAAGCGTAACCGTCTTGGCACTCTAAAAGCCAATGACTTGGTTTGTGTGAGTGCCAATCTACGTCTTCTTGAGCGCTTGGAGTTTCCAGATGCTTGGAAGCATTGGTCCGAGGAGGATGAAGAGGATTTGGAGTGGATGGAGCATCCCTCTACTCCACCCGACATGGTTGCTAGTTCTTCTGCTACAGCAACAGGAGATTGTGGCTCCAACGAGCCTGATGATCACGACTTTTTCGAGCCGGAAGGTCTTTATTCCGGTTTTTGAGCTAGCCTCTCACTTATGAGATATTTGTTACTTGTATCCCGATGTAATTTCATTGATTATAAATCAAGGGGTCTCAAATTCCTATTGTTGTTCGTTATTTACATTTTTCTATGTTTTTCATGGTTGGTTATCTATTCCAATAATTTATACTTAGCCGACTCCACCAGCCAGTTCCTGCCGGTCTCGGTTCCTAGTGACAAGCGTTTCACGTTTCAACATGTTCATCGTTTCCGTTCCCGTTTCCCGTTTCTGGTGACTATGATTTGGAGTGATATCATCCACACCCTTATGGCCACTTGGGCCAGAATCCAGGGATCTTCGAGGGTGCGGAGAGAAAGCGCCCCCAACTATATGAGAGTGGGATTATGGCATCTTTTTCACTCCCACTCGTATGGGACATTGTTGGCAGCACAAGGTACTTGATTGGTTGAGATTTTTCCCTTGTTGGTTTGAAATCTCTCTTTTGTATATTTTTTCATACGTGATAGAAGTCTGTTTTCTGAAAATAAACCTACCTAGCCTTGCCGAAACGTGTGTTGTTGGGAGCTTTGCCTTAGAGCAGCAAAATGCAGCTTCCGAGTTGCGGGTGTGCTAGCCTGTGGTCCAGATTCTCATCCGTTGTCACACTCGAGAGCTCCATATCCATGGGTGTGAAGGAAGAGCTTTATCTGCCTAGATAGAGGTAAGAAGAAGATTCCTACATCATGCATAGTATGGACTAGATACTACAACATCCCGGGCACACCATCAATGAGGTGAAAATTGCGCTCGCTGAAGCCCCCCCCCCCCCCCCCCCCCGGTCGAGCTGCCTTCGCCGTTCCCCGCCTGCTCGCACCCCCCCCTCCGCGCCCCTGTGCTTCTGGCGCCCCCCGCCCTCCCTTTCGCGCCCATCACCCCCCTGCCTACCTGCCCCCGTCTCCTTCGCGCCCCCCGCGCCCCCCCCTTCCTCCGTGTCCCGCCCCCCTGCCTGCCCCCGCCCTCCCCCCCCTTTCGTTCCCCGTTGCCCCCCCCCTTTTCTCCGCCTCTGCCTTCCGCCCCTCCCCCTTAGTTTTTTCCGCCCCCCTCTGTCTTCCGCCTCTCCCCCTCTGTCTTCCACCCCTCCCCTTTTGTCTTCCGCCCTTCCCCCTCTTCCCCTTCCCGCTCTGCTTTTTCGTGCAGCTTGTTTCTTGCAAGACCCTCCGTTTTTCGCTTCGCCATCGACTCAGCTTCAGACTCTGATGGAGGTTCCTCCCGCCCCACCTTAGAGGGCCTCTTCCGCAGCCCCCTCGCCCGCCCCTGAGGATACCCCATCAGGCTTTCTCTTTCGCCAGAAGAGGAAGCGAGCCTCGCCGCAGAGGTGGAACGCCTCCAGGCACATTCCACCATCTGTCGTATAGTTGGCACTCGCCTGAGCAGAGGGGAGATCCGGGATCTTCTCCAGGTCCGCCTTCTTGCAGATGTGGGCAAGATCCTGGACGTTCAGTTACTGGGCCGCGGACACTACCAGATTGAGTTCGAGACAACCCAGAGCGTGGCCCAGGTCCTAGCCATGAGTCCCCTTGACATTAGGGGCGCTCGGGCCTTCTTCAGACCTTGGTAGCATGGTTTCGATCCAGCAGCGGCCGAGCAGTGAGCGCCTATTCCATGTCACAGTTAGCTTTCCTGGACTTCGCCGCGAGTACCTTCTGCTCCTTTCTAGGATAGGATCATTGGTGGGCTCGGTGCTTGAGACTGGCCCCACAGTAGCTTCAGTGGTGGCTAGAGCAGCTGGCCTGCCTTCGGTCAGAGTTTTGGTTCCTGACATCTCCTCCCTTCCGAAGGTCATTCAGTTACCTAGGATAGGGGGGGGATGGATCGATCAGAGAGTGGAGTTTTCGGGGCCTCCCGAAACCAGTGTTTTATATGCAGGCAGGTCGGCCACCTGGCCAAGGCTTGCCCTCGCAGGAGACCCTGACCTTCACCGCAGTAGTAGACCCCCGATGGTCCGCCCACAGATGTGGCTCAGCAGGCAGCCTTCGGGACACCTGCTCAGCCCACAGAGACCTCGGATTGGCAGCCTGGACAGGGGCGCCGTAGAGGGAGACAGCCATAGCAGCATGCCCAGAGACCGACGCAGCAGCAGTCCACAGCCTCAGCATCACTGGGTTCCAGTGAGGAACAGCTTTGCTCTCCTCCTGGGGGAGACCCGAGCGCAGACCGAGGACCAGGTGATGCCAGCACCCCCCCCCTTCTCCCCCCCCCCCTCCCGCCTCGCTTCCACCTTCGCCTCCTCCCATTCCCGCTCCCGCTTTTTCAGTGGCTCCTTCCCCACCCCCTTCTCCCCCCCCCTCCTCCGCCTCCGCTCGCCTCAGCTCCCCGGGAGGCACTGGCAGTACCCTACAGTCCGGCGGGCACTGAGCACCGACCTTGATCGAGCACCGCAGAGGAGACCTACCATGCCGATTCGTGCTTCACGGATATCCTCTATCCGCAGTCGACTGAGTAGTCTCGACACTAGACAGCGCTCGGAGGCTTTCGACTACTCCTTCACACGCCTTTTTGGAGCAGAGGGCCCCCATGAGCCAACACCCATCAGAGTTCATGTGGTGATACCTTCGGCCCGAGGGGAGGAGGCACTTGATTCAGCGGTGGCCTTCTCCTTCCCTCTCTGCGGCACTAGCGAACGAGCGGGAGTGGACTCTGGATCTGGCTCTTAGTATTTTGAAGACTCAGGCAGTTGAGTTTTCTCACCATGTGAGCGATTTGGAGATGACAGACGTGATAGGCCGACTCTGGGAGTTGGCACATTTCTTTGATACCGGGAGTGCGGATGCCTCCGGGAATCGACATTTGGTGGTTCGCATAGCGGCAGACCTAGCACGAGACCCTGGCTATGTATGCATACATGAGGTTTCTCTCTCCGAGCGGGAGGTAGTCGCTATGGGACAGAGCCACTGGCGCCTGGTCCGAGACTCTTGCAGCACACCGGGTGGGCAGATTCGTAGCCGCTCGGATGAGGATTACTCTCCATCCAAGCCGCTTGCGAAGGCCCGCCATATGGCTGAGACAGACTCCACCTCAGCAGGTCATCCATGAGGATCATCTCATGGAATGTACAGGGCCTTGGCGGCGCACACTGTACGTTATCGTGGTTGCTTGAGGCAGGAGCTTTAGAGATGCTTGGTTGGGGGCAGTATTGATATTCTGATGATGCAGGAGCACCTTTGAGTGAGAGCAGGATTCGGAGATATGGTTCGGTGATGCCTGGTAGATGGGGCACATTTTGGACTGTAGGTTTTGGCCCCTTGGGTGGACAGGGAGGAGTATGTATGGTCATTGCGGATGTATGGCGGCAGGCCATTGTGGATCGCGGGGTCATTGTGCCTGGTAGAGCACAGTATGTTATTCTGAGGATGCACGATGAGCACTTTGGTGTGCTCAATGTCTATGCGCCCAACCATGCTAGTGCCAGAGCAGAGTTCTTGACCCTTGTTACAGTTGCATTGCCCGAGGCCGCACATTGGTGTGTCGGGGGAGACTTCAACATGCTTGAGGACCAGGCCGTTAGGGTGGGAGGCAATCATGTTACAGTGCACGGCACGGAGCTTGCAGCTTGGGAGCGATTTTGTATGACACTGTGGATCACTGATGCATGGCAGCATGAGGCTTTCTCTCGTTCTGAGGACAGTCTTAGTTTTTCTCGGTCGGATCGCCGCCAGGGAGGGACTAATCTATCACGGATTGATCGCTTCTATGTGGGCGACAGGTTCGGGGAGCGTGGTGGCTCCGTTGGCATTCTCGGTCGCACCTCTTTTTGAGACCATGCGCCAGTTATTTTGACACTTGAGGAGAGGACACGAGAGACCAGCTTGCAGTTGAGGATCCCAGAGAGGATACTTACAGATCCCAGTCTTTCTGAGGACATTGAGAGGATATGGCATGATAGCCAGAGCTCTGACCTGGATGCAGCAGGCCAGTGTGCCCAGGGACTCATCGAGCTCAGCTCTTTTTTGCAGGCTACAGCCTTGATACGGCTGGGAGAGACACGAGAGCGGGAGCGTCGCTTGAGACGTAGCCTTGCTTCGCTCCAGCGTCTTCAGGAGCAGCTACCTACATGTGAGTGGGTGGCGTCCCAGTTGAGCCAGGAACGCCAGGAGGTTAGAGAGACAGAGGAGCAGAGACACGAGTTCTACTATCATCGCCAGGCCTCTTAGTGGACGCAGCTTGGTGATAGAGTGACTGGGAAGTTTTTTGAGATCACCGGACCCCGCCATGCTCGAGCAGGAGTACACCAGCTCAGGAGGCAGGATGGATCGTTAGCCACTGAGCCCGGGGAGATTAGAGCTATTGCCACTGAGTTCTATAGAGACCTTCTTTCAGCGGAGCCAGCCACGGAGGCACGTGATGCTTGCAGACAGACTGTGTCGGCCCATGTGCAGAGGAGGGTCACAGATCGTATGGGCACAGTTTTGGGTGAGCCCCTTTCAGAGGATGAGCTTGTTGAGGCTTTGAGGGTCCTTTCGCGTCATAGTTGCCCTGGGGAGGACGGATTGACGCCTGCATTTTTTATGCACTATTGGGATCTTTTGGGGCCAGGCCTCCGCAGGGGCTTTTAGTATGTTTTGGACACTGGGGTGATGCCACAGAGTTTTTCAGAGGGCTTGATCTTTCTTATCCCCAAGGGGGAGGGAGTGTCAGATGATATTCGGCATTAGAGGCCTATTACGATCCTCAATACTGTCTACAAGGTCCTAGCAAAGGCCTTGAGTTTGAGGATCCAGCCCTGTTGGAATATATGATCAATGTCATGGTCTAAGGTTAAGGCACACAATGAAATGTAAAAGGACCATGTAATATGAAGAGAATCCAGGTGAATGAAAGGGTCAAACCCCACTTGAAGTAGGCGAGTTTCTGAAGATTCTCTGGAGGCTATATTCTAGGGAGCCATGTGGGGGGAGATGGCCTTGGATGCTCTTGATGAGATGTAAGCAATGATGTCATTCAACCATGTACACTTTGGCTATAAAATGGTGGCCCTCCTAATGAGAAAAACACGAATTTTATATGCTTTGTGATGCTCCTTATTGTGCTGTCATTATGTTCTCTTAATCTTTGATTAAGTACTAGTTAATTATACTTTTGCTCATGTGACCACCATGGCTTATCTTGAACCACCATAGCTCTTTCATCACTCCATGCTCATATTAAGCTTGCATTATCAGTCATTATGCTTTTCCCAACATGGTATCAGAGCCATGATTATCCCTAGGCATAGTAATTAACCACATTAATTACATTTTTCATTTTTTCAAGCTTTCCATTAAAGCTTCAACTCACCCCCTGCTGGTCTTTTGCTTCATATGAGCTCTATAGTCCATCAAATCTCAAGCTTTTTGATTCAAAAGAAAGCTAACAGCCGGCTCCATCTACTCCTAGCTCCATTTGAGCTCCCACGAACTACACGCGGCGAAATCAGCTCTGCAACAGCACGCTTCTGCGCAGCGAAATTCCTCAAATTGGCGCCGTACGATGAATGGTTTGCTAATTCCTCTTGTGAGCATAACATTGATGCTATGAAGCTCCCACGTGTTGATTTTCATGAGCAATGGTCCACTGTAGCTGCTGTTTGAACTAATTTATCAGTGACAGTACATGCTGTGTTGCAGAGAAGATTTACAGAGATTGAAGCAACATCTTGACATGTTTGAGTGCTGAAGCATTTTATGTTTCTCATTTGGTAAGAGCTTCATTCAATTGCTCAAAGCTCACTCTATTTTTGGGGGCAGTTTTTCCTCTTTGAATTAATCATCTCCACTAATCATCATATAATTAATAGTAATTATCTATTGAGATGACATTCTAATATGCATATTGAGTTGAATATCTCTTTGTAGTCATGCATTCGGATGCTGAATCATCTAATGAAGATTATATCAAGAAATCATTGAAACCCAAAAGCAAAACTAGAAAACCTAGGATGAAAATCAAGTCTAGGCCCAGTTATTATCACTATGCAAAGGCTTATGGGTTTGGGGAATTCTTGAGTAATTTCATGCATCTATATGGTGAAGGGGGATTCTAGCTTTTAATATTTTGCATTGTTCAGTTCCAATCATGGAGTCAACTTACATATCATCCTCTTTCATCAAGAAATTCAACGGTCATGACTTCCATACTTGGCAAGTCAAAATGAGGTTTTTATTAATGAAAGAAGGAGTTTGGGGCATAGTCAATGGTACTATACCTAAACCTGCCACACGAGAAGGAGAAGTCTCTTGGCAAACCAAGGATGAGAAAGCATTAGCTCTCATTGCCCTTGGAGTTGAAGATAGTTATATACATTACATTGGTAATGGAACATCTTCACAAATTGCTTGGAATTCACTGGATAAATCTTTTGGTGCTCAAGGCCTCCACAGCAAAATCAGTCTCAAAGTAGACTTTTACAGTCTAGAGTACAAGATTGATGAGACACTTGCATCTCACATCAACACCATGAAGAGCTTGATGGCCCAGCTCGAAGCCATCAATGAACCAGTCAAGGAGAGTGATGCCATAGCCATCCTCCTAAAGTCAATGCCATCCGAGTATGATACACTCATGCCGACCTTAAAGTACATGCAGGATCCCACTTTGGAGGGAATAGAGAGTGTTCTCTTGGAAGAAGAGAAGAAGTTGAAAGGTAGAGCCATTGATCTTGTCTCAAACCAGGCATACCTTGTTCAAAAGCAAACCGGCAAACCACTCCAATGTACACATTGTGGAAGGACAGGACATCTTGCCAAGAATTGCTACCACAAAGACAAGCCAAAGCGAATATGCACCAAATGTGGAAAGCCAGGTCACCTCGCCGACAAATGTTACACCAACCAGGCAAATATGGCAAGCACTTCGAATGATTCCGAAGAAGCAATTCAAGCATGTAACAATGTTACTACCTCTTTTGACGAAGCGATAGATGCAGAATGGGCTTTCTAAAGCCAACAATGTTTATGCCCTCTCTTACCCAAATGTTTATGTATGGACACCTCTAACCACCGATGTAGGTTATGTGTTATTATGATGCCCACATATCTCTCAGTAGGCCATGTAGCCCTCAAGGGGGGATTGATGGGGAGTTGGGTCTCCATGACCAACAAATGATGACAAATGATGATGATGCCCATGGATATGATGATGATGATGCTATGATGATGATGGGGTATGGGAGAGGAATGTTTTCATGTCATGCTATTTTCCTTTCGCAATGTAGAAGCTATGCTCCCTATGAGCAATGCTAATTTCTTTTATGTACTGTAGAGCTATACTCCTTATGAGTTAAGCTTTTTCTTTCATGTAATGTTTGGATCAAGGGAGGGCAATATACCATGCCATGATCAAGGGAGGGTGTTGGAATATATGATCAATGTCATGGTCTAAGGTTAAGGCACACAATGAAATGTAAAAGGACCATGCAATATGAAGAGAATCCAGGTGAATGAAAGGGTCAAACCCCACTTGAAGTAGGCGAGTTTCTGAAGATTCTCTGGAGGCTATATTCTAGGGAGCCATGTGGGGGGAGATGGCCTTGGATGCTCTTGATGAGATGTAAGCAATGATGTCATTCAACCATGTACACTTTGGCTATAAAATGGTGGCCCTCCTAATGAGAAAAACACGAATTTTATATGCTATGTGATGCTCCTTATTGTGCTGTCATTATGTTCTCTTAATCTTTGATTAAGTACTAGTTAATTATACTTTTGCTCATGTGACCACCATGGCTTATCTTGAACCACCATAGCTCTTTCATCACTCCATGCTCATATTAAGCTTACATTATCACTCATTATGCTTTTCCCAACAAGCCCTTCCTTGGGGAGTTGATTCATGCTACCCAGACAGGATTCGTCGAGGAGCGTAGTATCCTTGACAACATTTTCACCTTCTGGGAGGCGATGGCCCGAGCTAGATTTCTCGGTGAGGACTTGGTCGTGATGCTTCTCGATTTTGAGAAGGCATACGATAGAGTCGATTGGAGTTTCCTAGAGGGCACTATGCTTCGCCTGGGTTTTGAGCCAGACTGGATTCGAGGAGTGGCGGCTCTATATTCCACAGCTCGTAGCCAGGTGTTGATGGCACGAGGACGGGGGCGGAGTTTTGAGTTGACCAGATCAGTCCGTCAGGGATGCCCTCTCGCCCCGTTCCTTTTTCTTTTCTTTGCAGAGGCCACGAGCATGTATTTGATAGTAGAGGAGGTTGGTTTGAGAGGACTCCAACTTCCAATCCGGGGTGAGGACCTGCTCGATTCTGAGTTTGCTGATGACACGAGATTGTTTTTGCATGGCCAGGAGGCCAATCTACAGAGGCCAGAGCAGTCGCTACAGGTTTTTGGTGTGGCTTCGGGAGCATTGATCAATTGGCGCAAGACAGTGGCTTTTTGGATCAGTAGCGCTCCCGCTTCGGCATGGAGCCCAGACCCGGGTTTTAGGTGGATTCCTCCTGGCACAGCAGTGCGGTATCTCGGATGCCAGATTGGACTTGATTTGTCACCTGAGTAGCAGATCGCCCCGCTTCTTCTGAGCATTCGGAAGAAGCTTTTATATTGGAGTACAGCTCGGCTATCCTTGGCTGGGAGGGTGGTGGTGACAAATCAGGTGCTTTTAGCGACTATGTGGTACATCACGTCTTGCTGGATCTTCTCGAGCTCTTGCATCAGGTAGGTACAGAGGCTGATCAGGAACTTTCTTTGGTCTGAGTGGGATGGTTAGCCGGCCCGGGCTAAGGTTGCTTGGATAGTTATTACTCTTCCGCTGGCCTAGGGAGGCTTGGGCATTATAGATCCAGTTGATCAGAGTAGAGCCTTGTTGGGGAAGCTTATTGTTCGGGGCCTGCTTCCAGGCGCTGAGCCTTGGAAGGAGCTTCTTTTTCAGCGGCTGCAGGCTAGAGCTCCCCCAAGAGGGGGCACTTGGGCACCAGAGATACGGTGGATCTTCATAGAGATGAGGACAGGCCTCAGTAGAGGATGGGAAGACAGATTTGCCTTGAGCATCCCACGAGCTTGGGAGCTGCTGAGACCGGGGCTTTCTAAGAGACCTCCCACTTGTGATTAGGAGCGGGCATGACAGCCGCTCATCTGGAGCCCCGCGGTACGCACAGAGCAGGGTCATATGCTGGGTTCTCGGCCTTGTCTAGCCTGGGGACCATTGGCGTGAGGCCCAGCACGCAGTTTTGGAGATTGGCAGGCCTTTTGTAGTCTCCCGGAGGAGATCCAGGCGGAGAGGCTGAGTCACTTCAGAGGGGGGCTGATTATGAGGGATGACATTCAGGAGGCACTCACTGAGGAGTGGTTCATGCCTTTCAATCCAGCGGCCCCACGGTGGATGGGAGCCTTTACACAGTTGGAGATCCTGATTGCCGTCAGAGCTTGCATTGAGGATGGTAGATGCCTCTACTATGAGATACAGGATGAGGGCAGACTTCTGAGAGTGGAGGCGGAGTTGCCTTTGGTTGCAGAGTGCATCTTTCAAAGGATACGGGTAGTGGCCGCCGCTTCTTGGAAGTGACATATTGATCCAGACCCTGCAGATGTGGACTCTGATTGGCGCATATGGGCATATGTTGCGCGCCCCTTGGCTCGGCTCCAGTGGGACCTTGGCGAGTACGAGTGGCATGATCCTTATGCGTCCCCCGAGGACACAGAGATCACCTTTTTCCAGTACACTGAGGCATATTTTGACTGCGAGGAGGATGGTCTCTCCAGCTGCATCGGAGCATTAGTGGCTACAGGGACTCTCACAGGAGTTCCTGGAGGATTTTTGGATCAGGCTCTGGGCTAGCCGACAGGCACGCAGGATCTCGACTTTCCAGTGGCTGGTTGCCCACAGGGGCTGTGCAGTTGGCACCTGGCTTGTCTACAGTGGCCTCCCGCCGGCTTGCGTCCGATGCTGCCACCCATTGGAGACACAGAGACATTGCCTATGGGACTGTCCACAGGCGCAACAGATTTCGCTGAGGATGCTGCGCATTTTGGCCCCCCTCTCTCTAGAGGGCATGTATACGTGGGGCTGTGCAGTTGGCACCGGGCTTGTCTACAGTGGCCTTCCGCCGGCCTGCGTCCGATGTTGCCACCCATTGGAGACACAGAGACATTGCCTATGGGACTGTCCACAGGCGCAACAGATTTGGCTGAGGATGCTGCGCATTTTGGCCCCCCTCTCTCTAGAGGGCATGTATACGTGGGGAGCCGCTGCTTGGTCGACTTCGTCAGGGCCTGCTCTGGGATACGAGACGGAGCAGGACAGCCAGGCCATCAGATTCATTAGGGGCCAGCCTCGCCTTGTTCCTTCGCCGGATTTCTCGTCCGCCGGGCTGGGCATAGGAGAGGGATTTACGATGGGAGCTCCTCAGCAACCTCACCATATGGTTCATCTGGAGATTCCGTTGTTTCAAGGCCTTTGAGGGGAGACTGGAGCCACCAGCAGAGACTGTTCGGGCTATCTGGCAGGAGTTGATTCACACCCTGCGAGGACAGGATGACCGCATCCGGGGCGACTCGGATCGAGCGATCTTGCGGCGCCAGGCCTTCCACACCACTTGGCGCAGCGGCCCTTTCTATACCTCCTCTCAGTTATTTGTACTTTTATTTGTACTTTTTTTGCACCTAGGGAGAGTCTCCCTAGCTACCTTGATTGGATCTCTGCTCTGCCTTCTTATGAGCAGGAGAGGGTTTTGTAGCCCAGTGGACGTTTTTTTGTAACTAATGAAAGGATCTTTTCTCGGAAAAAAAAAAGAAGAAGATTCCTACACTATGGTTCAATCTTCCAAGAGATGGATAGAGGGGTCACAAGAGGGAGATTCTCCAACCATTTCTTCCCAAGAAAGCATCCATCCAGCTATGCAAGGATTCAACAAAACACAAGTAAGAGTAAGGAGAAGAGGGCAGAGAGCTCACATGTATTCTATGGCAAGGGGAATGATTGTGTATTGCTTAATGTCAAAACACCATGTCTAGGCTTAAGGAAGTATATCCACGAAGTCATAGACTTACCCATTTGGCATTAAGCATAGTGTAAGGCTGCTTCATATATTCTAGCGTCGGCTTACAAAAGATAGGTTCCCGGTACAAAAGAGTAAGATGGCAAAGCGCCTCACAAGAGTAGGATAGGTGAGGCCATGCTGATCGGAACAGTAAACATACCCCCTTTCCTAAAGGTGATTGCATCCTCGCATCACCAAGATCGGATTGTAAAGATGCTGAATGGGATGTTCAGAATAGCGGGCGGTCTCTCTTGCTCAGGTGGCTTCAGGATGGAGAGCTTTTCGGTGTAAGAAAACACAATAGCGGAAGTAGGATCGTCATGATACAAAGTACTGAATTGCAGAAAGAAGTGGAGAGTAAACAATATTACTACTTGCAAATTTTGATTACAAATTGATGGCCGTTTGCCCACCTGTGTGCTCCATTTAAGGAGCTTTGATGGTGATTTAGACCGACTTTGGACGGAGGATGTCTTGCTTACAAGAGTGCTTGAACACAATGAACTAGAAGAATATAAAGGCTGTCCAACTTGTCTATATATAGTGCCCAGGGTCGGCATGGACGTAAGTTCTCGGCCATGTTAGCCAACGCAGGGCTGTGTCTAAAATGACCAACCGACCATATCTTCGAACTGGGATCATATTAGACTACAACATAGTCACGTAGGAATGTACCACAGCTCCCATGGCCATTTGAGATTGTCTGAACCCTCAAACACGTCCCACAACCCGCGAATGGTGTGTCCTTAGTTTGTTCATACTTATAAATAATGAAAGCCTCCCTCCCCCTCCCGCAAGTTTCTCTCTCTCTCTCTCTCTCTCTCTCTCTCTCTCTCTCTCTCTCTCTCTCTCTCTCGCTGCTCTCTAATCGCCGCCCTCTCCTCTGTTTGCTACTGTCGCCGCCGCCTTCTCCCTGGGCCGCCCCTGCTCACTGCCGCCTTCTCCCCGCTGCTCTGTGTTCGCTAATGTCGTTGTTGGCTGCTCCTCTCTCTTGACATCCCTCGCCTCTGCCCTTGCCGCCCGCAACTGTTCGCTGCCCGCTTTTCATTGCACTGTTCGCTGCTTGCTTCACTTCGTTGTTCCCTGTTCGCTTCGCGCCTCTGTGCGTAGCCGCCCTCTCTGTTCGGCACTGGCGGCCAGTACTGCTGGCAATATGCTGGCCCGCCTCCCTCTCCGTTAGGGTCTGGGCCCCCGTTTCCCCACCCACCCTTGCTCAGGCCCCCAAGGCAGCAACATAACTCTCTCTCTTTCCTCAATCTCGAGGAATGGCCCCGAGTCTCCAAGAGAAACTCGAGGCCCTCGAGACGGCAATGAAGGCACTAATCAAGGAGAATAAGAAGACATCCGATGTGTTGTGTTCTCTTGTTCAAGGCCTGTGACCCGTGCTTCGAGGGCCATGATGTGCCGGTGTAGTTTGTTCTCCACCTCATTGACTCAAGGAGGAGGTGAGTGTATTGAAAGTGCAACTGGTAGCCGTCAAGAACACCGAGAAGGAAGAAGGGGAGATCAATGAGAACACTCTCACGGCCATCAAAGAAGAGATCTCCAAGGAGATTACAAAGGACATGGAGGGAAAACTCGAAGCCAAGCAGTCAGGATGGGTTGAGGTGGTGAAGAAGAACATCCGCAAAGAGAGGGAGGAGACTCAAAGGGAAGAACATCAAATCATTCACACCACCGTTGAGGAGGAGAAGATGAGGCATGCCCGCCACCTCAACATTTGAGTCACAGGTATAGCCGAGACACCCAACTCCACTCCCGAGAAAGATGGACAGCTTCTATGCATGAAGCTCGGCTACAAGGCTGCAGGGAAGAGGACCCTATCCCCTTCACCAACGCATGGAGAGCCGGGAAAGACTCAACACGCAAGCAAGCCCTCATCCTACAGTTTGCAGGAGAGACGGAGAGAGAGACGGAGAGGGTCACCTTCATGAGGAAGAGGGTCATACTACGAGGCTTAGAGGGAGCTCCTATTCTCTTGGATGATGATCTCACGAGGATGCAGCTAGAGCATAGGAGAGCTTGCATGCCACGAGTCTTACACGCGAGGAGAGAAGGCAAGAAGGCCTTCTATCGAGATGGTCGGGTCATCATTGATGGCCGGCCCATGGATTAGCGGTTTGGGGCCTATGGGACACAAACCAAGCCATTGACAGAGATACACACGGCAGTATGGAACTGTAATGGTTCACTATAGGTGCAGCCTGGACGACTGGAGCATGTTATGGTGGGGAGAGACATCATACTTCTGACAGAGACACATCAGAGCCCAGAGAGAGGGCTACCTCGAGTAGAGGGATTCCAGTGGGAGTCAGCATACAGGAGGACCACACACCAGGGTACTTCGAGAGGGTCGGGGGGAGTAGCAGTTCTATTCAGACGGGAGCTATAGGGGAGACTGAGAGTGGTAGCACAGGATCCAGAGGCCAGATACATGTGGATCAGCTTACAGCTCTCACAGGACAGGGTTATGTACATAGCCCTATGTTACTTTCCTCCATCAGGATCCTCCTATGTCATTACAGAGGACATGCCACAGGAGGAGACAAGAGCCTCGCCATACACTTGTCTGTCAGAGGAGATTATGCATTATTCTACACTAGGGGAAGTATTTCTTACGGGTGACTTCAATGCCCACACACAGAGCAGACAGTGTGAGGTGTATGACTATGATGACATGGAGATCCTCCACCCTGTGGATCCAGAGGAGATAGGGGCTAGTCGGGCCTCAGAGGACACTGGACCAGACAGAGGACATTATGGGGACCACTTACTAGAGTTGGGAGCCAGGCATCGTCTCGTTATTTATAACGGGATCCTATAGTGGCCGGGATCAGGAGGGCTGACATGCTTCCCACATGGGGGTCATACACAGACCGTAGGCACAGTGGTGGACTACACTATGGGATCTTTGGAGGCATCACAGCTTGTCACCTCATTCTCCATCCCACCTCGTCCTATTGGGGCAGATCATACATACTTGGCATTTTCACTAGCCGGATCACCAGTATCACCAGCCCCCCACATACCGACGCCACACACTACCATCTACTTCACACATGACATGGCAGACATATACACTGGCAGAGTAGAGGATGGGCTCCTACTCATGGATCCCTTGGCACCTATGGATACCATTACAGCCCAGCTGGCATCACTCCTACACACGGCTGCATTACAGAGCTTCCCACATCGTGTCCACTCAGGAGAGCCTGCGAGATCTGGGACTATGCCCCAGAACAGATGGTATGATGACGAGTGCAGAGCCCTATTCTCACGGCTCCGCATACAGAGAGCCTTGGGAGCCATCACAGAGCATGAGTCGAGGAGAGAGATGAGGAGACTTACTCGCCGCAAAAGGCGGGCCTTCGCAGAGATACAGGAGCTAGAGATCTTTCATTTCTTCATGAGTAGAGATAGCCCTATCTCATGGCGGCACTTCAGAGAGCCCCGGACACCGACACCCATTGCAGACCCACAGACATGGCGCACATATGGGGAGGGCCTATACCACGCCCCACAGTAGCCACCTATACCTCAGCCAGAGGAGCCTCGACCTACCACAGCTAGCTTCTTTACCCACTCGATGGTAAAGGAAGCTATCCGCCGCCTACAGCATGGACGGGCTGCCGACCATATGGGCCTACAGCGTGAGCATCTCATATATGCAGTAGATTCTTTGGCTCCTTTTCTTGCACACCTGTTTAACAGGGCACTAGCAGAGGGTTTGCCTGCGGAGTGGACGATGCACACCATTGTGCCGATCCACAAAACAGGGGATATGCTCGATCCGAGCAACTACATGACGGTTATGGTTGGCCACGTGTTGGCCAAACTCTATGGTGCAGTGTTGGAGCAAGAGCTTAGCCAAGCAGGTTTACGCTCATTAGGGCAGACAGGCTTCAGGAGAGCTTTCTCTACCACTGACCATGTATTCACTCTGAGATGTATGATTGATCAGGCCAGAGTGAGGAAGAGAAAGCTCTATTGCTGCTTTGTGGATTTCCGCAAGGCATTTGACACAGTACCACGAGAGAGGCTCTTTCAGCGCATGCAAGTCTCTTGGCATACCAGCAGATATGACATGGGGCATCTATGCATTATATGAGAACGTTTTTGGGCGAGTCAGATGCCTAGGAGGTATGTCCGAGACTATTGCTAGCACCATTGGTGTGAAGCAAGGATGCCCACTTTCCCCCACGCTATTTGGGTTATACATTGATGAGATGGCTGACTTCATTACACGGGGAGGCAGAGATGGAGTTGATCTAGCAGGTACCTCAGTACATATTATGCTTTATGCTGATGATATTGTATTAGTGTCTGAGTCTCCAGGAGGTCTACAGCAGCATCTACATGCATTCGATGGTTTCTGCACACAGAGGGGTCTTATTGTGAACCTTGGGAAAACCAAGGTTGTGGTCTTTCATACATCGAGACAGGGCAGGAGTCAGCTAACATTCACTCTCGCAGGACGCTAGGTGGAGGTGGTGACATCATACGTGTACCTAGGGGTTACCTTCTCTGCAGCAGCCACGCGCTTTACCATGGGTTCAGCAGCCAGAGCCAGATTGACACGGGGATATGCAGCATTGGCTATGCTAGAGAGACAGTGCTTCCAGGCGCATTTTCAAGAGCCCCAGACAAAAGGGTGGCTATTTGACACATTAGTCACACCGGCACTAATGTATGGAGCAGCGGTATGGGCGCCAGGACTTGCTACCCATTGGTGGACACAGATAGAGAGAACATAGGCCCTCATGATGGCACGCATGATACGTAGCAAACCGTCAGTACCTCATGACATTATCCGAGCAGAGTTTGTTGCGCTTCCTATGATGGTAGAGGTCATATTCCAGAATATATGCCTGCTAGACAGATTCAGAGAGATGCCACAGGACAGATTGTCATACAGAGCTTTTGAGGCATCGAGACAGCTGGCTGAGGCAGGAGACAAAGGATCATGGTATGCACAGGTCACACATTGGTTCTCACAGCATGGCCTAGACATGGATCATCTACCACCATTCCAGTATGACAGGGATGCACCACATATCCGTCTCTCTCATAGTGAGAGGAACAGAGTATCGAGACAGGACCTATGGCAGCTCTATACACGAGAGACATGGATATCACCTACACAGCCTCTTCCACTGAAGATGCTATACTACAGAGATCACTTCATGAGTACACTGATGATGTATTTATAGAGAGGCCTAGATACATGGAGGGCTTTTTACCACACGGCTCCCGAGTAGCTATTGGTGAGCTTAGAGTCTCATCACATTGATTGGAGATCGAGACTGGCAGAGCAGCACGGATCCCCCGAGAGGAGAGGGTATGCAGATTGGTAGAGAGGAGGTGGAGAGTGAGGAGAATCCAGAGAGCAGAGACACTTAGAGCCTTAAGAGACAGAGGACACTTGGCTTTCGGACACCACGCCTATACCAGAGAGAGATGACAGAGATTAGAGCTTAGTTTCACAGAGAGGGTGCGGAGCGACTGGCTCGCTTCAGAGCAGACCCAGGCATGTTCTTCAGGGAGCTGTGGACACCCCCTTCATTGTTGGGGTAAAGGCGTTATGCCCACCCTTATAGTGTGTACAAGCCCATAAGTTATAGTACATAGTACACTTAGTACTTTTAATGTACTAAGTGCACTATGTGTACTAGTGCAATATACATGTGTGATAGGGGAGTCACACACTCACTTGATGAGTTGACTTATCCCCACAACTCTCTCTCTCTCTTTCTCTCCCTTGTTTCTCTGTGTGTGTCTCCCACAAGTGAAACCCTAACTGTTTCTCCCCATCAACTGGTATCAGAGCCATTAGTGATCCCTCCCTTCCTCTTCTCCTTGTTGGTAGCAAGGAGTCAGGCGCAGCAAGGCAGCGCAACAGGCACACATGAGCGAAGGTAGCTAAGGAGTCAGGCGCAGCAAGGCAGCGCAACAGGCATAGTGATCCCCAGTAGGCGTGGGCTGGCTCAGCTGCTGCCCAGCAGCTAGGCATAGGCAGCCATTTCTACGTGTAGCATAAGCCACAAGGCTGCGAAGTGCAAGCGAAGGCGACGTCAACAAGTGGTGCTAGGCGAAGCTAGGCGAAGGCAAGGCGTGTAGCGCTGGGCGTAGAAGGCGCTAGGCGAAACTGAAGCGCCCGGCGTTGAGCGAAGGCTGCTGGGCATATGGAGTCGGCCGGCCACCTAGGCGAGTAGCGCTAGGCGAATACGTCAGGCGAACGTGAAGCGAAGGCTATCACGTCATCTGCAGTTCAGCACTACTAGGCGAAGGCAGGCGTTGGCGCTCAGCAGCGAGTGAACCAGGCGAAGCGGGTGGCCCTTCAGCGTGAGCAGCGAGCGAATACACAGGCGACACATCAACTAGTAGTTCGCCTCTTCGAGTTCCTTCAGTCACGTCTGCAAGCGCTCCTGGCTCCACAAAACGATGGTAGTCCCCGGGAAGGGCAAACGCAGGCCTTGAAGAGGTGAAGAGGCTGATACATTCATTACTCAATTCCAAAGCATCCAATGCCCATCAAATTTCTGCAGAGCAGCACCAAATTCATCACCCCCCTTTCCTGCAAAACAGAAAATCAGAAATCAAGGTATTTGCCTCAATTTTTTTTTGGGATTTGCAATTGAGCAAGTACAATCAACAATTGAGCAGGTACAGGTGCCCAATTGCTCAATTTTTGAGCAAAATTGGCAAAATTGGGTGACATTGGTCACAATCAGGATAAATTTGCAGGAAATTGGTCAAATCAGGATCAATTTGCAGGAAATTGGATGTCGAAATTTGGGGCTTTTGATGTAATTGTGCAATTAAGCACTCATACATGCTGTATGATGTGAAAAATCGCACATTTGGGCAAAATTGTAGCAAATTGTAGTGCAAATCAAAGGGCTTTTGTGCCGATTTGGTTGATTTGCATGCAGGCGATCGCATTTGATGCTGTGGATAATGTGCTGATGCCTTACAAGCACTCAATGTGCCTGTGAATCAAGGGGCTTTCATGTATTTGATGTATATGTGGCCAGGGGGAAGCATCGTGAACACTTTGGATGCCTTCATGTGCTTCAATGTACCATGTATGATCAGAAATTGATCTTAATTCAAGGGGCTTTTCAAGTTTGTATGCTTGTTGAGCTTGGCAAAGCAGCAGGCAAGACATTTATGCCTTGAATCCTCAAAAATCAGCTTGCAGTCAAGGGGCTTTTGCCCAATTTCTGTTCGGAACTGTTGTATGCAGTGTTCGGGACTGGAAAAGTCTGATTTTCACTCATTTGGACAGCCAAGATAGCATTTATTGCTACTGTACCTGCTGGTACAGATTTGGTACAGTTTTGTACAAGTTTTGGCATGGCTGTACACTGTTTTGAGTGACCAAAAGGTTCAATTTCAGCTGCTGTACTTGCCGGTACAGGTTTGGTACATCATTGGTGAGCACTTGGTACTACTGTACAGTACTTTGGAAGGGCAAAAGAGCACATTTGAGGTGCTGTCCAAAATCTGCAGCAACCAGATTTTGGTGTTTTCATCACATAAAGTGGGAGAAAAGTTGCATTCTTGCTTCATTTACAGGTTGCATTTTGCTATGGCAACCACAGGTGAGAGCTCTTCATTGCTTCACATCAAGAAGCTTGAAGGCTCGCATAATTATGATATTTGGCAAACCCAGTGCTACAATGTGTTGCTCCAGAAAAAGCAGCACAAGCCTATCAAAGAAAGGGGTGTAATGCCCGCTTCTCTTACTGCTGAAGAGTGGGAAGATATGGATGAGCTGGCAAGATCTACTATCATGTTGTCTGTGTCAGACTCGTTACTTTTCAGCATTCGTGAAGAGAAGACAGCTTGGGGAATGTGGCAGAGATTGCAGGACTTGTATGCCCAACAAAGTGCCTCAAGCAAAGTGTATTGGTTGAAGAAACTCATAGGTCTTCAGATGAAGGAAGGGGCTTCTATGACAGCCCATCTAAATGAGTTTAATGGTATTGTCAGCCAGGTCATTAATCAAAAGTTGGCAATGGACGATGAGTTCAAAGCCACTTTTCTGTTATGCACTTTGCCAGAGAGTTGGGACACATTCAGGACAGCCACTAGCAATTCGAATGCTATGCTGTCATATGCAGATGTTGAGGGTGCTCTTCTTCAAGAAGAGATGAACAGGAAAAACAACTCTGTTGGAAAGTCCAATGCAATGAATGCACGTGGGAGATCCCAGCAAAGGGGGAAAAGCCAAGAAAGAGGAAGGAGCAAGTCTCGCTCCAAAAAGGATTTGGAATGCCATTATTGTGGCAAGAAGGGACACATTAAAAAGCAATGCTACAAATGGAAAAATGATCAAAAAGAAAAGGGAAAAGGCAAAGACAAAGAGAAAGATGAAGCCAAAGATGTAAAGCCAAAGGGCAAAAGTGGAGTCAAGATTGAAGAAATCAATGTGTCACATGCAGGTGGCAGTGAGGATGAGGTCCTCTTTACGTCTTCACTTGATGCCCATTCACTTCTTACAGGTGGTCATGGTATGCACTCACGGATCATTGATTCAGGTGCCTCCTTTCATGTCACAGGTTGCTGAGACTTGTTTGTCAGGTATACTGCTGGCAATGAAGGAGTGGTTTATTTGGGTGATAACCATGCATGCAAGATACTTGGCAGAGGTGATGTGAGGCTTGTATTTTCAGATGGCTCACAGCTTATGCTCCATGATGTCAGGCATGTGCCTGAGATCAAGAAGAATCTGCTTTCTACTGGACAGCTTGATGATGCTGATTATGTTACCACATTTGGTCGTGGAAAGTGGAAGATTAGTAAGGGCTCACTGGTTGTTGCCAGAGGCTCTAAGGTGGACACTCTTTATTTAATGCATGCAGGTGTTTGTCACCATGCTAATGTAAATGCAACCGAGCTGCCGGAAATCTCTATGTGGCATAGCCGGTTGGGACACATGAGTGTCAAGGGAATGGAGCAATTGTCTCGTTTGGGTTACTTGCCTTCTCTAAAGTTTTCAAGTTTTCAGTTTTGTGAGCATTGTATATATGGTAGGCAACTACAGTGCCCCCACAAGAAAGCTCTTGGACAGAAAGATGCTCAGTTAGAGCTTGTGCATACAGATGTATGTGAGATGCCTCAGCTTTCTTTGGGAGGGACAAAATATTTTGTGTCCTTTATTGATGATGCCACACGTAAGGTGTGGGTTTATCCTCTTCGTTTGAAGAGTGATACATTCTCAGTGTTTCAGAAGTTTGTTGCTCTTGTTGAGAATCAAACTGGCAAAACACTGAAAGCTTTGCGTTCCGACAATGGTGGAGAGTACATGTCCAAACAGTTTCAGGACTTTTGTGATGCTAAAGGCATCAAGAGGGAGCTCTCTACTCCTTATGATCCTCCACAAAACGGGACAGCAGAGAGGATGAACAGGACCATTCAGGAGAAGGTCCGTTCTATGTTGTCACATGCTGCATTACCTCATGGTTTTTGGGCTGAAGCTGTATAAGGAGCCTGCAAGGCAACAGGAGCCTGGCAGAGTCATCTTTGATGATGATGGACATCATGGACAACAACAAAGGGCTGTAAATCAGCCATTACAGCAGGAAAACCAGCCCTTAAATGGTGCTGAAAATGGTCCAAATGGACAGCCAGATATGGCAGAAGATATCCCTATGGATATACCACAGTTAGAGGATATACCGGGCATGATTTTTCAGCCTTATGGCATGGAACAGGAGCCACCAATGGGTGATATGCAGGCTGGACAGCAAACCTGCAAATGATGGTCATTGGGTACGGAGGTCCACAAGACCCTCCAGAGCCCCTGACAGGTTTGTTCCAGGGGTTAACTACTTGATGCTCACTGACTGTGGGGAGCCCTCATGTTACAAGGAGGCTTTACAGAGGGCAGACAAAGCTCTATGGGAGCGTGCCATGAAGTCAGAGATGGATTCTCTGCATAAAAATGGAACTTGGAAGTTGGTGCATTTGCCTGCAGGCAAGAAGGTTTTGCCATGCAAGTGGGTTTACAGGCTCAAAGTTGCACCAGATGCAAAGCCAAGATACAAAGCCAGGTTAGTGGCTAAGGGCTTCAAGCAGGAATATGGTGTGGACTTTGAGGAGATCTTCTCTCCAGTGGTCAAAATGACCACACTTAGAGCTGTGTTAGCTTTGGTTGCGCATGATGATCTGGACTTGATTCAGATGGATGTGAAGACTGCTTTTCTTCACGGTGATCTCCATGAGGAGATATATATGCAACAGCCAGAGGGTTATGCAGTGAGTGGAAAGGAGAAGCTTGTATGCAAGCTGAAAAAGAGTCTTTATGGGCTCAAACAGGCACCAAGAGAATGGTATCATAAATTTGATACATTCATGAAATCACAGAAATTCAGGAGAAGTGACATAGATCACTGCTTGTACACCAAGAAGGCTTTGGATGGCAGTCTATTGATCCTCATCTTGTATGTTGATGATATGTTGATTGCCGGGAAATCTCGTAAAGAGATGGATGCCTTGAAGCAGAGGCTGCATGAAACCTTTGATATGAAGGATTTGGGTGATGCAAATCACATCTTGGGTATGCGGATACTTCGGGACAGAAATCAGCATGTGTTGTATTTGTCTCAGAAGGAATACATTGGCAAAGTCTTGTAGAGGTTCAATATGGATGGGGGGAAGAAAGCTAGTACTCCTTTGCCTCCATATGTGAAACTCAGTGCTATGGACAGCCCACAGTCAGATAGAGACAGGGCTGATATGGCCAAGATTCCGTATGCTTCAGCTTGTGGCAGTCTCATGTATGCCATGGTTGCTACTAGGCCGGACATTGCATTTGCAGTGGGAGTGGTTTCTAGATACATGGCCAACCCTGGCAAGAAGCATTGGGAAGCAGTGAAAGGTGTCATGAGATACCTGAAGGGCACACAGGATATGTGCATATGTTTTGGCAAACAGGATGCATTAGTGCATGGTTACACGGATTCGGATTATGCCGGTCATCCAGATAACCGGAAGTCTACTACCGGTTATGTGTTTACATTCACAGGAGGTGCTGTGTCATGGATATCCAGGATGCAGAAGTGCACTGCCTTATCTACTACAGAGGCCGAGTATATTGCAGCCACAGAGGCTTGCAAGGAGGCATTATGGCTATCTCGGTTAGTGGTTGATTTGGGCTATACAGGGGATATTCCATTGTTGCATTGTGACAGTCAGAGTGCCATTCAGTTGGCAAAGAACCCTGCTTTTCATGCAAAGACGAAGCATGTGGATGTGAAGTATCACTTCATCAGAGAGGTGATAGAGAACAAGCAAATTCAGCTTGTTAAGATTCATACGGATGACAACCCGGCTGATCTGTTGACGAAGAGTTTGCCTCCGGAGCGGTTTGCTCATTGCAGACACTTGATGGGCATTGGATGAGGCCATTTTCAGCCTTGATATGGCCTTGTATATTATCATGTACATGCTGATTTTTCTTTTCCTTTACTTAAGGGCACTTTGCCTTTAAGTGGGAGGTTGTTGGGGTAAAGGCGTTATGCCCACCCTTATAGTGTGTACAAGCCCATAAGTTATAGTACATAGTACACTTAGTACTTTTAATGTACTAAGTGCACTATGTGTACTAGTGAAATATACATGTGTGATAGGGGAGTCACACACTCACTTGATGAGTTGACTTATCCCCACAACTCTCTCTCTCTCTCTCTCTCTCCCTTGTTTCTCTGTGTGTGTCTCCCACAAGTGAAACCCTAACTGTTTCTCCCCATCATTCATTGATGTATACCATTCTATACCCCCAGTATGGTACATGATGGAGCTAGCTAGGGTGCATATCATGATTGTATACTCCATGCAAGGTGGAAAGGTACGTAGTGTACGGCACGCTATCAGTACGTACGGAACGTACTTCTGTACGGAACAAATATTAAGGTACGTAAACAGTACGTACCATTTGTAAGCAGTCCTAGAAACCTGAATATTTTGTAGACATAGCAACCAAAATACTTAAAATAAAGACTGAACCTCATTACTTAAAGTTTAAATCAATTATCAGTTACCAAGCCCATTACACAATACCTCATGTCAACAGTCATAGTGATATAAGCAAGAACCATGAAAGTCATAGATGATAAAAGAGAGTACAAATATCATGTCTACAGCACATGTCCTGGTCCACAAGTGCAAAAAGCAAAACAATGAAACACTACAGTTGTCTAGACTCTAGAGCATAGTCACAAGGGACGGGGGACGGTGACGGGGGACGGGGACGGGGACGGGACGGGGGACGGCCATAAGTAGGGAACGGGGACGGGGGAGGAAACGGCACTCAAAAAATACTCTCTCTAAATTTCTGCCGCCGGGGGGATCCAAGGAGGCCCCCCTTGGCGGGGGAGTTCGGGGGCAGCGCCCCCGAAGCTTGAAACGAACTCAAAATCGTCTCTTGTACTGTCTCTCTTACTACTGTCTCCAACAGCCATAAACGGCTAGAAGAGCCAAGGCCCAACAGCCATAAACGGCTAGAAAACAGGCAGGCGCAACGGCCAAAAACGGCAGGAGCAACGGCAGGCGCAAGCGTCTCAAATCTCATCATCAGATGAAGATGATGAGTCTTTTGAAGAGAGCCACACGCCACACATTTTTTACTTTTTTAAATGATTCCGTACGGATCCATACAGTACGGTACCGTACCGTACCGTACGGCTGTACCGTACTGTACGGATCCGTACGTACGTACGGCCCATGAGGGATGTATTAGGGTGATATGAGAGCTCTTTGCTCATGTACTTAGATCAGATTTTATAGTTCTAGATTTTTGTTATCTTTCTTTATTCCTATTTTGTACCCAGAATGATGTACCTCATGGATATGATGTAACCTCTTGGTATCATAGGTCATTTTGGCCTTTTGAAGACGTTAATCCAACTTTCTTTCTTTCTTTCTTTCTCATATCTCAAAAACGATTGTGTAGACTTACTGTCTAACAGTGCCATGATAGCCTTTGGCTGAATTGGCCAAGTAACAACGCTTCGATTCCATATCGTAAGCGATTAAACTCTAGTGTGAACTACAAAAGGCAATTAAGCATATATGAAGTAAGGGAGGGAAAAAGACATAAAATATACAAAGTAAATCAATATCCCTATGCATATCACTTACTCTTGATGATATGCCATTAGGAGGAGCTGAGGTTTGTAGTGGATCCTCCTTGATAAGGACCCACCTTTGCATCAATCCCTATTGCGGTTACCCATAACTCATATGAATCAAGAATAGACCTAATCTTGAACTTCCAAAGATGTAATTTGTACCATCCAAAAGAGTAAACAATATTACTGCTTGCAAACTTTGATTACAAACTCAAGGTTGTCCGCCCACCTATGTGTCCCAGTTAAGGAGCTTTGATGGTGATCTAGACAGACTCCGGATGGAGGATGTCTTGCTTATGAGAGTGCTTGAACACAATGATCGCGATGATGAACAAAGGTTGCCAAACTACTCTATATATAGTGCCCAAGGTCGTCATGGACGTATTTTCTCAGTCACATCGGGCCAACACACGACTTAGTCTAAAATGACCAACTGACCAGATCATCGGACTGAGACTATATTAGACTACAACATAGTCTTGTAGGGACTCAACGCAGCTCCCACAACTATATGAGACTGTTTGGACCCTCAATCAAATGGGCCTTGCAACCCGAGAACAATGTGTCCTTGGTTTGGTGTCTTGCACTCACTAATGCGGTCACATAGCCTGCACAATCATGTATCCTACTTGGGAGAGTGCCAAGTCTACATAATTCCTAACCATGTGGCCACCACCCAGTGTCTAAACTAGGAACTATCAATTGCTCGGGTGCTTGGTTTGCTGTCTTGCACTCACTAATGCGGTCACATAGCCTGCACAATCATGTATCCTACTTGGCAGAGTGCCAAGTCTACATAATTCCTAACCATGTGGCCACATTTGGCCACCACCCAGTGTCTAAACTGGGAACTATCAATTGCCTGGGTGCTCATCACAATGGCTACTCCTCATATAGGGGGCCCCTTACAAAATAGAGCACATTCGTCACCAGTAGTAACAACACGAGGGTAGAGCATTGAGCAAATGCTTTTCCAACATTCGGTGTAAAGGCTTTGAGTGTTCATGGTTGGTATGGTTGAAGAAGAGGGTACCAAAGAGGGCAAGACATTTGGTGTAAAGGCTTTGAGTGTTCATGGTTGGTATGGTTGAAGAAGAGGGTACCAAAGAGGGCAAGTTCTTGAAAGGTTCTTGCCGATTTGAGGGGATCTAGGCGATGGGTCGTACATAGGCCAGTATAATTCTAGCCACCTTTTGGTGTGCTTGGGATTATCGGGCTTCCACTTCACGTATATCGTTTGCATGTATTGGTTCACTAAGCGGATTTTGGCGGTAACAATGGGGCTGTCAAGAGTGTCAAGGAAGTTGCCTTGGGAGATGAGGTCTCATGCATTAGTTAGATATGTTAGCTGCTGCTCATGGACGAGCAAGGACAATTCCGGGTCTTTTCCATCATCCTCCACGGGCTCTTCTCATGGGGCTAGCGGTGGTGCCTCATTGAGGTCGTTCCCTTCATGGAACAATTTGATGTGACTGGAGGCTCATCGATCTCGGTGATGAGGTGGTTAAGGTGAGGAAAAAGCCTGAGAACGACGGGGTGGAATGCGGGTGCAATCGGTTGGCCAATGGAAGAAGAGGCTTGACGGTTGGTTGCGGGGGGGGGGGGGGGTTGGTTGGGGTTTTGGGGTGGGTTGGCAAGAGTGGGCTTAGGTTCTTCACCTGGGCCACGAGGTTAACTTCCTTGACCTTGGCGAGGCTGTCATAAGAGGTACGAGGATCTTGTTGAGTTTGCATTGGGCAGTTCCATGCACTGTGGTACACGGTGACAAGCTGGCTCATCAACATTGCAAGAATCACGTACAGAAGTAGTACCTTTTAGGATAATTTTGTTGAATGCCGTGACCCCTTTGTGAGCCTTGTTTGGGATATGTTAGGCACAAGCTACGTAGGTCAGTCTCCTAGCCTTAGAGTGTCAGATCAGTCCTCTTAACCCACTGTGGAGAATTAATGTAGATGTCAGCCATAGCAGTAGATGCATTAGAAGCATGTAGTTGCACTTCATATAGAAGGGGCCAGTCCTAAGGCCAGCCCCAAGGCAGCCCCCAAGGTGGGCTAGCCTTGCAAGGGGGTAGCCAGCACCCCTAGCCACCCTTTAAGCTCAGCCGACAAGCCTTTTGGAGGCTATTGAGCAGTCGGCCAGGTCTGGTAGCCCACCGACGAGCCTTTAGGCAGTCGACTAGCATTTTATGCTAGTTGTGAGCAGTTGCTGCAGCCGACTAGACATTTTATGTCAGTCGTGGCATTTAATATTGGCCGACATGCAGTATGGGGTAGCCGACTTGCATCAGGTGGACATATAAAGAGGCAAGGCCTGTTTAGTCCCAAAATACGCAGATCATAGATTAACATCAGAAAACAAGCATGTATGCTTAGGCTCTTGCCTGTGCATACTTATAGCCATACTTGTGCTCTCAGCCCAAGGCAAAGAAGCTCAATCTCTTCAGGAGTATTCAGCACACCAACCCTCAGTCTCGGGCCGGTGTATTTCTCTCGAAGATAGCTTCATAGTCGCCTAAAGATTATGTACAGTTCTGCCTAGCGTTTGGTCGATTTGTCCTTGTGTTTGGTGGTCAGTCAGTCAGTTTGTCCGCTCAGTCTTGTGGATAGAGTTCAGCTTGTATATAGTTCTCCCGAAGAAGAAATAAAGCAAATACTCCTACTTGCAGGCAGGGAGAGAAAAAAGGGGGGGGGGGGTGCTTTCAGTGGGTAATTCGGGACTCCAGCTGGTGTCGTCTCTACTACATCTCTTTTAGATTCATGTATGCTGTTTTAAAGGATTGCTAAAGACTCACTAAACTCAGGTTTAAAGAAAGGCTTCGTTGTTTCACACGGTCCTAGCTCACAAGTTTGGCTTGCTTGGAGCTATTTGACTCCTTGTCACCTTTTGTGGCCACTGTCTTGGCCGGGAGGGTGATCTTGTTTAGGTTAGCTTCTCTGTGTTTGGTGTAGGTCTTGTGTGAATCCACGACTTCAACATAGTGAAGTCAATGAAGGTCAATCTCCATACTTAGTAGACTTCCTATGTGGTTTCATCTTTCTTAGCATGGTGCTTGTGGGCAATGTGGAATTTGCTTCTTCCTTTGAGGAATCTTTGCTAGATGAGTCACTAACTACCCTTGGTTCGAAGTCATTAGCTTCCATAAGTAATGCTGTAGCATGAACATGATGTTATCTGCCTCTTGTTTAGTCTTGGAAACCTTGTTCCAAGCTTCTATAGGAGAGATTCCATGGTTGCAAGGAATGGAATCCAATCCTCAGGGTCGTTGGGATTTGGGAGTGGCTCATAGTCCGGGTCCTCATCTTCACTATCCAACAACTTGTTGCAACATTTGTAGATGTTGAACGAAGGGGTCTGAACTGTTATATCACGGTTGCATCGGACTCTTCTATCAGATTCATCTATTGGACTCCTCTGTGAGAATGCCTCGACTCATTGGATGAGTCTTCTGTGTTTTCAAGTCTATTTTCAAGGCGTGGTCACCCTTGCGTACGTAAATGTGATTGGTTTCCCAATCGTGAACCAGCTTTGCGTCTCTCATGTAAGGCCTTCCGAGGATCATAGTTTATGATCCTCTTTTTTGGAAATTCATAACCACGAATGAGTGCTTGACACAATGGTCTTAGTTTTTACATCTTGAAGGACGTCCAATGGTTTAGTTGTATTCTTGTCAACAAACTTTACGAGGAGACTCGTCCCTTGAGTGGTGGGCTTCCCTAGGCTTAGCAGTCCTTGGTGATTATGCTGACACCAACAATACTGTCCAAGATTGCAATGATTGCTTTTTGTTATAACTGGCAGGTTCATTTCACTTGTTCATGGAAACTTTTGGCGGCGGTCCTTTGGTCTTGGGTATGGTAGGAGAGGGCTCAATTTGACATGACTCATCTTCTTCTAGCTCTGTTATATGGGCTCTTATATTCCCATTCTTCTAGTCAGATTAGTTTCTCCAAAGTTGAGAATTTCCATGTAAAAGAGAGCTTATTGGAGCCTGAACCTATGAGGACAAGAAGGTTGTGAGACCTGCGTGCTATTTTGCATGAGCAATATTTGCACTCACTCGGAGGTGGGTTGGGACGTTCAATCGTGCAGGGAATGTGCACTGAGTCTTCCGTAGGACGCGGTGCCTCTCAAGGGGACGAAATGAAGTCGTCGAACACATTGGAGGCAAACTTCGGCCTTCCTCTAAGTCCTTGTCCATTGCATCTTGCAATGTGTGCAGTATGGTTGGTTTGGTTCTGGAGCTAGGGGTGCGAACCTAAATACTGAGTCCAAAGATTGAGTGATTGGGTACAATTATTAGTCTTGAGCAAGTATGTACACAAAGTTCTTAGACTTCCCCTATTTGACATTAAGCACATGGTCAGAGGGCACTTTCCCATCTTATCGACTCAAACAGCAAGCACCTATCTTTTGTGAGACGATGCTGGAACATATAAAGCGGCCTTACCATGCACTTAATGTCAAATAGGAGAAGTCTAATAACTTTTTTTTGTGAAAAAGATATATATCAATCCATACATGTGTATCTAGCCAGCCATCATCTCCCATGACTACAATCCATGCCCCAAAGGGTATGCTTAGGTAGTGTCAATGGTTCATGTTGGATATTTTTAGAGTCTAGTAGTGTGTCCATTGGTGTGAACGCCCCCTTAGGGTGTGAACTGCCCTTATTAAGGTCTAGGTCAAAAGATGAGGTTTGATGCCTATAAAAGCAATGTACATGGTGGAAGTATTATTATAAATCATTTATCATAAGATATCCCGCATGTTAAGGTGCCCCATGCGGGATATCTTAGGATGATATGCAAGCCTTATGCTCTTTGTACATGGATCAGCCCTAGCATCTCATCTTTAGCATTTTAGCTTTGTATTTTCTTTCATTTTAGTACCCATGATGATGTATTTAATGGACATGATTGAATCCTTTTCGTCTCATAGGTCATTTTGGCCTTTTGTAGATGTTAATATAACTTTCTTTCTTTGGTTCTTTATTGTGCTCTCTCTCTCTATACTGTTGTACTCATTGTCACTTTTGTACTCCCCCATATTCATGTATTCATGTATCCATGTACTCATGTACCCCATTTTGACTAGTAGCATTAGCTTCCCACTCTCCCTAGTTGGTGCTTCTGGATGCTCCCTACTGATGTATTGTAGGGCTAGATACTTACCTTCAGTTCTTTCTTTCATTTTCCAGACAGTGTATCAGATGTCACATGGTTGTAACTTTGGTCTCATAGGTCACTTTGGCCTTTTGAAGACGTTAATATAACATTTCATTTCATTTCCCTACTTTGAGCCAGGGGGGGTTCATTGATGTAGGCATTATGTATAGTCAAGCTCTTGTATTAGGCCTGACACGCGAGTTTCAGGTGTTGGCATCATTGTGTTCTTTTGTATCACATGATCTAAGAGCCCAAATCATCATACTGAAGGTCTCTCTCTTAGATGCCACTTCTTCACTCCGAAGGGGGTTTTGTTGGATATTTTCGGGGGTCTAATAGTGTCCATTGGTGTGAATTGTCCTTATGCAGCTTCGGAGCTCTCGTCTGAACCACTTTAAAGGTCATGATGATGATGTCTTTGACAAGTGATTATGCATTGTGCTTCCATGTGCTCTTCGACAGCTTTTGGACCTATGGTTCTATCGGTAGCCTTGGAAGATTCCTTGGTTGCTACCCTCATCTTGGTTTGGAGCCTTGTTATAGCATTAAAGGGGCTGTATGAATAAGTCCTCCTTGCACACTCAACACGTCGAATTGGATGATGATTTTGCCTTTGGGGCAATTGTCACTCTATTGGGACAATGCTTATAAGCATATTCGAATCCACCGTTGTAGCATGTGCCACCGTAAGGGATGACATTGGGGTCAGGCATGTGATTCGGAGTGCTTGAAGCACTCTGGAAACTTGGCGTAGGGGCCTTGTGAGGACGCTCTACAATACGATGTGGGCCTTTGCATTGGGAGCATTGAAGTGGTAGCCTACGTGTCAAATTGTTGAGGTTCTCACTCATTGTTGCACCGTAGCTTCAAACAAGGAGGTATAGTCTATGGTTGGAGCTTGTTTTGCTTGTATGGGTCTTGCTGCTCATAAGACTCATAGCTCTCCTGTTCAGGTTTCTTTGTATCTTGGGACAAGGTTACTGAGTACTCTGGTATTGGTGCGGTTCTTGGGAGAACTGGTTGAGGTGATAATACCGGAGGTGGGTATGACAACTGTGGCGGTTTGTACATGCCTCTTGGTAAGGGGTTCTGCTAGGCAGGTGCTAGAGCCTGTTCTGATTGAGTGGCGGCGGCTAGGGCTGCTAAGGCTAATGGTTGCCTTGGTGCTGGGAGCATCTGTCGTGGTGCCAAATTCTACCTTATCGAGTTTCCTTGGTACCAACAATGAGCTGTATCCTGGTTCTTGTGGCACTGGCAATGAGTATAAAAATGTTGCGGCCTTGGCCTTGGCATCAGAAACTTAGTGCTTATGTGGTTTCAGTGGCAAAATGCACACCAAACCATATTCCATTTGTATTAGACACCCTAAGTTTCCCTACATGGAAGCTACCCAAAGCATCCGGCAAACCAAGGATTCGAGGAACTGTATCCGCTACCTTGAGGAGGAGACTGACAAAGTACAGACTGGACACATGTAGGGGTTACCATCTCAGCCCTTGAACGATGTTCTTAGTTTCCTTTCTAACCCCATTTGCCATGACAGAGTGAGCTTGCAGCCCTAGCAGAGGCACACATGGGTGGAGCCCACTAGTGTTTCCCTAGATGCAATAACACATATGCTTCATTACATTGACCTACTCAGTTCACCTTATATTTCTTTGTTGTTCTAGCTCTTGGAGTTGCTCTACATATCTCCTATTACATGTTGTATACACATGGTACTGTCTTGGTCACATAGGCCATTTTTGCCCTCCACAGACATCATTGGGGTGCCCTGTTCAGACAGTGCTCAGGGGGTCGCAGCAAGCAGGATGCTCCTTAGACCTCCATTACAGACTTCTGTAGTTTGCCTGCGCCTGCGAAAGAGGAGGTTACTCAGGCCGCACATAGACAGAGGGATTATACAGGCCATCGCCGTACTAGAGTGCATGATCTTGTAGCCCCAGGGACCCGTGGAGTCTCTAGAGACTCGAGAGAGAGCCTGATCCCTTCTGAGAGCCAGATGTCCCGCCCCCAGAGATCTGGACCTTCCACGCATCAGTTGCAGATCCAGGACATACTCTGGAGACATGGACCACATGAGGTGGACTTCATCACAGCCTTGTGCTCTGTAATTGAGGAGGATAGTACTATTATTGGATGAGGATATCACATGCCTCGTTGGGTTGATCACATTGTACATGCAGGACTCATGTAGTACGGGTGTCATGTTCTTTCGGTAGCTAGTTTTCTTTCTTTTATGTTTTGTTGGCACACAGTTACCCACAGATCACATGTATTGCTTTCGGTCTCATAGATCCTTTGGGTCTTTCGTAGACATAAAGGAAAATTCTCTGTCTCTCTCTCTCTCTCTCTCTCTTCTGAGAGCTAGATGCCCCAGATCTCAGAGGCCTCATCCCTCCACCTTGTTTGCTTGCCAATGTGCATGTGATAGATACAGTGTCGATTTTTATTTAAGTCTCAAAGACCCTTCTAGTCTTTTGTAGGACATCAACACAATTTTCCTTTCTTCTTTCTTTCTTTCTTTTGGAATGAGACATGATAAAAGATCTTGAAGGTAGTGACCACAGATTATGTATCTGGTGTGGAAATGTTGCTTTCACAAGCATGTTCTTTTTGAAATCCTTGTTGCGTAATATGTTAAAAGGAGTGATCTTTTTACTAATCTACACACTTGATTAATGGGCTTATGCAGGAAGAGATTGTGGATGAGACAGATGAGTATGTCGATGTTCACAAGAGGTATGTGTCTAGTATTAGGAGAATTTCCTTTAGAGTGAAGTTTCATGTCTTCAATGATAGGAAAACTCAAATGGGAAATGTTCATCTGTTGCAAACGTGTTTGCTCTTATTCGGTCAATTGGGTAGCTAATTTATTTCTCCGTAGTCGGTTAGCCAACCATGCCATGCAGCCTTTTGTAAGCTACCATTATAAACCTTAGATTAACCTTGGTTGTCTTTCTTGAAAATGTTGTCTTGCTCTGGTATTTGTACAGGCTAAAATGATCACTCCCTTGTTGGTCAGGCTGCTGCCTGCAGTTGCTTACCAATCCAGTTCCCGCTTGACGTGTAGTTGGAATCATATTCTCTAGAAATAGATTCACATTGAGGAAACTAGAACGCAATACCATGAGTCACACCAAAGGCAACCCAAAAAAGACTCTTGAAACCCCAGCACTAAAAAACTGCACAGTTTAGCCTACGTTGCCAAACCTCATGTGCCTGTCTGCAGTCACTAGCTGACTTAGTGCTCTTAGGTTCCAAAAACCTTCAAACTCGTGTCACAAGACTAGACACATTCGGGTTCGTGTCGTTAATCTTATCACTAGAGAATCAAAGTTAATCAATTTGTTCATGAAGCATCAACATCCTTCCAAATTAATCAACGTGCTCTTGAAGAAATAACGTTGTGTAAGCCCAGTGGGGCGTGCAGTGATAGACTCAACCACGTGTCCAGGAGATAAAAATATAAAGAGAGAGTATAAAGAGAGAGAGGGGAGAGAGAAAAGGGAATGGGGATCTTGCACAGTACACCACATTGAGCGGGGAACAGGCCCCGCCCCCTTTCAGGAATTTATTCAGGAACAATCCATGGGCACGCTGGCTAGGATCAATACAATCAATGAATACAAAACAAACAAATATGCTGATGCAGGATATCCAAGTCGATGTCGATGTCGACGCACAAGATCTCTGCTGCCGAGCACACCACGAGGATGACCCACAAGTATCTCTCACCGGGCTAGTACCAGATCCAATATCCAAATCCAATGGATCCCAAGTCCAATGAATCCAAATCCAAGTCCAAGTCCAAATGGATCCCAAGTCCAATGAATCCAAATCCAAGTCCAAGTTCAAATCCCAGTCCAAAATCCAAGCTCCATGTCTAAGCTTTGTGTTCCATGTTCATGTCCAAGCTTCATGCCCAAGTTGTATGTCCAAGTTCTTCATGTCTATGCTCATGTTCAAGCTTCCATGTCCAAACTTCATGTTCCATGTCCAAGCTCTATGCCCAAGTTCCATGTCCAAGCTCTAAATGCACTCGCTCATCCCATGAATAATCTCCACAATTCCTATAGCCTTGTCGATGATGAAAACCCTAGAGGAGCTCTTCTTGGCAAGAAAACTGATTTAAAACCTGTTTTAATGGTTTAAGGGAGATAAAAACCTCCAAAAAGCAGTTTTTAGGATTTTTTGAGTAGTTTTAGGGTTTTTGAAATTTTATGTCCATAGAGTCCGTATAGCTGTATGGATCCATGCAATCGCACGGAAAGATGGTGACGTGGCACTACAGTTGTTGGAGGCGCTCTGAAATTAGCAGGTAGCGATGAAAAACTTCATGATTTGGTTCATAGATGATGATGAAGAAGATAATCTCCACGCTTGAACGAAGATGGCAATGCGATGAAGAGGTTCTTCTTCCACTTGATGCTCAAGAGGCTCTCATGCTTCTTTTATACTTGGGGAAGCCTTGCTTTTTGTGAAACCGATCCCGTCAAGTGGGAAAGACTCCGTTGGACACCCACACACTTAATAGCACAACTTTAAAACCACAAATTTGAAATGGACAACTTAAAACAACTTGAACTTTAAATGAACAGAAATGGAAAGATGGACACCAGCACTGGGGCCGGAACGGGCCGACCCCCCCCTCAATATATGATATATTTATTGGGAGTATTTTAATGAATACAATGCTCCATGGGTTCTGAGAACCAGATAATGTCCATGTACATATGAAAACAGTACCAAACAAATAGGCTCGAATTTCGATGTAGAAAACTCGAAGCAGAACGACCACTAGTGTGGTCCAATCTCTACGGTCCTGTGCTTTCACTAGACTCCGCGGAGAGCGCCTCACTGGTGTTCCGAGACCACGCACAAACAGGCGCTCTCGTACTAACGCCTGGCTCTCCCGATCTCAGCACCTTTGGACCGAGGTTCGCCAATACAGCTTGGACAACCCGGCACCGAACGGGTGTGGCCGTAGAGGGATGAATCCCTTACCAGATTTAAACATTAAATGCTTTACTCAAATCTGAAAATCACTTACTTGTAGATGGTTGATAGAAAACCAATACTTGTGGAATGCTGAAAATGAAACCACCCTTGATGAAGAAGCAGTTGCCTTGTGGTGAACCACCAAGACAAGAATCACCGCAAAAAGCCACAGCCACCTGCTGTGAAAGAAGGAGAACCCACTTGGAGGAGAGGCCTGGCTGTAATGTGGAGAGAAGATGGCCCACGTTTGCTTGCAACGAGACAAGGCAACGTAGCCAGTGGGTAAACAGCCGCCAAATAAAGGGTTTAGCCGACTGTGGGAGGAAGGCCACCTGGCTACTGTTACACAGGCTCCTGGCTGCTGTACACAGGCGCCTGGCTGCAGCCGTACAGCAGAAAAGATGGCAGCCGCCTGTAGTTGCAGCCAGCCGTCTGGGGAGAGAAGCCGCAGCAGTGCTTGTGGAGATGATAACCGCCTGCAGGAGGGGTAGGCGCAGCCAACAGCAGTATGAGCAGTCCCCTGCAAAATTTCAACGCAGCCACCAGCAAGAGTATTCAGCCGCCTGTAGTGGGGCAGGCGCAGCAGTAAGGAGGAGGTGGTAGTCGCCTGCAGATGGAACGCACAGTCCACCAGAGGAGCATGCGCAGTAGTCTTCTGTCGCCTGGGATAAACATGCGCAAGGAAGGGTGGTCGCCGGTTCTCTACGTAAGAGGGAAGCGATGCCTTCCACGCTTGAAGGGGCCCTTTTTTTTTAATAAAATTTAAGTGAAGTTAGCCTTGGTCATACCCACGTTTGCATGTGGGGGACTAGTGGGGGTAGGTGACCATGCCCACCCCCACACTCACTTAAAAGTGGGGCTCCCCACCTTGGCCCCAAAGTGGGTGCCCAAAGGGGGTGCCCACTTTTAAATAAGTGTGAACCCCTAACCTTATAAAATAAAGGGGTTAGAATAAAATAACATTAAAACAACATGTGTAACATACTTACCACCTGTTCACATGCACTGAAACTCGTCAGAATACAGGGCAGACTTCACGACTCACTGGCAGGCGTCCCCGCTCAGTAAGTCGTCAAGCAGGCAAACACACAAATACATGTCATGCGAAAACAGTTTCAAGCATACAAATCATGTGTGCATGTGCAAATAATAACATGGACATATCTCCCGTTCATGGAACATGTACAAAATATCTGTCGGCACAAAACTGGCACGACATAAAAACATAAAATCCTGGTCTTCCTATGGAGTGACAGTCCCATAGGTAAGACACAGTTCCAGGCACGAGTTTCCCTATGGTGTGACAGTCCCATAGGCAAAACACGGCACGAATACTGGCTCTTCCATGGCGTGACAGTCCCATGGATCGAACACAGTCCAGGTCATACACGGGTGGCACTGGTCTGGCTCCCGTCCATACGACACCATCCTGCTAACACACGGGTGGCACCAGTCTGGCTCCCGTCCATGTCAGCAAAATACTGGCCTCTTCACACGAGACACCGGCCTGGCCTCAAGTGAACGAGACGCAAAAACTAGGAATGGACCAAATGGTCGGCCAATTGGTGACATCCCCCCGGGCTTCTAAAGAGTTGACCTCAACTTAAAAGCCTCAAGATATGCCTGCAACAATTGCGGATAATCTGCAAAATAATCCTCATTTACCCATTTGGCATCAATAGGCAAATAATTCTTAAACTTCACAAGGTATCTCCTGGAAAGCTTTCCTGCAGGTAGCTTTCTCTCCTTGTGAAAAACAATCTGTTCTGGCTGGAGGATCTCCTCAAGCTCTTCAATTTCTGGCGGATCTTCTGTGACAGGCTCATCAGGATCTGGCCCCACATATTTCCGAAATAGACTCACATGAAAAGCATTGTGAATCTTCCAATGACTAGGTAAAGCAAGCCTGTAGGACACTTCATTGATCTTCTGAATCACCTTGAAGGGTCCATAATAGCGAGGAGAAAGCTTAGGATATGATCCTTCTCGTCCTGGCCTCTTCCGAAGCCTAGCCTTCTCAAATTTCAGCAATACCCATGTCCCTTCTATGCTTGTCAGCAGCCATTTTATGCTTATCCTGAGATCTTGCAATGGCTGTCCGCACCTGACCAAAGGTAACATCCAAGTCACGAACATATTCATCAGCTGCAAAAATCTCATCCTTAGTACGAAGGATGGGTGGCAAGACCACTCTGCCATAAATAATCTCAAACGGAGCCTTTCCTGTGGAAGCATGGATTGTATTGTTGTAGGTAAACTCAACAAGTGGAAGATACTTCTCCCATGCACTCTTTTGATCTGCCACATAACACTTCAACAAATCCAACACGGCTGAATTTGCAGCTTCACTTTGGCCATCCGTTTGGGGATGATAAGCTGATGAAAACTCAAGCTTAGTACCCATATTATCAAATAAAGCTCTCCAAAATAGGCTTGTAGTCCTGGGATCTCTATCCCCAACAATGGATTTAGGCATACCATGATGCTTGAAAATATTAGCAAGAAAAAGCTTTACCATATGATCAGCTTTGATGGTTTTCTTGACGGGCAAGAAGTGAGCTTGCTTGCTAAACCTGTCCACAATAGTCCAAATAGCATCATTCCCATGCTGGGATCTAGGCAAATCCATAATAAAATCCATCGTGATACTTTCCCAAGGTTGCGAGGGAATAGGCAATGGCTGAAGCAAACCTGGAGGTTTTTGCCTATCAAATTTCACCTTTTGGCAAGTAATACATGCACGCACATAAGCCTCAATGTCTTTACGCATGCTTGGCCAAAAGAAATACCTCTGAATCATGCGAGTAGTAGGCATAATACCTCTATGACCAGCATATGGTGGAGCGTGACATTCGTCCATAACCTTTGGACGCAAATCCTTCACCACACATAGACAATTATCCTTCATGAGATAACCCTCATTGATTACATAAGAGGCATGTGAATGACCAGCCATCAAATCAGTCCATATATGGCAAAAATCAGCATCCAAATGATACAAATCTCTCATAGCAGATAGATCTCCATGAGAGGCCATTGAGACTGCAGCAACATAAGGCCTCCTAGATAGTGCATCGGCCACGACATTTTTCTTTCCTGGAGTATGCACAATCTGAAAATGAAACATGGAAAGAAAATTTGCCATTCTCATCTGCTTCTCTGAAAGCTTGGTTTGAGATAAAAAGTATCTCAAGCTTTGATGATCTGTCTTGACTACAAATTCAGCCCCAAGAAGGTAGTGTTTCCAAATCTTTAAGGCGTGAATTACAGCCAAGAGCTCTTTCTCATAGATATCCATATGAAGCTCGGCATCATGCAAACGACGGCTCTCGTATGCAACTGCATGCCCTTCTTGATTTAGGACAGCTCCTATGCAATCACCACAAGCATCACATTCAACCACGAATGACTTGTGCAAGTCAGGAACAATCAATACTGGACCACATATGATCGCATGCTTGAGCTGCAAGAAAGCATCCTGTTCCTTTGAAGTCCATTTGAAAACAGTTTTCTTCTTCGTGAGATCATGTAGAGGAGTGGCAATCATAGCAAAATGCCTTATGAAACGCCTGTAGTACGAACATAATCCCATAAAACTACGTACTTGATGTACGTTTTGCAATTCGGGCCAATTCCGAATAGTTTCTATCTTTGCAGGATCCATTGTAACTCCATCCTTGGATACAATATGTCCCAGATAATGAATCTGTGAAAGGAAAAACTCACTTTTCTTGGCATTGACGAAAAGTTTATGCTTCCGCAACTCTTCGAACACTGTGACCAAATGAGTTCTGTGTTCCTGCTCATTCTTGGAGAAAACCAAGATATCATCAAAGAAGACTCCTGTAAACTTGCGATGGGGTCAGAATATCCTATCCATCATACGATTAAAAGTAGCAGGAGCATTGGTGAGACCAAAAGGCATTACCAAGAATTCATATAATCCGAAGGCTGTCCTGAATGCAGTCTTATGGATATCTTGTGGTACCACGCGTATCTGGTGATAACCACTCTTCAAATCAAGTCTGCTAAAGCAAGCTGAGCCATCAAGCTTATCCAAGATATCATCAAATACGTGGAATAGGAAATCTGTTCTTGATGGTAAGCTTGTTCAAAGCTCTATAGTCTACACACATACGGAATGATCCGTCCTTCTTTTGAACAAGAAGCACAGGAGAGCAGTAAGGTGAGGAACTGGGCTGAACCAAACCTTTCTCTAAAAGCTCGTTTACCTGCTTCATAATTTCTTCTTGTTGTGCAGCACTCACTCGGTATGCGGGTTTGTTAGGTGGAGAACTACCTGGCACAAGATCTATGCGGTGATCTTCGGGCCTTTGGGGAGGTAATTCACCTGGCAACGAGTCAGCAAAACAGTCGTTGAATGCATTAAGAAAATTCAGCCTATCATTAGATATAGCATCCACATTTTGATGATTTGGCACAAGACTATCACGCACAAAAACCAAGTACGCTGAAAGACTCTTTTTCATTGCTTTATTAATTTGGATGTGTGATACAACTGGGATGGAATCCCCTTCTTTGCCAGCATCAATAAAGTGCATGCGGCCTTTATGCATAAAGGAAATCATATTAGACTTGTAGTCTTTGCGGGGCTCAAGCCTATGATGCCACGGCTTGCCCAACAATACATCACATCCATTCAGAGGAGCAACTAAGAAATGCTCATTATCAAGATAGCCCTGTATATGGATACGCAACTTCCCAATCAAAGGGGTAACCTGCATCTCTTTACCAATAAATGCAGCTTCAGCTTCAATCTGAGGTCCCATGTTTTCAACCTCAATTCCCAATGCAGCTGCCATTTGCATAGAGATGAAATTGTCAGTTGCACAGTCATCAAACATGAAGAGTGCGGGCTGATCCTTGATTTGCCCCCAAGCCTTGCAAACCATACGCTCTTTTGCATCATGACCTGTATTACCTTGCACATCAGGAACTGCATGAACATTTGCTTTGGTGTGCTTGTCCTCGTGCTTTGGTTTGCGATCTGGGCATTGTCGGAACATGTGGTCTTTGCTACCACAAGAAAAGCATTTTCCATCCTTAGCGTATTGCTCTCTTTGCTCCGGGGTTAATCCAAATTTGTTCTTTCTTGGGCCCTGTTCTTTGGATGTGTGATTTTCAGCTTTACCACCCTTGTAAGGCTCCCGGAAGTTCTTTTTAGGTGGCTGTCCACCCTTTTGCTGATTTGGGGCAGCCTTGTCCTTCGCCTTGGAACCTCCTTGATCCTGCTTGATCTTGAGCACCAATTGCTCTGTAGCAAGGGCAGAAGCTGTGAGTTGTTGCAATGTATGTTTTGGGTGCAATTCAATACCCGATCTATATGCAGGTTGCAATCCAGAACGAAACTTCCTCTTTCTTTCATCCTCTGTGATTTGCATGAAGGGAGTCACTTCCAGCAACACTTTCCAAAATTTGTTAACATACTGTTGCACACTCTCATTATCTTTTTGTTCCAGCCTATCCCACTTTTGAGTGAGAGTTTGCTCTGCATTGGGTGGCAAGAACTGAGCATAAAATCTATCTTTGAATTCCTTCCAAGTAGAGATGGGATCCCTGGTGATCTTTTCAGTGATCCACCAATGGGCAGCAGTCCCTTTCAGAAACATGCTAGCATGGCGCACCTTCGACTTTTCTGTAAAGTCCTCATCGCTAAAAGCAATGTCGAACTGTGCCACAAACGCTAACACCTTAGAGGCATCATGTTCACCATGAAAGACATCAAATTTAACAGATTTATCACCTGCTTTGAATTCCTTGAGCTTCCTGGCATGAGGCTCATGGTCTACTCTTTTTCTTTTCCCCTTATCCAACGGGGTAGCCCTGTCTGCATGGGCTCCATGGGCCGTCATAGAAGCTTCATGGGGCACGGTGGCATGTGCTCCACGAACTCGAAACTCAGATGCATGTGACTTACCTGCATATGGCATGGTCTCTCCATGAGACAACTCAGAAGGCAAAATTTTTCTGGAAGCAGACCTGTCACCATGAGATACATATCTTGCATGCATGTGACTTTCGTGCCCTCCATGAGCACTGGCATACATAAATCTGTCAGGCTTAGTGCCTTGGGGAGAGGATGCATGACGAGAGGTGACAGTCACCTCTTCCTTTTGCATAAAAGATTTCAGCCTCTGGGATGCGGGATCTCCATGCTTCAAACGAGGTGGATTTCTGAATTTCAGCTCTCCGTCATCCCCCTCTTTGATATCACCTTTGCGAAGGAGATAGGCAAGTGCCAACTCCCTTGGTTTCTTGCCCACTTCACGAGCCATTGATTCAAAGGTTACATCAACCATAGCATCAACCTTCCTGGCTTCAATAGCACTTTGCAGATGTGGATCTTCATGCAAAAACTTTAATTCTTGCTCTTGAGCCTGCAAAAGTTTTCTCATATGTTCCATTTCAGCCCTCATAGCATCAAGCTCTTGTTCAAGCATAACTGTCTTTCCTGGAGACAGTTGACCCTTGGATTCACTATCCATAACCCTTTCAAGGGGCTTGTGCCTACCACGCAGGGCATCAGACCCACGAGAAGCACTAGATGGACCCCTCGAATTTGGTACTTCCAAAGGGTTGCCTTGGCTGTCCATTGTGTTTTAAGTTTGCTAAAAGCGGGATGTCCAGTACACAGGTTCGTTTCCCCACTAGGAAGAGGGAAACAACCGTGCTCTGATACCAATGAAACCGATCCCGTCAAGTGGGAAAGACTCCGTTGAACACCCACACGCTTAATAGCACAACTTTAAAACCACAAATTTGAAATGGACAACTTAAAACAACTTGAACTTTAAATGAACAGAAATGGAAAGATGGACACCAGCACTGGGGCCGGAACGGGCCGACCCCCCCCTCAATATATGATATATTTATTGGGAGTATTTTAATGAATACAATGCTCCATGGGTTCTGAGAACCAGATAATGTCCATGTACATATGAAAACAGTACCAAACAAATAGGCTCGAATTTCGATGTAGAAAACTCGAAGCAGAACGACCACTAGTGTGGTCCAATCTCTACGGTCCTGTGCTTTCACTAGACTCCGCGGAGAGCGCCTCACTGGTGTTCCGAGACCACGCACAAACAGGCGCTCTCGTACTAACGCCTGGCTCTCCCGATCTCAGCACCTTTGGACCGAGGTTCGCCAATACAGCTTGGACAACCCGGCACCGAACGGGTGTGGCCGTAGAGGGATGAATCCCTTACCAGATTTAAACATTAAATGCTTTACTCAAATCTGAAAATCACTTACTTGTAGATGGTTGATAGAAAACCAATACTTGTGGAATGCTGAAAATGAAACCACCCTTGATGAAGAAGCAGTTGCCTCGTGGTGAACCACCAAGACAAGAATCACCGCAAAAAGCCACAGCCACCTGCTGTGAAAGAAGGAGAACCCACTTGGAGGAGAGGCCTGGCTGTAATGTGGAGAGAAGATGGCCCACGTTTGCTTGCAACGAGACAAGGCAACGTAGCCAGTGGGTAAACAGCCGCCAAATAAAGGGTTTAGCCGACTGTGGGAGGAAGGCCACCTGGCTGCTGTTACACAGGCTCCTGGCTGCTGTACACAGGCGCCTGGCTGCAGCCGTACAGCAGAAAAGATGGCAGCCGCCTGTAGTTGCAGCCAGCCGTCTGGGGAGAGAAGCCGCAGCAGTGCTTGTGGAGATGATAACCGCCGGCAGGAGGGGTAGGCGCAGCCAACAGCAGTATGAGCAGTCCCCTGCAAAATTTCAACGCAGCCACCAGCAAGAGTATTCAGCCGCCTGTAGTGGGGCAGGCGCAGCAGTAAGGAGGAGGTGGTAGTCGCCTGCAGATGGAACGCACAGTCCACCAGAGGAGCATGCGCAGTAGTCTTCTGTCGTCTGGGATAAACATGCGCAAGGAAGGGTGGTCGCCGGTTCTCTACGTAAGAGGGAAGCGATGCCTTCCACGCTTGAAGGGGCCCTTTTTTTTTAATAAAATTTAAGTGAAGTTAGCCTTGGTCATACCCACGTTTGCATGTGGGGGACTAGTGGGGGTGGGTGACCATGCCCACCCCCACACTCACTTAAAAGTGGGGCTCCCCACCTTGGCCCCAAAGTGGGTGCCCAAAGGGGGTGCCCACTTTTAAATAAGTGTGAACCCCTAACCTTATAAAATAAAGGGGTTAGAATAAAATAACATTAAAACAACATGTGTAACATACTTACCACCTGTTCACATGCACTGAAACTCGTCAGAATACAGGGCAGACTTCACCACTCACTGGCAGGCGTCCCCGCTCAGTAAGTAACACGTCAAGCAGGCAAACACACAAATACATGTCATGCGAAAACAGTTTCAAGCATACAAATCATGTGTGCATGTGCAAATAATAACATGGACATATCTCCCGTTCATGGAACATGTACAAAATATCTGTCGGCACAAAACTGGCACGACATAAAAACATAAAATCCTGGTCTTCCTATGGAGTGACAGTCCCATAGGTAAGACACAGTTCCAGGCACGAGTTTCCCTATGGTGTGACAGTCCCATAGGCAAAACACGGCACGAATACTGGCTCTTCCATGGCGTGACAGTCCCATGGATCGAACACAGTCCAGGTCATACACGGGTGGCACTGGTCTGGCTCCCGTCCATACGACACCATCCTGCTAACACACGGGTGGCACCAGTCTGGCTCCCGTCCATGTCAGCAAAATACTGGCCTCTTCACACGAGACACCGGCCTGGCCTCAAGTGAACGAGACGCAAAAACTAGGAATGGACCAAATGGTCGGCCAATTGGTGACATTTTGCCAAACAGCCTTCATGCTTTGCTTTTCTCTTTTTGCCTTTGCTTTTGCTCTTTTTACTTTTATTAATAAAATATTACTCAACTTTTGGTGCTTTGCTTTTTTGGCTTTAAGGCCTTGCTTTTTGGCCTTAGAGTTGCTTTTTGAGAAAGCGGCTTTTAGCTTTTTGGTTTGGTTCAATCTCCTCTTTCCAATGGTGCCCTTGGCTCACGGTCAACCCTCTTTGGCTTTTTGACCAAGAATCGTGCTTTTTCTTAGTCAAACCTTATGGACCTTGTCTCCATGTCATAGTCACAAGGGACGGAGACGGGGACGGGACGGGTGACGGCCATAAGTAGGGAACGGGGACGGAGCCATGGCCGAGAACCGCCTCCATGAACGGATGTGGTGTAGTTAACCTCCTCCCACCATGTCCATCAAGTTGTCCTTCTACGAGAAGCCCCGGCACGTGAGGAGGATGCCATGGTTGAAGATGGCTTGACTCTTGAGCCTTGAGGAATGAGAGAGAGAGAGAGAGAGAGAGAGAGAGAGAGAGAGAGCCTAGAGGCTTGGAAGTTGGAAGAGTCAAGACTCAAGAGGCTTGAGGGAGAGGTGAGAGCCTAGGCCCTAGAACTTGGAACTTGGAAGTTGGAAGAGAGAAGAAGCTTGAGCCTTGAAAGCTTGAGCCTTGAGAGTTGTGAACTTGTGTGTGCTTGTAGCCTTGTAGAGGCTTGTTCTCCGACTCTGATTACCTTTTTGTTACTTTCCATTCCTTCCTTTCTTTGACCGTTGATATGACTTCTTTAACAAAATCTTGTGAGTTAACTGAATTTACCTGTTTCAGTGCTGCTAATTCTCCCTGGAGTTTCTTCAGTTCTTGCATGAGGTAGGCTTCCCACGGTGTCGGCTTGCTCAAGGGGTGGAGGAATGGGCGGTAATCGTGAAGCGGTGACTGAGGCAAAAGACTTCTTACTTTCCATGTGTTGTTGCTGATAAAGGAGAGGGCTGTTGGTGGAACGAGTCCCCCCTCAAGGGTACCCTCTCCCCTTTGGGGGAGACTCAAAAAATGCGACCTACAAGATGCTCAGCTACAGGTGCAGGGGAGAGTTATGTTGCTGCCTTGGGGGCCTGAGCAAGAGTGGGTGGGGGCGAAGAGAGAGAAGGCGGGTGGGAAGAGAGAAGCGAAGAGAAAGGGGGCGCAGAGGTGCAGGAGAGAGAGAGAGAGAGAGAGAGAGAGAGAGAGAGAGATGATGAAATGAAATGTTATATTAACGTCTTCAAAAGGCCATAATGACCTATGAGACCAAAAGTTACATCATGGTGGATCTGATACAATGTCTGGATAAAAAAACCCAGAAAATGAAAAATAAAGATGATACTACCGGCACCTAGAAAATGAAACTGGAACTGGAATATAGCGAGGGGGGGGGGGGGTACACTATGGAGGTGAGTGGAGTATAGTGAGGGGATACAATATCATGTGGGACGGAGGGGTACACTATGGAGGTGCCTCCATCTCATAATATGTGCCGCATCGGACACTGGCGGATCTCCTCAATATCCTCTGTGGTCAGCACCCTGACTGGGTGTCCCGCATGCCTCGCAAGAATAATCCGAATCTGCCGCTGCAACCTCCGTCTATGCTGGGATGCCCCCCTCCGTAGTCGTGGGCGTCTGGACCACCCAAGCTCAATCGCACGATCAATCAGTGTACCCCTGGTGTGGGCGGTATCCATGTCCTGCTGCTGCTGTGGTCCATCTGGCGCAGTGATGGCTGGACTAAAGAAATCTGTAATGTGCCTCTGAGTCTGGCTCTCTGTGCGCCTAAGCAGGCTATCTCTATGTCTCCGCAGCTCAAGCAAGAACAATCCCAAACACCTCTGGTCCTGGTACCCCATGACTCTGGAAAGCGGTCCAAAACCCTCTCTGAATAAACAGTGGAAACGACCACGTATCTCATAGTATGCAGTACAATGGCATATATAATGCAGCTCTGTCTCTGGCTCCCCATGGCATACTCGGCATATCCTGGCCTCAGCTAGTATACCTCTATATCGGCCCATCTCAATCTCAAGCTGGTGTGAGGATGTGCGAATCTGACCAATAGCACATCGTACTGCATGAGACAAGTGTACATCCATGTAACTGGGTCTGATCACAAAACCATCTGCTGTGAGCTGAAGAAAATGCTCTCTGTAGAAAGCCATCTTCGTGCCCAGCTCCTCAGTCGGCTGTATCCATGTCCTCCTAATGTCCAGCTGAACTAAATCCTGACGGATGAGTCTGGTAATCTCTGTCCGTGTGAGAGTGAGAGAGGGTGCCTCCAGAGAATACTGGAAGGGAGGCAATCTGTCCATGCTAAAACCATGTGCGTGGAACCAAGATGTCATCTGTCCATACCAACAAGCCGTGTCTCCCTGTAAAGCTAACTGTCGCCGGGGGGGGGGGGGGGGGGGAGAGAGAGAGAGAGAGAGAGAGAGGGTGAGAGGGTGAGGGTGAGGGTGAGGGTGGGAAGAGAGAAGCGAAGAGAAAGGGGGCACAGAGGTGCAGGAGAGAGAGAGAGAGAGAGAGAAAGAAAGAAAGAAAGAAAGATATATTAACGTCTACGAGAGGCCAAAGTCGGCCTATGAGACAAAAAATAATAATACAACTGTGTTCTTCCGGTCATCGGAAGAAAATAAACAAAAGAAAAAGTGTGCATGTGTCTGGATACAACTGTGAATCATCATGGATCGGTGGAGCCCATATACAAACAATATAAGGGGGGTGGGGATGTGGATGGAGTGCTAAGGCAAGATGCATCTCTATATGCTGAAGGGGTAGTACAAGCATGCTATGCAGATCTATGTCTAACTCCAGCCAGTGCCATAAGAGGGATATAAGATATCATACATCGCCGATGCTGAGGCTGTGAATGGCATGAACATGTACCCTGAGTCTGAATGAAAGCGAGCTAGCCTCTCCTGTGTCTCCATCTGGTGTCTCATTCGGATAGCTGCTATCTCTCGGTGACGGAGTCGGGGTGCTCTATATCCAGTCTGTCTAGGTCTCCTCCTGGCTCTCAATTCCTCTGCTCTCTGTGCGGTCACCCCACGTGGTACATCAGCTGGCACTGGCATAGCTCTCTGGAAGAAATCTGTGAGCTGGGACTGTCTCCCACCCCTAGTGGGAGCGGGTGTCTGGAGGAGTCTCTCTCGAGAACTATGAAGCTCTAGTAGTAGTCTGCCAAGCTGTCGCTGGTCCGAAGCCTCCATCAGCTGATGTAGTGAAGAGAGCTCCTCAAACAATCCCGCATATCTATCTCTGACCCCCTGGTGGGCTCTACATCTACATACAAAGTGATCCTCAGTCTCCACCTCCTCGCGGCACAATCTGCATATCCGCTCAGCTCTAGGAACCCGTGCCGCTCTCCCAGCCTCTATCTCTAGCTGATGTGATGAGACTCGTAGCTGTCCAATAGCAACGCGAGAGCTGTGTGGCATGTATACATCCATGTACCGCGGTCGATGTATAAACCCATCCCCTGAGATGCTCATAAAGTGGTCTCTGTAGTACAGCATCTTCGGTGGTAGTGGGCTCTCTGGTGCTATCCATGTCTCCTGTATGTAGTGCTGCCATATGTCCTGTCTCATCACTCTGTTCCTCTCATTGAGAGAGAGGTAACCCCGTGGAGCAGACTGATCATACTGAAAAGGTGGCAACCGCTCAAGGTCTATACCATGATGTGAGAACCACTGTAGCATCTGTGCATACCAAGATCCAGTGTGTCCAGCCTCGGCCAGCTGTCTGGATGCCTCAAAAGCTCGGCGGGATAATCTCTCCATGGGCATCTCCCTCATCCTGTATATAAAGGAGATCGTCTGGAACAATGCCTCCACTGCCATAGGTGGTGCAGCAAACTCAGCTCGAACAATGTCGTGCGGGACGGATGGTTTGCTGCGTATCATCCTCGAGAGCATCAAGATCTGTGGTCTCTCCAGCTGTACCCATGTGGAGGCTGCAAGCCCTGGTGCCCAAACCGCTGCTGCATACATCAAGGCTGGTGTCACTAATGTATCAAAGAGCCACCCCTTTGTGCGGGGTTCCTGAAAATGTGCCTGATAACACTGACGCTCAAGGCCAGCAAGAGCTGCATACCCCCGGGTCACTCTGTCTCGGACTGCCTGAGCCATGGAGAAGCGTCCAGCTGAGCTAGTAAATGTGATGCCAAGGTAAACATAAGAGCTCACCACCTCGACCCGCCCTCCTGCTAATGTGAGAGTAGTGTGGCTCCTGACAGCGGGTGAAGTGTGGAAGATCATAACCTTGGTTTTCCCAAGGTTCACTGTGAGCCCCTGCTGTGCGCAGAAGTCATCAAGAGCCACAAGGTGTCTTTGAAGCCCAACCTGCGTATCAGATACCAAGATGATGTCATCAGCATAAAGCATAACATGGACAGTAATACCTGATGTGAGAGAGAGAGAGAGAGAGAGAGAGAGAGAGAGAGAGAGAGAGAGAGAGAGAGAGAGAGAGAGAGAGAGAGAGAGAGAGAGAGAGAAGCGAAGAGCAAGGATGGGTGGGGGCGAAGAGAGAGAAGGCGGGTGGGAAAAGAGAAGCGAAGAGAGAGAAGCGAAGAGAAAGGGGGCGCAGAGGTGCAGGAGGGGGGGGGGAGAGAGAGAGAGGAGAGAGAGAGAAGCGAAGAGAAAGGGGGCGAAGAGAAAGGGGGCGTACAGGTGCAGGCGGGCGAAATGCAGGCAGAGAAAGAAAGAAAGAAAGAAAGAAAGATTTTATTAACGTCTTCCAAAAGACCGAACTCGGCCTATGAGACAAATCGGAGTACATGTATGGGGTATCCTCTGTCATCCCAACAAAATGAAAAAGTACTGAATAAAAAAGCTGAATCTGGGTGTGCAGGGGATGGAGCTCTATTACTAGGAGAATGCAAAGCTATATGCATGGAGTATACAATCATGATATGCAACCTAGCTAGCTCCATCCTGTACCATACTGGGGGTATAAAATGGTATACATCAGTGAAGGGGGTGTCCACAGCTCCCTGAAGAACATGCCTGGGTGTGCTCTGAAGCGAGCCAGTCGCTCCGCACCCTCTCTGTGAAACTGGGCTCTGATCTCTGTCATCTCTCTCTGGTATAGGCGTGGTGTCCGAAAGCCAGGTGTCCTCTGTCTCCTGCGGGCTCTAAGTGTCTCTGCTCTCTGGAGAGTAATTCCCTGCCGTGTAGGGGCTGGGAGGGGTATGGATCTCTGAAAAAATGTAGTAATCTGTGTCTGTCGCCCCCCCTCTGGAGCTGTCTGAGCCTGTAATAATGTCTCTCTGTGGCGCTGTATGTCTAGAATGTATCTCCCCAGTATGCGCTGGTCTGCTGCCTCAAAGATCTGGCGTAGGGAATGTGGCTCTCTGAATAAAATGGGATATCTCTCTCTGATGGCTGTATATGCTCTGCATCTGCATACATAATGCTCCTCACTCTCCACCTCCTCTCTGCACAATCTGCATACCCTCTCCTCTCGGGGGATCCGTGCTGCTCTGCCAGTCTCAATCTCCAATCGGTGTGATGAAACTCTGAGCTGACCAATAGCCACTCGGGAGCCGTGTGGTAAAAAGCCCTCCATGTATCTAGGCCTCTCTATAAATCCATCATCAGTGATACTCATGAAGTGATCTCTGTAGTATAGCATCTTCGGTGGAAGAGGCTGTGTAGGCGATATCCATGTCTCTCGTGTATAGAGCTGCCATAGATCCTGTCTCAATACTCTGTTCCTCTCACTATGAGAGAGACGGATATGTGGTGCATCCCTGTCATACTGGAATGGTGGTAGATGATCCATGTCTAGGCCATGCTGTGAGAACCAATGTGTGACCTGTGCATACCATGATCCTCTGTCTCCTGCCTTAGCCAACTGTCTAGATGCCTGAAAAGCTCTGTATGATAATCTGTCCTGTGGCATCTCTCTGAATCTGTCTAGCAGGCATATAGTCTGAAATATGGCCTCTACCATCATAGGAGGCGCAGCAAACTCTGCTCGGATAATGTCATGAGGTACTGACGGTTTGCTGCGTATCATGCGTGCCATCATGAGGGCCTGTGGTCTCTCTATCTGTGTCCACCAATGGGTAGCAAGGCCTGGCGCCCATACTGCTGCTCCATACATCAATGCCGGTGTGACTAATGTGTCAAATAGCCACCCCTTCGTCCGGGGCTCCTGAAAATGCGCCTGGTGGCACTGTCTCTCTAGCATAGCCAATGCTGCATATCCCCGTGTCAATCTAGCTCTGGCTGCTGAACCCATGGTAAAGCGTGTGGCTGCTGCAGAGAAGGTAACCCCTAGGTACACGTATGATGTCACCACCTCCACCTGGCATCCTGCGAGAGTGAATGTCAGCTGACTCCTGCCCTGTCTCGATGTATGAAAGACCATAACCTTGGTTTTCCCAAGGTTCACAGTAAGACCCCTCTGTGTGCAGAAATCATGGAGTGCATGTAGATGCTGCTCTAGACCACCTGGGGACTCAGACACTAATACAATATCATCAGCATAGAGCATAATATGTACTGAGGTACCTGCTAAATCAACTCCATCTCCGCCTCCCCGTGTAATGAAGTCAGCCACCTCATCAATGTATAACCCAAATAGCGTGAGAGAGAGAAGCGAAGAGAAAGGGGGCGAAGAGAGAGAAGGCGGGTGGGAAGAGAGAAGCGAAGAGAAAGGGGGCGAAGAGAGAGAAGGTGGGTGGGAAGAGAGAAGCGAAGAGAAAGGGGGCGAAGAGAGAGAAGCGAAGAGAAAGGGGGCGTAGAGGTGCAGGAGGGGAGAAAGAAAGAAAGATTTGGAGAGAGAGAGAGAGAGAGAGAGAGAGAGAGAGAGAGAGAGAGAGAGAGAGAGAGAGAGAGAGAGAGAAGCGAAGAGAAAGGGGGCGTAGAGGTGCAGGCGGGTGAAATGCAGGCAGAGAGAGAGAGAGAAGCGAAGAGAAAGGGGGCGAAGAGAGAGAAGGCGGGTGGGAAGAGAGAAGCGAAGAGAAAGGGGGCGTAGAGGTGCAGGCGGGCGAAATGCAGGCAGAGAGAGAGAGAGGAAAGCCTCCAGGGCAAGAGAGAGAGAGAGGGCCAAGCCTCAAAGAGCCAACAGCCATAAACGGCTAGAAACGGGCAGGCGCAACGGCCAAAAACGGCAGGCGCAACGGCTCTCTGCCGTCCCCGCACAGTGCCGTCCCCGTCGCCGTCCCCTGTGAGAAACGTTTCGTGGGAGACGTCCGTCCGTCCCCGTCCTTGCGCCGTCCCAATTCGCCGTCCTGGCGTTCCAAGCCTCCGTCCCCTCCGTCCCTTGTGACTATGCTCCATGTCTTCTTCCACTTGTCAGGTGTCCAGACATGGGTTTTATCATGTGAAATAGAGCTAGGAGGGCCAAATAGTTACACATTGTTTCTATGTAAACTGTGTCCATGCCAAAAAAAAGGCTAGACTCTGAGAGTCTTTATGCATTCACATAGTAGTCCAACGGAATGGAATTTATTTGAAAACAATAGAAAACAAGAAGAAAAGGTACGAATTGTACAAATTTAGGACAATTTGAAAGCATAAACCAATTCATTCTAGACTTCACTCTTTCTCCTAATGTAGATCATACTTCCCATAAGAGAATGGGGTACACAACTCAGTACCAAGAGATCATACTTCATACTAGAGTCACTATCAAGTATAAACATGAGAGCATGTTGGGTGTTGGACTCACACACTCACACACACAAACGTGCACATTAGGGTTAGGTGCAAGGTAGAGAAGCTCACACACAGAAATGAGAGAGAGAGAGAGAGAGCCAAAAGTGTGGTATCCACATAATGCAAGTCAACCCTTGCATGTGTGCCACATCCATATAATATAGAAGTACAAAATATTATATGTTACAGTGTCCTTTCACACTTGATGTCCAAGGGGAAAAACCACATGGGAAAAAGTGCCCTTGGTTAAGCCCTGTTCACACATAGCACTACCATAAGTGAGCATATGCCTACAAATCCCCCCTGTAGTGGAAGTGTGAACCTGTACAAGGTAGCAGATCACTCTCTGTATGAGAGTAAGCCCAAAGCTTTGCGGAAAGCTTCAAACTTTTCTCGAGGTAAAGCCTTTGTGAATAGATCTGCAACATTATCCTGTGTAGGGCAATAAGATAAACTGATCTCCCCTGCATGTAGCCTCTCTCTGACATAGTGATAATGAATCTCTATGTGCTTGGTGCGTGCATGAAATACTGGATTTCGTGCCACGGCCATAGCACTCTGGCTATTAGTGAGAATGGTGGTGGGTGTCTGCTGACACTCACGAAGATCAGTCAATAGTCTCCTCAACCATACACAATCTACTATAGCTGTAAAGACTGCCCTGTACTCAGCCTCACAAGTAGATGTAGCAACAGTGGGTTGCTTTTTACTCAACCAAGATATGCATGAGCTGCCAAGAAAAAAACAATTCCCACTGGTGAAGATCCAGGGTACCCTTAAGATAACGAAAGATGCGTTTGACTGCTTGCCAATGCTTTGTGCTTGGGCTGTGCATGAATTTGCTCAACAAAGACACCCCAAAAGATATGTCTGGCCTCGTGTTACACAAGTAAATGAGGCATCCCACTGCCTGGCTGTAAATGCTGGCCTCAAAAGGCTCTCCAATTTCATGCATAGTAAGCCGTACACCTGGTTCTACCGGAGTAGAAATGGGCTTACATTCATCCATGTGAAACCTTTTTAGCAAACTTTTTATGTACTTAGTTTGCTGCATAACAATGCCATCATCTGTATGCATAAACTGTATGTCGAGATAGTAGTGTAAAGGCCCCAAATCTGACATATCAAATTCAGCTTTCAAATCAGCTTTGAAATCTGAAATTTGTGCTTTGCTTGTACCTGTAATGAGCATGTCATCTACATACAAGATGACTGAGAATATCGGCATCGGTTTTCTTCACATACAATGTGCTTTCAGCTGGACTATTCTCATAACCTTGGCTGGTTAGATGAGCATGTATCTTATCATACCAAGCTCTTGGAGCTTGCTTTAACCCATACAATGCTTTGTGCAACCTGCATACTTTATGTTCCTCACCAGGAACTACAAAACCAATGGGCTGATTTACATATACTTCTTCCTGTAAATCCCCATTTAAGAATGCAGTTTTGATGTCCAATTGATGCACTTTCCATCCTTTATGGGCAGCCAATGCAATCACTGATCTTATTGTGGTCATTCTCGAAGTAGGAGCAAAAGTCTCTTCATAAACATTCCCTTTTTCTGGGAGTAGCCTTTAGCCACAAGTCTTGCTTTGTACCTGTCAATAGTACCATCAGACTTTCTTTTGACTTTGTACACCCACTTTGTTCCAATTACATGCTTGCCTTTAGGCAATTCCACAAGATCCCATGTATTGCTCTTCATGATAGAAGAAATTTCAGCTTGCATAGCTTGCAACCAATGCTCATTCTCATGTGCTTCTTCATAAGAAGAAGACTCTTCTGAATCAAAGAGACCACCCATTGCGAATGCAGACTCCCCACGATGTACATTCAAAGCATGGCTGGAACTAGCCCTTGTTCTACCTGTGAGTGGAGCTGCAAGTTTGCTTTCTTGCAAAGTTTTCAGCAACCATCTTGGCACTGACTTTGCTGTGTCTATGGCTGTTTGCTCTTCCCTGACAAGATCTTCCACTTCTTCGATAGAAGGGGGCTGAATGGCTGGCTGGTCCACATGTTCTACATGTGGATTTTCTTGTTTAGGGGCTGGCTGATCGTAATCCCCCCTAATTGCAATGGGTAAAAGTCCATCAAACATGTCCTGTAAGCCTGTATCATTGCTTTTATACAAGCTGACCATGGGCTGTTCTGAATTTTCAGCAAATACCACATCTCTACTCACAAAAATCCTTCGTGTAGTTGGATTATAAAGACGGTATCCTTTGCTTTCATTGCTGTAGCCCACAAAAATGCATTTAATTGCTTTGTTATCTAGCTTTGTTCGGAGTTGTTCTGGCACATGTGCATATGCCAAACACCCAAATGTACGCATATAATCCACTGTTGGCTTTCGGCTATACCAAGCCTCAAATGGTGTTATGGTTTTCAAAGCTTTTGTTGGACACCTGTTCAACACATGAGTTGCACACATTATAGCTTCCATCCAAAATTTGTGAGGCAACTTTTGTGCTTTCACCATGCATCTTGCCATCTCCATGAGAGATCTATTTTTCCTTTCAGCTACACCATTCTGCTGCGGTGTATAAGGCACAGTTATTGGTGTTTGATGCCCTATTGAAGCATATAATCCTTGAATGCATTTGACATGTATTCTCCACCTCTATCTGAGCGGGATGTTTGGACTTTACATGCACACATATTTTCAGCCATTGCTACAAAGTGTCGAAAGCATGTAAACACATCTGCTTTTGCTTTCAAAGGGTAAGCCCAAGCAAACCTGGAGTAGTCATCGATGAATGTGACAAAGTAAAGATGCCCCCCTATGGATGGTGTCCGCATTGGACCACATACATCACTATGTATGAGCTGTAATTTACTTTCAGCTCTAACAGCTCCATCTTTGGGGAATGGTTTTCGTTGCATCTTTCCCAAAATACACCCCTCACATACATGTCTTGGTGGAGACTCAAGAGGCGGCATATTATCAACCATATGATGCTTCTGCAAAAGCATCAAACTCTGAAAATTTACATGCCCAAAACGAGCATGCCATAGCTCTGCATCATGCATAGCAGGAGTGTGGGCAGCCACTGTATTTACATCATAAGTGCGCTTGTCATAGCTGTCCAGCTTATACAAGCCTTTGTATCGTGTTCCAGAAGTGACTATTTCATAACCCTTTGATGGGTCTTTTACCAAACACTTCCCATCTTCAAATTCAACCTTTAAACCTTGGTCGTTTATGGCTGAGACGGAGAGCAGATTTTTCTTTATTCCTGGAACATACAATACATTTTTCATACATATATTGGCACCATTGGCTGCAATAAGTATGACATTACCAATTCCCTTTACTGGATATGTGGTATGATCTGCACATGATACAGTGCGGCCTTTTGAAGCATAAACCAAGTGCTGAAATACATCTTTGCATGAAGTGATGTGGCTCGAAGCACCACTATCAAAATACCATGATGCATTTTGTCTGTCAAATGCAATGCAAGACATATCAGTGTCTGACGCACCTGGTGTGTCACTAGTGCATGTGACCAAAAAAGTGTACTCTTCCTGGATTACATTAGCTGATTGCTGTGCTTTGTCATCCGAAGAGTCTGCTACTGCATTGCCTGCTTCTTTCTTTTTCTCTTTTGCAATCCGCTTCCTACATTCACTGATGTAGTGTCCAGGCTTATGGCAGCAGTGACATTTGCCCTTCTTTTTGGGCTTGTTTTGCATCCCCTTTGTCAGACTTTTCACCACTAGAAGAGGGCTGTCCATGACCAGCCTTGCTAGACTGTTGTCCCCCATGCTTAAAGCTCTTTGGTTTACCCTTATCCTTGGCTGTAAATGCCTTTTCTCCACGACGGTTGCTCGATAAGTTTGCTCTTGTTTGCTCTTCCTGCAAGAGTAAACCCACGAGCTCTTCAAGAGTGACGGGATCACCACCTCCTCTCATTGAGAGGTTGAGAGAGGTGTGAAAACCCAAGTAGGAAGGCGGTAAAGAATGAAGAGTGTTGGTGACCATCTGTCTATCTGGGATAACCTCATCAATGTTGAGCAATTGTTTCTGCAAATCTTTCACTTTGGTGAGATGATCTGCCATGGAGTCACCCTCATCCATAGAAAGAAGATCCAATTGCCTCTTCAAGTAGGCAACTCTTGCCTCGTTGCGTACCTGATACATTGCTTCCAATGTGTCCCATGCAAGCTTCGACGTCTTGCATGAACGAATGTGCGGAATAATAGTCCTTTTCACTGAAAGGGCTATCAATGACATGGCCTGTGCATCTCTAGAGTCCCATCTCTTCTGCTCTTGTGTGGGAGCAGGATCTACATCAGGAGCTCTTCGAGTACCTCCCCTTTGAGGCGTGGCTGGCTGTATGGTAAGTGGGCGTGTGTCATCACCACACACGATGCCCCATAGCCCTTTGGCTACCAGCAAATTACGGATCATGAAACTCCAGAGGGAGTAGTTAGATCCATCCAGCTTGTCCTCCTGGGTGAGCACACCAAATACATCTGTAGCATTCTGTGCCATGTCAACAAAGTATAATTGCAAGCAAACCAAGCACCAATGTGCACTGCCAGGCAACCAAATGTCCTGTGCAAATGTATGCTTGTAAACCAAAGCAAGTGTAAACCTGCACCAAATTGTCCAATTACACACAATGTGTATACATGCGCGACAAATCGCAGCTGTAATGCCCAATTACATGCTCCAATCAGAAAATCCCCAATTTGTATGCACTCCAATCGCTTCAATGTGCATCTAATTGGCCAATTTTCACAAAAGCCCCAAATTTCTACAAGTGAAAGAGGTTCAATTTGCCAATTTTGACCTCAATTTTGAAAACCCCCAAATTTTTGCAAATGAGAGAGGTTCAATTTGCTGATTTTGACCTCCATTTTCAAAAACCCCCAAATTGCAATTTGTCCTGAAATTGAGAAATCCCCCAAATTTGCCTGAATCTTGTACCACCTGTAAGCTTTCAAATCTTCGTGGCAAAATCTGCCTGCAAACCAAATGTTTATTTTTTCTATTTGCTGAAACAAAGGTACCTGGGCAGCAATGATGCACAGTCGGGAAGATGTAGCACGGAAGAGTCGTTGAAGAGAGTCGTTGCAGGTGGAGAATACACTGAGCTGCAGGCTGGTGTATGCACGTGGCAGCTGGCGGAGGCGTGCAAAGCTGTACGACATGCACACAGGTGACGAGGCAGGGGCCAGGTGTCTGGTTAGTCAAGCGCAGGCAGAGGCGGGCGCTGGGCAGGTGGCGGACGAGCTAGGCGGAGGGTTCGAATAGTGGAAGCGGGCAGAGGCGACGAGGCAGGCGACGGACCATTCAGGCGCTGGTGTCGGGCAGGAGCAGTGACGCGAACAGCACACAAGAAGAAAACATAAAGAGACCAGAATTGCAGGATGCTAAGATCCCAGCTCCAAGGGCACCAATCAACTCTGCACCTATCCGCAGCCCTTCACAGCTGACACAATCGGACACCTGAACGCTCCGCAATCTGACCCAGTTGATTCCTCTAGTTGTCCTCCCAAGTTAGACCTGACCTCCAACACCTCTGATCTTCCACCTATAAGCCTCAGCTGACCACTTCTGACAGTCTGTTGACCGTAATCCCTTTCCCAGCTGACACAGAGCTGATTGTAAACTGATTCAGAATGCTGACGCTGGCCCTAGTCTGATATGAGTCCTCTCGGCTCTTCTATAATCCTCCAACATTAGCTAACCTTAAACTCACAACCCCAGAAGCTTACTGGACACTTTGCTGATGCTCTACTGACCTTCTGCTGACACCTGTCTGTCTGAACTTGGCGAATACTGATTCAGCTGATTGAGATAGACCCAACTGATTCAGTTATCTCAACTAAATTATAAATTTCTCTTGTGTGTCCTCTGACACTCACCGACTCAAAAAAATCTATCCTCGCAAGGATCTAGCACTATGAACTCTCAACTGATAGCAGTTGACTCACAGCTGACTCTGGATTACCATTCAGCCCACTAACCCGTCTGCTGAGAGTCCTATGACTGTCACACATTACTAAAAAACTCTTCTCTTCAACCCAGATAAACCAAACCTAGCCCTTACACCTTCAGCTGATTATTCTTGATGCTTAGTTGACCTTATCTGACTCTGTATCCCCTCTAACTGAGCATCAGCTCCCCAGACATAAGACTGACACACATAGATGCTCCATCACTGTCATGACCCTGTGAATTTGTGCATCATAAGTGTGAGCAAGACATATTTTTTTTAAAATGTTCACACTTGGGACAAGGGAACAAAGGTTTTAAAAACTAATAAAACCCCATGTGTGGAAGGGACAAGGGGACAAAGGTTTTAAAAACCTTTTAACTTAAAAAATATCCCTTTTTTAAGTGAATCGTGGCCTTTTTAGAGGAGCCCACACTATTATAGGAGGGGCTAGCTTTTTGGACTGGTGGGTTGGAGGAAGCGTGGAGATGAACAGCAGGTAGGCTTCTCTCTCTCTCTCTCTCTCTCTTAGCAGGGACATGGATGTATGTGGATGAGGTTTCGGACTATGTAGAGCGGGAGGGTGACACAGGAGCATAGCTAGCGGGGACATGGATTCCGCTGTTATTGTATGCTGATGATATTGTGTTGATCTCAGATTCTCCAGAGGGGATGCAGCATCATTTGGATGCATTGCACACATTTGCACAGGACAGTGGATTGTCTGTTAACCTTGGTAAAACCAAGGTGATGGTGTTTAACACCACAGCACAGTGGGTTAGGAGGTCAGCACCCACCTTTACATATGGTCAGGAGACAGTGGAGTATAGAGATGCATATACTTACCTTGGTGTGGTTTTTAGTGGCCCACTATTTTCCTTGAGGAGAGCAACGGAGACCGGATTGACCAAAGCTTATGCAGCATTGGGGAGACTAGAGAGGATGTGTTCGCAGGTTCAGTTTCAGGAACCTCGAACAAAGCTTTGTCTCTTTGACACTTTGGTCACTTGAGCCATGCTGTATGGAGTGGAGATATGGGGACCCTCAGTGGATCACCACAACCGAGCTGGTAGCATTGATGGATGGAGATGTATGGAGAGGCCCTTGGTTTCTATGATTTCCCGGATGATTAGGACCAAGGTCTCCGTACCACATGATATTATCTGTGCAGAGATGGCTGCCCCCCCATTGGTAGTAGAGGCACTCACTCGAGCAGTCTCCTTTATACATAGCACTTGGGCTCTCCCTAGAAACAGATATGCTCGCTTAGCTCTGGAGTCTTCACGACAGTTGCCTCCATTTCAGTACTCCCTGGATGCACCCTCCCTCTCTCTCACACGGGCAGAGATTACCAGACTTATCAGGCAGGACTTGACTCAGCTCGACGCTAGGAGGACATGGATACAGCCGACACACGAGCTTGGTACGAAGATGGCTTTCTATAGAGATCATCTTCTCCAGCTCAGGGAGGATGGGTTTGTGATTAGACCCAGCTACATGGATACTCATCTTTCTCATGGCGTACGGTGTGCTATTGGTCAGATGCGCACATCCTCACACCAGCTAGAGATTGAGACTGGCAGATTCAGAGGAGTACCAGCTGAGGCCAGGATTTGTTAGTTGTGCCAGATGGAGCCAAAGACAGAGTTACATTACATATGTCACTGTCCAGTATATTATGAGATACGAGGCCGTTTTCACTGCCTGTTTAAAGAGGGTTTTGGACCACTTTCTAGACTCATGAGATACCAGGATCAGAGATGCCTCGGATTATACTTGCTGGAGCTGCGTAGACATAGAGAGGGACTCTTGAGAGGGAGGGGATCAGAGAGGGAGAGACACCTATAGAGGCAGATTACAGACTTCTTTCGACCAGAGATTGAGCAGTCAGGCCAGCAGGCATTGCAGCTAGCCCCAGAGTATAGCCGCACCAGAGGTACACTGATTGATCGGGCTATAGAGCTGGGGTGGTCCAAGCGCCCCAAGATGAGAGGCCCATCTCGACACCGGCGGAGACTACAACAGAGGATCAGGACCATACTAGCACGGCATGGGAGACGTCCAGTCAGAGTACTCACCATGGAGGACATTGAGGATATCCGCCATCGACCGATGAGAGACATCTTTGGATAGTGATGTATATGATGCTTACCTTTGTTGCTGGAGTTTTCCCTCCTAGATGCTATCCATTAGGAGCTCCTAGTACCTTACTTTTCCTCATAGTTGTTTTTTCAGTTTCAGTTAGTTGTTTAGTTGTTTTAGCTTTTCTTACACAGACATTGTATCAGATCCACCAATTGTTGTAACCTTTTTGGTCTCATAGGTCATTTTGGCCTTTTGAGGACGTTAATATATCATTTCATTTCTCTCTCTCTCTCTCTCTCTCTCTCTCTCTCTCTCTCTCTCTTGTTCGCATTCGCTCCCTCTGTCTGCACCCCCCTTTTCCCACCCGCTTCGCTCTGCGCCCACCCCTCCCGCTGCCTGCCTGCGTTCGCCCTCTCTGTCTGCTGTTCGCATTCGCCCCCTCTGTCTGCGCCCCCCTTTTACCACCCGCTTCGCTCTGCGCCCACCCCTCCCGCTGCCTGCCTGCATTCGCCCTCTCTGTCTGCTGTTCGCATTCGCCCCCTCTGTCTGCGTCCCCCTTTTCCCACCCCTCCCGCTGCCTGCCTGCATTCGCCCTCTCTGTCTGCTGTTCGCATTCGCCCCCTCTGTCTGCGCCCCCCTTTTCCCACCCGCTTCGCTCTGCGCCCACCCCTCCCGCTGCCTGCCTGCATTCGCCCTCTCTATCCGCGCCCCCCTTTTCCCACCCGCTTCGCTGCGCGGCCCCCTTTTCCCACCCACCCTTGCTCAGGCCCCCAAGGCAACAACATAATGGGGACTTGAATTTCATCCATTTCTTCTCTCTCTATCCCACGTATTTGCCTGCTCCTTTCAAACATTCCCTTCCTCTACAATGGGAGGGTCTGTAGATGACAAAATCAGCCAGCTTGATCATATCCTTAGGGATCTTATCAAGGACCAGAAGAAGACATTGGACAGCACCATCATCGCCATCAAGAAGGACTTATTGACGCGCATGGGGAAGCTGGAGGCCGAAGCCGAAATATGGAAGAAAGAGAAGCTTACCATGCAAGAGGAGTGGGAGAAGGAAAAGCTCGCCATGCAGGAGGAAATCAACCTTTTGAAGGGCGAAGTGGCATCCTTACGCGATCGTCCACGGGAGGAAGGAGAGACTCTTGAGGTGGACAAAGAGGCAATCAAAGAAGAGATCACCAAAACCCTCACCCACACAATCGAGGGGAAAATGGAGGCGGCCCGCGAAGGATGGGTAGAAGTGATGAAGAAGAACATCAAAAAGGAGGTGCAAGAAGATGTACAAGTGATGAAGAAGAACATCAAGAAGGAGGTACAAGAAGATGAACACATGATGCAGTCTACTCTTGATGAAGAGAAGATGCGACGGATCCGGCGCCTCAACATCCGAGTCACAGGGATACCAGAGAGCACTACCTCCACGCCCGAGATTGACGGGCGGAACCTATGTACCAAGCTAGGACTAAAGGAGGATGAGCCGCTCCCATTCACTAGAGTATGGAGGACAACCCCAAAGGACTCCACCAAAGGCAAGGCCTTAGTGCTACAGTTCCCGGACGAGGAGAGTAGGATGAGCTTTATGAGAAGACGGGCTATCTTGAGGAGCTTGCCAGGGGACCCCATCTACTTCGATGATGACCTCACATGGATGCAACTGGAGCACAGAAGATTATGCATGCCGAAGATCAAGGCGGCACGCAAAGAAGGGAAGAAGGCACATTATAGGGATGGTCACATCTATATTGATGGGAAGAGGGTCGCATAGCGCCATCTGGCCTATGAGACACAGAGGAAACAACATGAAGACAAAGAGATACACATAGCAATCTGGAACTGTAATGGAGTCCTATGGACACATCCAGGGAGACTTGAGGAGGTGATGGAGGGCCGGGATATCATCTTGATGATAGAGACACATGAGAGCCCGGAGAGGGGCTTACCACGGGTTGAGGGTTATCAGTGGGAGTCAGCTCACCGACAGGGGATGAGACAGGCCACCTCTCGAGGTTCAAGAGGTATTGCAGTGCTTTTCAGGCATGGGTTACATGAGCATGTTCGAGTCGTAGCACGAGACTCGGAGGCGAGATACATGTGGATTAGCTTACGCCTCTCGGAGACGAGATGGATTTATATCGCCCTTTGCTACTTTCCTCCGAAGGGGTCGCGGTTTGCCACCACCAAGGAGCCGGGTGGAGGAGAGGCTAGTGAGTCTCCATACTCTGTCTTATCTGAGGAGATCTTACACTATTTGACACTGGGAGAAGTCTTCTTGATGGGGGACTTCAATGCACGAACTTAGAGCAGACAGTGCGAGATCTATGACTTTGAGGATCCCCTGAGACTAGAGCCGCTAGCTACAGAGGATACAGGGACCACTCGGATCTCCGCTGATGGAGGAGCTGACAGCACTGGATATGGGCAACATTTGGTGGAGCTTGGGGCCCGACACCATCTCGTTATTTATAATGGGATGACTCGGTGGCCAGATTCAGGTGGGTTGACTTGCTTTCCAGTGGGAGGCGGCAGTAGTACAGTGGATTATGTGATGGGATCCCGGGAGGCAACAGATATGGTGTCTCACTTCACCGTACCACCATGCCCCATTGGGGCGGATCATACATACCTATCCCTCACTTTCAGGAGCTTATTGGAGACCCACCCACCCATCATACAGCCACCACGCACTATTTTTCACTTCACTCAGGACCTAGCCGCCTACTGCACTCCGCAGTCGCGAGGAGTTTCCCATACCACATATAGACAGGATGGCCACCTACATCTGGGAGCATGCCCCAGAACCAATGGTATGATGATGAGTGCAGAAACCTTTACCGCAGTCTCCGAGTGCAAAGGGCTCGCGGGGAGATCACCCGGAGGCAGGCAGGCAAGAGGATGCATACTCTCACCCGTCGTAAGCGGCGAGCTTATGAGGAGGCTCAGTACTGGGACACATCACATGCTCATGAGCAGAGATGCTGCTACTGCTTGGAGGAGACTCAGAGAGCCCCGTCCTCCCACACCTATTGCCGATCCTCAGACCTGGCAGACATATGCAGAGAGACTTTATGATGTGCCTGCACAGCCCCCTATACCACAACCCACAGAGCCATGCTCCACAGTCTCCACCTTCTTCACCCCACCTATGGTTAGGAGGGCCATATGCTGACTCCAACATGGACGGGCGACAGATCATACAGGATTACAGGTAGAGTATCTCATCTATGCTATTGATACATTGGCACCATTTCTTGCTCATCTCTTCAACAGAGCTCTGTCAGAGGGGTTTCCGGCTGAGTGGACGATGCACACTATTGTGCCGATCCATAAAGCGGGAGATGTACTAGACCCCGGGAACTACAGGACCATCATGATTGGCCATATATTGGCCAAACTATACGGGGCAGTTTTGGAGGCAGAGCTGAGCACTCATGCAGAGGTTGGGGGATTGAGAGCAGCAGGCCAGGCAGGCTTCCGTCGAGCCTTCTCGACCATCGACCACATTTTTACATTGAGGTGCCTGATTGATCAGGCCAAGGCACGGAGGCAACGGCTCTATTGTTGCTTTGTGGATTTCCGCAAGGCATTTGATACTGTGCCCAGAGAGCGCCTCTTTTGGCGACTTAAAATTGAATTACCTCTCTCTAGAATATTTTCTCTCTCTAGCAGGTAGAAACAAGATCTTTTATTATTCTGAACACCATTGGTGTGAAGCAGGGGTGCCCGCTCTCCCCCACGCTCTTTGGGCTCTATATTGATGAGGTGGTCGATTACATCACACAGGGAGGAGGCTCTGGGGTTGAGCTATCAGGTATTACTGTCCATGTTATGCTTTATGCTGATGACATCGTCTTGGTATTTGACACGCAGGTTGGGCTTCAAAGACACCTTGTGGCTCTTGATGACTTCTGCGCACAGCAGGGGCTCACAGTGAACCTTGGGAAAACCAAGGTTATGATCTTCCACACTTCACCCGCAGTCAGGAGCCACACTACTCTCACATTAGCAGGAGGGCGGGTTGAGGTGGTGAGCTCTTATGTTTACCTTGGCATCACATTTACTAGCTCAGCTGGACGCTTCTCCATGGCTCAGGCAGTCCGAGACAGAGTGACCCGGGGGTATGCAGCTCTTGCTGACCTTGAGCGTCAGTGTCATCAGGCACATTTTCAGGAACCCCGCACGAAGGGGTGGCTCTTTGATACATTAGTGACACCAGCCTTAATGTATGTAGCAGCGGTTTGGGCACCAGGGCTTGCAGCCTCCACATGGGTACAGCTGGAGAGACCACAGATCTTGATGCTCTCGAGGATGATACGCAGCAAACCATCCATCCCGCACGACATTGCTCGAGCTGAGTTTGCTGCACCACCTATGGCAGTGGAGGCATTGTTTCAGACGATCTCCTTTATATACAGGATGAGGGAGATGCCCATGGAGAGATTATCCCGCCGAGCTTTTGAGGCATCTAGACAGCTGGTCGAGGCTGGACACACTGGATCTTGGTATGCACAGATGCTACAGTGGTTCTCACATCATGGTATAGACATTGAGCGGTTGCCACCTTTTCAGTATGATCAGTCTGCTCCACGGGGTTATCTCTCTCTCAATGAGAGGAACAGAGTGATGAGACAGGACATATGGCAGCACTACATACAGGAGACATGGACAGCACCAGAGAGCCCACTACCACCGAAGATGCTGTATTACAGAGACCACTTTATGAGCATCTCAAGGGATGGGTTTATACATCGACCGCGGTACATGGATGTATACATGCCACAGCTCTCGCGTTGCTATTGGACAGCTACGAGTCTCATCACATCAGCTACAGATAGAGGCTGGGAGAGCGGCACGGGTTCCTAGAGCTGAGCAGATATGTAGATTGTGCCGCGAGGAGGTGGAGACTGAGGATCACTTTGTATGTAGATGTAGAGCCCACCAGGGGGTCAGAGATAGATATGCAGGATTGTTTGAGGAGCACTCTTCACTACATCAGTTGATGGAGGCCTCGGACCAGCGAGACAGCTTGGCAGACTACTACTAGAGCTTCATAGTTCTCGAGAGAGACTCCTCCAGACACCCGCTCCCACTAGGGGTGGGAGATAGTCCCAGCTCACAGATTTCTTCCAGAGAGCTATGCCAGTGCCAGCTGATGTACCACGTGGGGTGACCGCACAGAGAGCAGAGGAATTGAGAGCCAGGAGGAGACCTAGACAGACTGGACATAGAGCACCCCGACTCCGTCACCGAGAGATAGCAGCTTAAGACATATAAGAAGAAATTACTAAAAACCTTTGAGGTCCTTCACAAAAAGGCCTCGGCCACAACTCTTCACAACATCATCTCCACTCACGACCTCAAACCTCACGGAATTCAGTGTCACAAACAACATATCTTTCTCAGGCTCACTCAAATCAGTCTTCATCTGGCAAACAATAGCTACAGCTGTGCAGGTATTGGACTGAGCCAAGTCTCTAATAGAGATGTTGCACAGAGATCCTAGGGCAACCACATCGTAGCTGATCCTTTGGTCTTCTTAGCACACCCTTTGCTCTGACCCAACCAAATCATCCACATTGTACTGCTCTTTCCTCTGGAACCATCAAAAAAACTGCAAGACCTCCAGCTTGCAATCTTCAGCAAAGAAAACAGACCTGCAGGTGACCTCTCCAGTGCAGTCTGCGCTCTCCTCTCTGGTGGTCTCTCTAGCCACACCCTCGATAAACCCCTTCTTAAAAAAAACTATCCCCTGTCTTTAACCCATCGTTGCCTCACTTTCTTTCAAAAAGTTTCGTTGCTTGACTCCTTTGTTCGCCCATGCTCTTTCCTTTCTCATTTTGCACCTGGGCATCTCCACTTGGCTGCCACACGTCACTTTTATCACCTTGGATCCACCATACACTACCGTATATACACTTTATCCACCTATACGTTGTTTTGGGATTGGGCTCGGGATTCTCCTCATAAAGGGGGCCTTACAAACATGAGTGAGCTTGACCCATACAAATGTAGAGTGAGGGTGGACTTTGATATCCAACACCCCTCTCAATGGACACCCCATACGACTAGGTATCCAACGCAATGCCGAGCTTCCACCGATGTCGATCAACCTAGTCCTTCGTTAAAGCTTTGGTGAACAATCCGTGCAATTCTTCGACGTATGGCAGTAGACAAGATGCACCTCTTGCTGGAAGATAAGCTCCCGCACAAAGTGGTAGTGAACCTCAGTGTGTTTGGTGTGAGGAGGAAAAACTGTTTTCTTTGCAATTGCCATGCAACTCTGATTGTCACAATGTAACACTATAGGTTGCTCCTGCTTTGCACTCATGTCCTCCAAAATCCATCTAAGCCATAAAGCTTCACAGGTAGCTAAACAAGCGGCCTTATACTCAACCTCTGTTGAAGAGAGGGCCACTGTTGGTTGCTTCTTGCTAATCCAAGAAATGGGTCTCGATGCAAACATAAAGCACCAACTTGTAGCTGAGCGTTTGGTATCAACAGCACCAACTCAGTCTGAATCACAAAACCCACTGAGAGTTTTTCTTGAAGAGTGTTCTGAAGTATAGGTGATGCCATATGGTAGTATCCCCTTCACATATTTTTGCACTCACATCCCCGCCTTCCAATGACTTTCTCGTGTGGTTAAATGTGCTTACAACGCGAACTGCCTCGGCGATGTTTGGCCTGGTATTGCACATAAAAATCAAGCTCCCCACCAAGTGCTTGTACATGGTCGCATCAATCAGTGGTGAACTATCCTCGGTAGATAGCTTTAACCTAACCTCCATTGGCGTTGCTGCCGGTTTACAGTCAATCATCCCAAATGCTGCCAAAATCTGAGTGTTGAGAGAAGAAGATTCTCCTTGGCTGTTGATGAATCTCTAGACCCAAGCAATAATGCAAGAGCCCCAGGTTTGTCATTTCGAACTCCTATTTAAGAGCTTTCTTTGTCAGCACAATCTTCGCACGATGACTACCTGTAATGATTAGGTCATCCACATAAACGACAATAATCATGCACTTCCCATCCTCATGAAACACATAAGTTTGAATCAGATGGACTCCGAATGACATTTATTCTCTTCAAGTAAGCATCAATCCGTTGGTACCACGCCCTTGGAGCTTGCTTAAGACTATACAAGGCCTTCTTCAACCTGCATACCTTGCTTTGTGAACCAAGGATCTCGAAACCTTGGGGTTGTTCAACGTACACCTCCTCCTCGAGGTTCCCATTTAGAAAGGTGGATTTCACATCCATCTGATACATGGGCCATTTGTCCCAAGCTGCCAAAGCTAAAACCGTGTGGATTGTTGTGGCAAAGGTCTTCTGGTAATCAAACACCCTTTATATCTATGCAAATCCTTTAGCCTTGTACTTCTCCAAAGTGCCGTTAGTTGTACTTGGCTTTGTACACTTGTTTTGTGCCTATGACTTTGCTTTTTGGGGGGCGATCAACTAGACACCAAGTGTTATTCCGCATGATGAAATCATACTCTGACTGCATGGCTTTCATCCAACGAGGATCCCCCTACCACCTGGGCCTCCTCAGAAGAAGTGGGCTCCACCACCTCTGATGTAAGGGCATAATTCACCAAGGTTGCTTGAGCCCTTCCCCAACACCCCTTTTGTTTGCTTACCATCACCAGTTTGTTCCAGCCTAGAGGGGTGGATAAGGAGGCACTAGAGCCCATCAGAGTGGATACAAGAGTCTATGCCGTAGTGCCCCCTCGTATAGCAGGCTATTGGAGTGACATCAGATCAGGCACGTGCACTCCAGACAGCTAGATGCCCTCGTCCCGTTGGATCCCGACCACCCTCAACTCATCAGCCCCGGATTCAGGAGATCTTGGCCTGCCTTTGAGTAACCTCATCCTCATAGCAGACTATCGACATGTCTAGTCTTCTTGTATCACCCATGATGGACATCTTGGATGGGCCCTTGCCTGACATACATTGGTTGATTGACTATTTTTATTCAGCTCTTCCACCCATCACTTATTGTACCCTATACCTGGCATAGTAGGATCTAGATTTTTCAAATTGTATAATCTCAGAGTCTGAGATCTTAGCTTTCAGTTTTTAGTTTTACTTTAGTGTTGTTTTCTCTTATTTCATCCATGCCAAGATTTCATGAACACTATGCACACATCATTTTGGTCTCATAGACCCTTTGGGTCTTTTGAAGACGTTAATATAACTTTCTTTCTTTCTCTCTCACCATGATCCCTTATTTGGATCTCCATCCACCGTAGCTGCTTACTCAAACTTGGGCCTTGAGATGACCTCATCATTACAAGTGATCATGAAGATAAGATCCAAGCCACAAAGGATACTTTACGACAAGAGTTTGAGATGCCAAATCCTGGACTTCAAAAGTCATCACTACTTTATCCACATGGAGATTTGGCTTTCATCTCGCATAAAAAATACCACCAGAGAGGTTTTGCATGCATTTAAGATGGCTGAAGGCAAGTTCATTTCATCACTAGGGTCAAGGACAGAAGCTTTCAGCCCTTATACTTCTTCATTGGTTGATAGCACCTTTTATAGGAAGTTGGTTGCCTCATTTACCTTTTTACCTAAAAAGTGACTTTGGGTATGTTCCTGGATTCATCTAGGTATATAATTCAGTCGTATTAGCGGACATGCAGATTTCACATTGTGAAGTTTTTGTCCGAGTTGCGGCCAGTTGATATTGTGCTTGTTCTTTCTATCTTTAGCGGTGCATTTACCCTATCAACTACTTATTTGCTATACTAATTCTTTCTATTTGCTACTTCCCTTAGTGCTAGGCTTCATTATGGCTGAGTCGACCCTGCATCTCCGGAGGTTTGACAGAAACTCAGTACGAATGGCTTTGTGTGAATATATGCTCTTATGTGTGTGTGGAGTGCGTGTGTGAGAGCATATCTTGATACAGAGTTTTTTTTTTTCCGGAAAAAAGATCCTTCTATTAGTTAATGAGAAAACGCCCATAAGGCTACAAAGCTCACCTCGCAAGGAGGGATAAAAAACACAGTGAACTCCTGAGCTCCACCCCCGTGGCTGGCCGCTCTCTGGGGGGGGCTACCTAGTAGTACATGTGGGAGGTGAGAAAAGCCAAACTAGAGGCCTGTAGTGCCAAGTGACATCCTCGCCCCTCGCGGTGAGGAAAGGGCCAGGCTGCCAAGTGCGGAGGAAAGCCTTGCGGCGCCCTCTCATGCGATCCGAGTCGCCCTGGAGTTTCCCCCAGTGACCTCTCAAGGTGTGAATGATGTCCACCCAGAGGGCCTGTATGACCTCCGCCGGTGGAGTCGCCTGGCGGTCAATGGCCTCCCTGCATCGGGCTCTCCAAATGTGCCAAGCCGTCATGCTGCTGATCAATTCCCATCTGTGCCTGACCCCCTCCTGAGGGGCTGCCGAAGAGAAGTCTGGCGTCGGAACCACCGCCATCGCCCTGTCAGAGACCTGGATGGTCGCACTGCCAAGGACGTCCTCATATCCAAGGGCCGGGCCGCTGTCCGTGGCCCAAGCCACCGCACCCCATGTCACCAGCATCTCACCTGGTGAGCCTGCAAAAACCATCCTGAGAGCGTGCTGCCAGACCTGCTGTGCCTGTGGGCAATCCCATAAGCAGTGCCGTTGCGACTCCTGTGCATGGCCGCACCGAGGGCAGGACGCTGGGTGACTGCCGAAAGCTAGCCAAGCCCCCACAGCCAGTCCTCTATGCGCTGTGAGCCAGAGAAACAGCGTCACCTTCCGGGGCCGGAAGCTGGCCCAAAGGCGCTGCCAGAAGTCCCTAAGAAAGGCAGGGGAGAGCCCCTGTCGCCGCCAATGCTTGGCCGCCGCCGGGGTGCTCGCTATCCTGTGTCTCTGAATCCTCCGCCCCAGCCTCGCTGTGTACTGAAAAAAGGGGATGCCTGGGCTGGTAGGGGCCAAATAGGGATCTCGCCAAAACCACTCACCTGGATCCCACTGAAGGCGAATAAGAGGCCTGCTATCCCAAGCCCATAATCTCCAAGAACAGTCCTCCCCTATCGAGGCCGGTGAGGGGTCTACATGCCACTGTCTCTGATGAAAGCCGACCACCCGCACCCTCTGAAGAATACATTCCTGGAGCCCATCCAAATCTAGTCGTGTCCTCTGAAGCTAGCCACCCTCTCCCACCTCGAAAGTGAGTGGGGCGACTCTCTCCGCTGTGCCGCAGACCGCTAGAAGGATCTCATGCCGAGTGAAGACACCCATCCACTGTGGAGGTGGAGGGTCCTATATTGGGGTCCGCCACTCCCGGGGGATGGCCGCCTCAATGTCCTGTCTCATCAACTCTCTGCCCCTCATCCCACTGAGTCTCCTCTCCTGAGCCTCTAGAGGCAGCTGCTGAAAACCTATCCAGTCGTCTAGGGACTGGGCTGGGCCAGAGCTCAGCGGGCCCCACGACACGTGAGACCGCGATCCAACCATATGGCCACTGGGGAGACGAATCAAGGGGTTCCAGATCAAAGGCTGCCTCAGGCGCTCCTCATCGGTGCCCGGGGGAGTCTGGAAGAGTGACGGCCTCAGATGCGCCCAGGCCCTCAGAAGGCTAGCTGCAAAACGCTCCTCGAAGCCAAGACCCACTCCTCTGGATCGCTGCTCTGTAAAGATCCACTTGATGCTGGGGGTCCAGGGGCCGCTAAGAGAAGGGGTGCAGCTGAGCATCCTGGAAACAAGAAACTCCTTCCACGGCTCAGCGCCTGGCAGGAGGCCACGAACTATCAACTTGCCAAGCAATGCTCGGCTTTGGCAAATAGGATCAACAATGCCCAGGCCGCCTCTCTCCCTCGGCTGAGTGATCACCGCCCATGCCACCTTGGCCCTGGCGGGCCGCCCGTCGCCACCGGACCAAAGAAAGTTCCTGATGAGCCTCTGCACCTGGCCAATGCACGCCCGAGAGAAGGCCCAGCAAGAAGTGATGTACCACATAGTAGCAAGCAGAACCTGGTTGGCCACAACTACTCGGCCAGCCAGAGATAAACGAGCGGTACTCCAATACAGAAGCTTCTTCCGAATGCTCAGAAGAAGGGGGGCTATCTGCTGCTCCGGAGATATGTCAATGCCCACATAGCATCCCAAATAACGCACTGTAGTGCCGGGGGGCAGCCACTGAAAACCGTCAACTGGCCTCCAGGTCGGGGGGGGCATAGAGCTGACCCACAACCCACACGACTTGTGCCAGTTGATCAAGGCGCCCGAAGCTCTGCAAAACCTGTCCATGGCTAAGGCGAAACGGCGGAGGTTCTCCTCACCTCCCTGAAGATAGACAGCAGTGTCATCCGCAAACTCCGAGTCTAGGAGCTCCTCCGAGGTGCGGATGGGAAGCTGGAGGCCCCGCAAACCTGTATCCTGTGCCGTCAAAAAAGTGCTCATGGCCTCCGCCACAAAAAGAAAAAGAAAGGGCGCCAAGGGGCACCCCTGCCGCACCGAGCGCGAGAGCTGGAACCTCTCTCCGCGCACGCCCTGTATCAGCACCTGGCTATGAGCCGATGTGTAGAGTGCAGAGACCCCACGGATCCACTGAGGGGGGAAGCCCATCCTCTCCATAGTGCCTTCCAAGAAGGCCCAGTCCACCCGATCATATGCCTTCTCGAAGTCGAGAAGGAGCACTGCCAGATCCTCCTGTCGAAATCTAGCCAGAGCCGTAGCCTCCTAGAAAGAGAAAATGTTATCCAGAATGCTCCTATCGTGGATGAAGCCTGTCTGCGTGGAGTGGATGATGTCCGGAAGGTGAGGCTGAAGCCGCCTGCTGATCGCCTTAGCTAGGACCTTGTAGGCCGTGCCTAGCAAGGTGATCGGTCTCCACTGTCTAATCTCCAGTCTGTCTCCTCCCTCTTTGGGGATCAAGTGGATCAACCCCTCTGCCATGCTGTCCGGCATGACTCCTGACTCCATAATCTCCTGGAATGCCAATCTGAAGCCCCTATGTAAGAGGCCCCAGTACCTCTGGAAGAAAGCCACCGAAAGACCGTCCTCTCCTGGGCATTTGCCCCGAGGTAATGCCTGAAGATCCTCCTCCAGTTCCGTATCCGAGAAGGGGGAGAGAAGGGAGTGCTGCAAATGGGCCGGCACAACCGGTCTCGTGAAGCTCCAGACTGCCTCCCGAGCCTCTCTCACCCTGTCATCTGCTGGCTCAGCAGAGAGAAGATCCCTGTAAAAATCTGTGGCTATAGCCCGAACCCTGGGGGGATCCACCACAACCTGGCCATCAGCCTGCCGAAGACGCCTGAGACCCTCTCGTCTGAAGCGAGGCCCTGTCGCCTCAAAGAAATCTCGAGTCACTCTGTCTCCAGCCTGTGTCCAAAAAGAAGCCTGAGCATGGAATCGGAACTCCACCCTCCTCTCCTCGATGGATCTGATCTCAGTGCGAGCTGACTCCATCTGCTCTGAGATCCAAGGGCTCGTCGGATCCCTCTCCTGGAGTCTCTGGAGGGACGCTAGACTCCTCCGTAGGCTCCTCTCCTGCTCTCTGAAGGCCTCCAGCCGGTCCAAGGCAGCCTGTCTGAGCATCTGGCTGATCTCCTGCAAGCCACTGGCAAGATCGATGGCTGCCGATCCTCTCCTGAACTGTAGCTCCTGCCAGACCTGCTCAACTCTGATCGCAATCTCGGGCTCCTCTATGAGACAATCTGGAATCCGGACGCTCTGGCCCTGCTCTCCTCTCGTGGGGTCCTCGATCTGGAGAAGCACTGGAAAGTGGTCTGAAAACGAGGAGCCTGCAAGTATGCCCACTGTGCCACCTCTATCACAGGCCCACTCAATGTAAAACCTGTCGATGCGGGAAAGGTTAACTCCTGTGGCCTGTCTATCCGAGCGCGAGAAAGAAAGACTCCCCTGCAACCTGCCAAACTCCGGGAGAGTCCACGGATCCTGGCCTCTCACCTGTAGCACTAGTTCCTCCCAGGCAGCGAGCTCCGGCCCATGAATGGTCTCCTGGCTGCCCCCCATCCTATCCTCTGCATCCTCCAGCATGTTGCAATCCCCTCCGAGGCACCAGTGGTCTGCCAAGGGGAGGGACTGCCGAATGGTGCTCCAGAACTCGGCTCTCCCGGTCGCCCCATTAGGGGCGTAGAAGTTGAGGAAGCCAATGCGGTCTTCCCCAACCCGAAGGATGATCCACTGCGCACGACCCTGGACCAGAATGCCAGAGTCCACAACCTCGGATAGAAGCTGCTCGCTGACTGAGATGCATACTCCACCCTGGTTTCCCTGGGAGCCATATGCCGGTGACCAAAAAGTGTGACTCCTGCCTGGCAAGATCTTCCCGCAGGTGCGGGTACGCCCGGCAGAAAGGTGGTGCTCCTGGATGAAAAGGATATCTATGGGTCCTCCAACGAGAGCCCTCTGGATCTGCTGGCGAAGTCTGCCCCGACCAATGTAGCAGCGATGTCCACCGAGACCCTGGATGTTCCATGAGAGGATCCTCATGGATGAGCTATGGCAAGTGAAGCAGCCTCCACTGGCTCACCCCTCTCAGCCGGCCCGGATGATCTGCCCTCCACTCTGTGAGTCTTGGGCGCCGGCTTGGAGGGAGAATAATCACTGTTTGTCCGGGTGCGGAGTCTCTCCAAAAAGAGGGTGACCTGTCTCTGTGTCCAGCCCCACTCCGCCTTCGCCCTGACCAGGGCATAGGCGTGAGACCAATCCTCTGCATATATGTATCTAAAGGTAGGCTGCACCCTCGGGGCGGCATGGAGGAGAATCAGAATCACCGCCTCAACTGAGGTGTGGACCGGATCCGCCCGCCAGTCTCCTATACCAAACAAGCTCATGCGGGCTGAGTGTAATCGGGTCTGCAATAGGTCCGTGAGCCCCAGGTCACTGAAGTGGTGAGAAAACTCCAGTATCTGATCACGCAAAACTTCCTCTACAGAGTTGTTATCCCATGCTGTGTCTGGGGCAACGCTGAGAGGAAAGGAGAAAGCCACCATGCTGCTCACCACTGAGGGAGAACGAGAGGGATGGCACACCACGCAAACTCGCAAGGGCGCGACCAGTGTCTCGAATGGGCCAGCGTCCAGCTGGAGGCACCTGAAAAAACCGTAATCCACTGGTAGCCCCATCACTGGCGGGGGCCCCCCAGGGGAGGCTGGAGAGAACTCTATGGCGGGCGAAGCAAGGATCGCCATCTCCACCGGCCCGGAGTGGCGGTGGAACAGCCGCTGGACTGAGCTCTGGCCTACCCAGCTGCGCTGCCCCGGGGCAGTGGGTGGTCTGGCGAAGTAACCTGGAGAGGCCGAGGGAGGGATGGGGGCTCGCGGCGAGGAGGGGGGAGAGCGAGGAGAGGATGGAGAGGCATCTGCCAGAGGATAGGTGTCAGGGGGGGCCGCCGGGGGAGGCGGGAGGGGGGGGGCTGGGGGGGGGAGAGGGGAGGGTGGAAGGAGTGCTCTCCGGGTGAGGGGAAGGGGAGCCGGGGGTCGAAGAGTGCGGCCCAGGATCCTCAGGAATCTGCTCCAAGGAGGGGGCGGGGCCCCCCGCGGGGGGAGGCGGGAGCGGGGTCTCCACGTGGGAGGCTCCACCAGCGGCCTCAACGGGCGCTGAGTCTGAATCCTCGTCCATCGGGGTGGGACCTGTAACTCGCAGCGGCGGTGCCCGGGGGACTAGGGCCTTTGACACACTTGTTGATACCATCAATGCATATTAAAACATTTAAACATAAAGCTGGACAAAACATCCACAAATGCTGAAAATGGAGCTTGCACGTGTGACACCGCATAGAGGCCGGAATGGGCCGACCCCCCCCTTGGAGTATTTTATTACCCAAGGAGAACAATATCATGTACAAGCTTTGAGGGCCTTACTCTCCCCACGGGAGATGCCGGATTATCCATATACAAATGCCATAACACAGCCCAACACAAGGCAACTGAGCTGGAACATAGGCTGTAGAAATGCCGAGCCAACAATATAATCCATATACCTCCGTGTGGGTACTGATTCTTCCCCAAAAACCATGGGTCTTCATGCAATAGAAAGGGTACAGCAAGTACAACTCTCCATTCAGCCGGTACAGCAGGTACAATGGCTGGTACAGCCGGTACAGTGGCTGGTACAGCAGGTACAGTAGCTGGTACAGTCGGTACGGTGGTTGGTACAGCTGGTACAGCAAGTACGGTGGCTGGTACAGCCGGTACGGTGGCTGGTACAGCAGGTACAGCAAGTACAGAAGTTGGTACAAGTACAATGGTGGTACAGCAAGTACAATGGCTGGTACAGCCAGTACGGTGGCTGGTACAGCAGGTACAGCAAGTACAGAAGTTGGTACAACAAGTACAATGGTGGTACAGCAAGTACAATGGCTGGTACAGCCGGTACGGTGGCTGGTACAGCAGGTACAGCAAGTACAAATGCTGGAACAACACATACAATGGCTAGAAATCATAATAAATGATTGAATACCCTTGCCTTCAGACTTTCTTCGCGATGGAAGCCTCCAAAACAGTCCCATACAGCCGGTATTCTTCATGGGCAGCCTTCAAGTGAGAGAGAAAGAGAGTAGCCATCATTAGGGAAGCCTTAAACGGTGGTAGAGGCTAGTCTGCAGCAAGAGAGCCTTCATTAATGAAGAGAGAGGGCTCCAATTTATAGATTTGGGCCTCCCATGAGCTAAAATGGCAAGAGAAGGCTACAATGACAAGTGGAGAGCCACACAATAGCTGAAGTGACAAGTGTGAGGCCACTTGTCTCATTTTGATCCATTTTCTAACAAGTGTCAGGCCACTTGTCTCACTTTGATCCACTTTCTTGCCACATGTCCCAATCTAAGAGATGGATTCTCCCATAATCTTTAGCTCTAAAAATATCCCAACTAGTAGACATTCTGTCATAGGCACTTTGCCAACTCTTGGTATCTGCTCAATTCCAGATGTAATGACGCGAACAGAATTTCCATCGGAGTCGGGCCAAAAATAGCAACTCTCCTAAATTTTAGGAGTGTGGTCCTTTGTATTCTAGGATAATCCCCCATTCCCAAAGCTTGTACTTTCCAAATATTTAAACATCGTGGAGTCCACCAGACCCCTTTCAGACTAGGAAATGTCCAGGCTGGTGACATCCTCCCCAACTTCTTAAAAGTTGTCCGCAACTTTAAGCTTCAAGCCATATATTCAAGATATAATCATGTCCCATCGATTGGGCGAGACGAGACAGTCTCAAAAATCCAATATAACTGAAGAATCCGTGTCCCAAAGAAATGGGCGAGACTAAATAAGTCTCCATAATACCAATATCAAAATCATGTCCCAAGATAAATGGGCGAGACAAAAAACAGTCCCATAAGTCCAGATATCATAATCCATGTCCCAAGTAAATGGGCGAGACAAATCAGTCCCATAAGTCCAGATATCATAATCCATGTCCCAAGTAAATGGGTGAGACAAAATAAGTCTCCTGCAAACAAGACATCGGTCCACATGACCCTTGGCATAGACATAAGTCACGTCATGTCCACTTTACCACTTGCACTCCGTGTTGGTACTCTGACCACACACCTTGGATGAGAGGTGGGCTTACAAGAGACACAATGAGCCGGAACAGCCGACTCCTCCCTTGAGTAAATTGTATTACTATTGGAGAAATTCAATACATAGCTTCACGGGCATCCATTGCCAAATCCTCCATGCCAATGCATATGAAATTCAGCATTTAGAAAACAATGGTATGTCGATGTAGATCACCAAGGAGCTGCCTTGACGCCCGGCCCGACTTCAGTGCCCATATTCTCTACCATTGGCTCTATGTTCTACCAAGCAAGGTAGCAACATCTTGAAGAGCACCTAGGTCAAGAGAAATACTACACAGGGCGGCTAAACAAGGAGTCCTGAAAACAATCACTCGCAGGCATAGATAACCTGGTGTTTCATACGCATTTCTGCTACACATAGTTTATAGGCATTTCGGCCACCAACTCACACTACCCTCTCAAGTGCCCATGTTCCCTTCCATCTGCTCTCTATTGTTCCACCCACACATGGTAGAAACAATCTTCAAGAGAGCACGTAGGACAAGAGAACACTACACAGGGTATGTGAATCGTGAGTTTCATAAGTCCAATGCATCCCAAATAAAGGGAGCCAAAAAGAATAATACATCCCAGTAAAAGGGAGCCATAAACATAATGCATAAACCTGAGGATGGATCCAAATTCCTAGAAAAGAAGTCCAGGAATCCATACACCTGTATACCATAATCCTTGTATACCATAACTCTTACCACATACTCCGTGCTAACCACACACCTTGGAGTAGAGGTGGACTTTATCCATAAAAGCATCATATCCATAAGATAACCAAAGATTTCTTCTCTATAAACTCGGACAGATTCGTCCATAGAAATTGCTTGTGAAGCCCAATATCTATATAAATCTCGTCCAAGAAAGAAATCTCCATAGATATATTCCATCCCAATAAAGGGAGCCATGAAAAGAATTCATCCCATTAAAGGGAGCCATAAACAATGTTTCCCTGAAACCATCTCAAGGCAAACAACAACACCTTTCTCCTTGCATAGCTATACAAGGGTTAGTGAACATCAAAAACACTTCATAGTAAATATAGCAAAAGCACCAACTTTGCAAACTCAAAGTATACTTAGCTGTTCTTTGCCAGGTTGGTCATGAAGCCAAAAGAAATATCTCGTCACCATATCCTTAAGATATCCTGAGATATATCTCCATATAGCTTGCCTGTAAGCTTGATAATATAATCCACAATATCCATATGGAAAGAGTGCTAAACGTGTGCACATAAAGCCAACTTCACACTTCCACGATAAAATTCTATGAATTCATAAATCCTTAGATCAACAAGCTGTCTACTGCTCATGCTCTTGCTTCATAAGCTATGAAGCGGCTGGCCATGCTTAACAGCAATGATGGTAAGTGTGGTCCCCACTTGAGATCTTTTCTCTTCCTTATTGATAGAAGGAAGCCTCCGCTTCCAAGAAAGCCTATGCTCTGATACCAATGTAACTCGCAGCGGCGGTGCCCGGGGGACTAGGGCCTTTGACACACTTGTTGATACCATCAATGCATATTAAAACATTTAAACATAAAGCTGGACAAAACATCCACAAATGCTGAAAATGGAGCTTGCACGTGTGACACCGCATAGAGGCCGGAATGGGCCGACCCCCCCCTTGGAGTATTTTATTACCCAAGGAGAACAATATCATGTACAAGCTTTGAGGGCCTTACTCTCCCCACGGGAGATGCCGGATTATCCATATACAAATGCCATAACACAGCCCAACACAAGGCAACTGAGCTGGAACATAGGCTGTAGAAATGCCGAGCCAACAATATAATCCATATACCTCCGTGTGGGTACTGATTCTTCCCCAAAAACCATGGGTCTTCATGCAATAGAAAGGGTACAGCAAGTACAACTCTCCATTCAGCCGGTACAGCAGGTACAATGGCTGGTACAGCCGGTACGGTGGCTGGTACAGCCGGTACGGTGGCTGGTACAGCAGGTACAGCAAGTACAGAAGTTGGTACAAGTACAATGGTGGTACAGCAAGTACAGAAGTTGGTACAAGTACAATGGTGGTACAGCCAGTACGGTGGCTGGTACAGCAGGTACAGCAAGTACAGAAGTTGGTACAACAAGTACAATGGTGGTACAGCAAGTACAATGGCTGGTACAGCCGGTACGGTGGCTGGTACAGCAGGTACAGCAAGTACAAATGCTGGTACAACACATACAATGGCTAGAAATCATAATAAATGATTGAATACCCTTGCCTTCAGACTTTCTTCGCGATGGAAGCCTCCAAAACAGTCCCATACAGCCGGTATTCTTCATGGGCAGCCTTCAAGTGAGAGAGAAAGAGAGTAGCCATCATTAGGGAAGCCTTAAACGGTGGTAGAGGCTAGTCTGCAGCAAGAGAGCCTTCATTAATGAAGAGAGAGGGCTCCAATTTATAGATTTGGGCCTCCCATGAGCTAAAATGGCAAGAGAAGGCTACAATGACAAGTGGAGAGCCACACAATAGCTGAAGTGACAAGTGTGAGGCCACTTGTCTCATTTTGATCCATTTTCTAACAAGTGTCAGGCCACTTGTCTCACTTTGATCCACTTTCTTGCCACATGTCCCAATCTAAGAGATGGATTCTCCCATAATCTTTAGCTCTAAAAATATCCCAACTAGTAGACATTCTGTCATAGGCACTTTGCCAACTCTTGGTATCTGCTCAATTCCAGATGTAATGACGCGAACAGAATTTCCATCGGAGTCGGGCCAAAAATAGCAACTCTCCTAAATTTTAGGAGTGTGGTCCTTTGTATTCTAGGATAATCCCCCATTCCCAAAGCTTGTACTTTCCAAATATTTAAACATCGTGGAGTCCACCAGACCCCTTTCAGACTAGGAAATGTCCAGGCTGGTGACATCCTCCCCAACTTCTTAAAAGTTGTCCGCAACTTTAAGCTTCAAGCCATATATTCAAGATATAATCATGTCCCATCGATTGGGCGAGACGAGACAGTCTCAAAAATCCAATATAACTGAAGAATCCGTGTCCCAAAGAAATGGGCGAGACTAAATAAGTCTCCATAATACCAATATCAAAATCATGTCCCAAGATAAATGGGCGAGACAAAAAACAGTCCCATAAGTCCAGATATCATAATCCATGTCCCAAGTAAATGGGCGAGACAAATCAGTCCCATAAGTCCAGATATCATAATCCATGTCCCAAGTAAATGGGTGAGACAAAATAAGTCTCCTGCAAACAAGACATCGGTCCACATGACCCTTGGCATAGACATAAGTCACGTCATGTCCACTTTACCACTTGCACTCCGTGTTGGTACTCTGACCACACACCTTGGATGAGAGGTGGGCTTACAAGAGACACAATGAGCCGGAACAGCCGACTCCTCCCTTGAGTAAATTGTATTACTATTGGAGAAATTCAATACATAGCTTCACGGGCATCCATTGCCAAATCCTCCATGCCAATGCATATGAAATTCAGCATTTAGAAAACAATGGTATGTCGATGTAGATCACCAAGGAGCTGCCTTGACGCCCGGCCCGACTTCAGTGCCCATATTCTCTACCATTGGCTCTATGTTCTACCAAGCAAGGTAGCAACATCTTGAAGAGCACCTAGGTCAAGAGAAATACTACACAGGGCGGCTAAACAAGGAGTCCTGAAAACAATCACTCGCAGGCATAGATAACCTGGTGTTTCATACGCATTTCTGCTACACATAGTTTATAGGCATTTCGGCCACCAACTCACACTACCCTCTCAAGTGCCCATGTTCCCTTCCATCTGCTCTCTATTGTTCCACCCACACATGGTAGAAACAATCTTCAAGAGAGCACGTAGGACAAGAGAACACTACACAGGGTATGTGAATCGTGAGTTTCATAAGTCCAATGCATCCCAAATAAAGGGAGCCAAAAAGAATAATACATCCCAGTAAAAGGGAGCCATAAACATAATGCATAAACCTGAGGATGGATCCAAATTCCTAGAAAAGAAGTCCAGGAATCCATACACCTGTATACCATAATCCTTGTATACCATAACTCTTACCACATACTCCGTGCTAACCACACACCTTGGAGTAGAGGTGGACTTTATCCATAAAAGCATCATATCCATAAGATAACCAAAGATTTCTTCTCTATAAACTCGGACAGATTCGTCCATAGAAATTGCTTGTGAAGCCCAATATCTATATAAATCTCGTCCAAGAAAGAAATCTCCATAGATATATTCCATCCCAATAAAGGGAGCCATGAAAAGAATTCATCCCATTAAAGGGAGCCATAAACAATGTTTCCCTGAAACCATCTCAAGGCAAACAACAACACCTTTCTCCTTGCATAGCTATACAAGGGTTAGTGAACATCAAAAACACTTCATAGTAAATATAGCAAAAGCACCAACTTTGCAAACTCAAAGTATACTTAGCTGTTCTTTGCCAGGTTGGTCATGAAGCCAAAAGAAATATCTCGTCACCATATCCTTAAGATATCCTGAGATATATCTCCATATAGCTTGCCTGTAAGCTTGATAATATAATCCACAATATCCATATGGAAAGAGTGCTAAACGTGTGCACATAAAGCCAACTTCACACTTCCACGATAAAATTCTATGAATTCATAAATCCTTAGATCAACAAGCTGTCTACTGCTCATGCTCTTGCTTCATAAGCTATGAAGCGGCTGGCCATGCTTAACAGCAATGATGGTAAGTGTGGTCCCCACTTGAGATCTTTTCTCTTCCTTATTGATAGAAGGAAGCCTCCGCTTCCAAGAAAGCCTATGCTCTGATACCAATGTAACTCGCAGCGGCGGTGCCCGGGGGACTAGGGCCTTTGACACACTTGTTGATACCATCAATGCATATTAAAACATTTAAACATAAAGCTGGACAAAACATCCACAAATGCTGAAAATGGAGCTTGCACGTGTGACACCGCATAGAGGCCGGAATGGGCCGACCCCCCCCTTGGAGTATTTTATTACCCAAGGAGAACAATATCATGTACAAGCTTTGAGGGCCTTACTCTCCCCACGGGAGATGCCGGATTATCCATATACAAATGCCATAACACAGCCCAACACAAGGCAACTGAGCTGGAACATAGGCTGTAGAAATGCCGAGCCAACAATATAATCCATATACCTCCGTGTGGGTACTGATTCTTCCCCAAAAACCATGGGTCTTCATGCAATAGAAAGGGTACAGCAAGTACAACTCTCCATTCAGCCGGTACAGCAGGTACAATGGCTGGTACAGCCGGTACGGTGGCTGGTACAGCCGGTACGGTGGCTGGTACAGCAGGTACAGCAAGTACAGAAGTTGGTACAAGTACAATGGTGGTACAGCAAGTACAATGGCTGGTACAGCAGGTACAGCAAGTACAGAAGTTGGTACAAGTACAATGGTGGTACAGCCAGTACGGTGGCTGGTACAGCAGGTACAGCAAGTACAGAAGTTGGTACAACAAGTACAATGGTGGTACAGCAAGTACAATGGCTGGTACAGCCGGTACGGTGGCTGGTACAGCAGGTACAGCAAGTACAAATGCTGGTACAACACATACAATGGCTAGAAATCATAATAAATGATTGAATACCCTTGCCTTCAGACTTTCTTCGCGATGGAAGCCTCCAAAACAGTCCCATACAGCCGGTATTCTTCATGGGCAGCCTTCAAGTGAGAGAGAAAGAGAGTAGCCATCATTAGGGAAGCCTTAAACGGTGGTAGAGGCTAGTCTGCAGCAAGAGAGCCTTCATTAATGAAGAGAGAGGGCTCCAATTTATAGATTTGGGCCTCCCATGAGCTAAAATGGCAAGAGAAGGCTACAATGACAAGTGGAGAGCCACACAATAGCTGAAGTGACAAGTGTGAGGCCACTTGTCTCATTTTGATCCATTTTCTAACAAGTGTCAGGCCACTTGTCTCACTTTGATCCACTTTCTTGCCACATGTCCCAATCTAAGAGATGGATTCTCCCATAATCTTTAGCTCTAAAAATATCCCAACTAGTAGACATTCTGTCATAGGCACTTTGCCAACTCTTGGTATCTGCTCAATTCCAGATGTAATGACGCGAACAGAATTTCCATCGGAGTCGGGCCAAAAATAGCAACTCTCCTAAATTTTAGGAGTGTGGTCCTTTGTATTCTAGGATAATCCCCCATTCCCAAAGCTTGTACTTTCCAAATATTTAAACATCGTGGAGTCCACCAGACCCCTTTCAGACTAGGAAATGTCCAGGCTGGTGACAGGACCTGCTGGCCGCCTATCCCTGACAGGAGCATAAGTGCGGGTAGGTGCCTGTACGCCAACCGGAGTCGCCTGTCCGCCAGCCTGTGCTGCCTGTTGGCGTCTGCGACGGACCCTGCGGGCCGGGCGTTTCCGCCGGCGAACCTCCTGCCACCCGCCAGCCTCCTGGGACTGCGCGGCATCCTCCGCCGGGGCCTGCTCGTCAGATGATGGCGCCTGCTGTGGCGAGCCAGGGATGTCCGGTCTCTGAGGTGGATGGCCACCCCTCGGGTCTCCTGCAGGGGGTCCAGAGGCGGCATAGCGTGAAGGATGAGCCCCCTTGCGGGGACAGGCGCGTGCGAGATGGCCCATCTCCCGACATGCGTAGCACTGGCCGGGGAGGCCCGAATACTCCACGCGCTGTATATCATGTCCTCCAGAAAGACAAGGGAGAAGGATCGTCTTCGGGAGGGACTCCGGTGACGGAACCACAACCCGAATGGCCGGGAGTCCTGCTGCCCGAGCAATCACTGAAGCCGCTGTCTGAGGCGTCTCCACCACCTGCCCGAACGCCTTGCCAATGGATGACAAGAGGGGCAAGTACTCCCTACGGAGTCCAGGAAAGCAGATAGTGACGGGGAAACCTGTCGCGCCTGCTAGCGGGTCAGAAGCGGGGTCGAAACCATGAGTCCATCGCGCCAGGAACGCCCGAGATGAGCGGAGGGCAATGGGGCTCCGAGCCAGCACCATCTGAGCTGCCTGTGGGGACTCGAAATCCACCTGGTAGTAGCCACGTCCCAAAAAATCTACGCTGACGATCTTGGCGGGCACGCCAACAAGGCTGCCTTGCAGAAGGTCGCGAAGCTCTCTCCGCATCGGACGGCTACCCACTATCTTGCAGACCAAGGAGGAGGCCTCGAGAGCGGAAACTGTGGAAACAAACAACTGAAGATCTTCAGCTGTGAACTCCAGACGGAGACCGGAATCGGCAGGGTTAGTCGGAGCGGCTTCCATGGAGTCCTCCAGAGGGAAAAGGCCAGAAACCGGGGTCACCAACGGGAGGGACACAGCCCTGCGAGGAAAAAAGAGGCGGAGGGCTACAGGATAGCGGGGGCGGGGGGGGGAGCTGAGGCGGGGAGGAGTTAGCGGTGGGCGGAGGGGCGAGACGAAAGGGAGGAGAGAGAAGGCGGAGGGGGGAGAGGTGGCGGGGGAGAGAAGAGAGGCGGGGTAGAAGGAGGCGAAGGGGATAGAGAGGCGGAGGAAAAGATGACGGGGGAAGGAAGCAAGCGGCGGGGGGAATGGCGGGGAAGGCAGCGTGGAAGGTGGCGAGGGAAGAGAAGGCGGGGGGGGGGGAGAAGGCGGAAACGAGGAGGGAGGCAGGGGAGCGAAGGCGGGGGAGGACGCTAGGCAGAAGGCGGGGGAGAGATGGCGAAGAGGGGCGCAATGAAGGAGGCGGGGGAGAGGACGGCGGAGAAAGCGATGGACTGGCGGGGGGGAGAGGGGGGCGCGATGGCGAGAAGCAGCGGGGGGGGGGGGGGGGGGGAGAAGCGGAGCTCGCAGGCCCTTGATACAGAGTTCTACACCCACTATTGGGCACTGATGACGTTAGTGGGGATGTCGTAGTATCTAGTCGATACTATGCATAATGGAGTTGATAGTTATATAGTCTTGTGGGTTGATTGCCATGAGTATATAACATGCACGTTCCTAAAAAGTGAATTTGGAAAGTTCCTAGATTCATCTAGGTATATATATTTATCCAACACAAGACCAGATATCAATTATGTGGTGGGTGTTCTAAGTCAGTTTTTCTCTCAGCCCCAAAGGCGTCATCAGAGAATCTGTCCTTTAGCTCTCAGGTATGTGCAATGCACTCAAAACTTCTGGCATTGCCTACAAGAGAGGAGGGCTTCTTAAGGGTTGTACTGATTCTGATTGGGTAAGTGATTAAGGTACCAAATGTTCAACTATAGGATATTGCTTCACACTTAGTTTAGGGCTCATTTCTTGGATATCACGAAGCAGCTGCGGTTGTTTATCGTTTGTAATTACTCGCAAGGCTATATGGCTTTAGGAGACTTCTTGGTGATGTTGGATTTGACTAGGACAGGGCTGCTACTATGCACTAAGATATAGTTTCTTGGCATTCCACACTCAGATGAAGCACATCGAGATTCATTACCATTTTGTTCGAGGGAACACCCTCACATATTACATCTTATAGAATATCGTCTCATTGTGGACAACGTAGATACCTTGTACATACTTCTCCCTCATGCAAGATACACAACTGATAAAGAGATGACCTAACCTACTGATGTATTCATATGCATGACTTATCTACAATGGAATAGAGATACTCAATGGTAGCAGGCTCTCAACTACTCAATGATGAATGATACTCATGAATGATATGACGCTCAGCCATAGCCCCCTATTTATTGTGACTTTTGGGCTAGTTGGGTGGCCAACCCTAATCTAGGGTGTTCACACCATAATAATAATAAAGTTGTCCACACTTGGCTGCTCATTGGGCGCTTGGACAAGAATACAATGACTTGGTACATATGCCCTTACATACAAATGAATCTGGCCATGCACTCGACCTCTGAGTTGGCTAATGCGTAGAAGCGTGTCCACATCATACCTCAGAAGAGTGTCACTCCCTATTGCTTAACTTGGAGCATGGGTGCACATGATGCACCTTTGCTCTATGCTATTGAGCCGAGTGTGGGATCAACCTCCAAAATGTTGCCTTTGCCACCAGTGCCTCCTTGGGAACTATGGGTTGGCATGGTTTGCCCCATAAAAACCTCGAGAACTGTTGAAACACTCAACTCATCGAAGTGTGTGAACCTCAGGTGTTGCCACCTCCTCGATGAATGTGATGATCTTGGAGACCGGTTTGGGAACTAATGGTGGCTCTGCACAATTGGACCTATATGCTTCTTGGTCGACCTTGGAAAGCTGCCCTTGGTCTTCAACTGTGGCATTCTTGTCCATGTCCTTTGGCTTTATCTCAACTGCGTCGATTTGTACTTGATCTCATGAATGCAGCCATCATGGCTGGTAACTCCTCTCTTTGTTTTCAAAAACCTCGCCAACACTTTCAAACATTTGACTCGGTGCTCTTCGTGGAGTTATACCGCCCCTCGCTTTGCTTCTCCATAGGCCATTCTATGAACTTGTGCTCGCTCCTTGGCTTCCCATCTTCTTTCTTCATATGCGTGAATGTGTTGATCTTTGCATTCCTCTCTAGTATTCTTTATTTGAGAAATCTGGATACAATGCTTTGCAGATGCCATAGTTCCAAGAAATGTTTTGAGGTTTCTTTTTTTTCGAGGTTTTTAAAGTTTCGCCCCGAAACAAAAATCGATACGTTATCAGAAAATCAAAATATTAGTTATTTTTCAAACATATAATTAGAGCATTTAGAGACCATTATATACAATGCGCATTGCATATGGATGACCAAAAAACATAATGATTCATGATTTTCAAAGCTTGAAACCTAGAATGTTTTCTTCCCATACATTGTGGGGAGGATGAATGTTTTCTTCCCATACAGATTTTGGAGAGATTGGACTTGGGAGATAGGAGATGCAGCTTCAAAGAAGAAAAGGAAGGAGTAGGGAAAGGTCATTGGGAGGCCTTTCCCGGCTGTAATGGGTCGTGGGGAGGTGGAGATGGTAACAGCTGAGGCTTCCTCTTGCAAGCACGTCAGCAGCTAGAAGGGATGGTGACCTGCTGCTCAATCATATGAAGACAGCTCAGCAGCCAGAATGCCAAACATTCCATGAGGTGATGCATCAGCATCCTAGATCATTCTTCTATTTTAATGCAAGGCGGTTGAATGGCACAGATGCAGCCTCCACCGACCCACGACCATTATGGAGAAGAGAAGGCAAGGGGAAGAGAAGGAGAAGGAGAAGGAGAGGAGAGAATGGAAGGAGAAGAGAAGGAAAGGAGGAGGAAGGCCGAGGCCCAAGGGGTGCTCAGGGGCTACTGACAGGCCTCAAACAGGTGCACATAGGAGGCCGAAACCAGCTCGCAAACAAGCGGAGAAAAGGTGCAAGAAAAACACGATCAAAACAGGCAAGAGAAATTTTTACCGGCGAAACATGCTTTTTTGGGAGGTTTCATAGGTTTTTTGAAACGTTTCACACGTTTCGTGTTTCGTCTGTTTTGTGAGGGTGAAACTCGTTTCCATGGCGGAGGTGCATATATTTTGCCCTCAGCACTCTGCTACCACACACTCTATCAGAAAGAAAGATTCAGCTCGGAATTCAAAATTAGCCCCGTGGGCCACACCAGTGGTTGATATGGCCACGTCAGGAGTTTTCTGCTCCGTTTACACCTTATTTGCAGCTCAGTTTCTGAATCAGTCTGCTGTGTGCACTGCTGCCATACACAGTTACACTACCATACAGCTGGGCAGGGGTTTTTTTAACCTTACAGGAGGGCTGGATCTGTCCATGCAGCAGCTGAACCAGGCCGTACAGGTGCATTCACTGCTGCAGCAGGCTGTAAAAGTCTGATCACTGCTGGTCCTGTCTGTACAGCTGCTTTTCCATCCCCTTCTTGCCGTCCCTCACCTTGACCTGCGAAATTGGGGGTTTCCCCTCTTTTTCTCCGTATTTGAGGCCGGGTCACATCCCCAGCCCTGGCTGGACCTTGGGTCCCTGGCAAGGCTGCTCATACATGCCAAAGACTGTCCAAAAGCTGGCTGTGATAACTTTTTTCTATTCTTCCACCCGAAAAAGAATGGCACCTGAAATTGCAGTATAACAACTTCCTCCTTCAAAGTGTTTATACGACATCTGGCATATAGACATTTTCAAACGGGGTAATTTCATGAACTTGCTTTTGGTCTCTCTTTGTATTAACATGTTTATTTATTTACTGCAGAATCAGGGTTGCTGCAGCAGCTGCTGCTGTATCTTCTGTAATGCCAACCCGAACTTCCTCAGCGGCTCGCCTTTTAAGAGTGAGTATACAAATATTTATTTATTTTTGGTGCGAAACACATGTACACAACCCCATACATGTTCAGGTATTGTAGACCCCCTTTACAAGATTTTTTAAAACAACCCAAAGTTAGGAATTTTGAATCAATGAGCAAATTTGCTATTCTCATGTTATTTCCCCCCCCTTTTTAAGCAGAATGCAAGGCATGCTCAAAGCCAGAAATCTGTCAAAGATGTTTCGAACAAGCCAGATAAGGCTGTGAAACGGTCGAGTAGTCTCACACAGCCTTTGTTGGATAAAAGATAACACGGCATGGTGCACCTGGTGAGTCATTCCTTCAAAGTTTTGGCCAGCTAAAGCATATAAATTCTTTCTATCCAAATGTGTGCAATTGCTCAACCAGCTACGGTGCGTGCATTCTTTTTAGTGCTAGCCTGAATTGTGACTGAGTCGCTGTCCTTCACCTTTGGTGCCTTTGGTGAAAGAGGTGGGTTATCTGTAAAGATTTGTCTACTGCGGTGACATCTTATGCATGAACCTGCAACTACTGTTGAGCGCTGATGATGTGAGTGGGGATTTAATAGCATGTAGTCTATGCTATGCATGATGGAGTTTGAAGCTTTGTGATTAGATTCTCCTGGAGTTAAGATTGCACTTTGCTTCTGTTAAGTTTGGGAAATAATCTGACCTTTCTCTTGTTATATAGTCGTTCTTTCAAACTGCGGTTAGCATACTCCTCTTCATTGACATTCCAAAATGAAATGAGGTTTTCTTGGCATGCTTATAAATCTCTGCACGTGGAACAGGCGGGCTTGGGATGGGCAAGAGTGTTTGTCCATGCCTTACGGGTGCTCACGAAACCAAAGAGTGCATCGCCATGCCTTATGGAAGTTAACGAAACAAACAAACAATCCCTCCCCCTCACAACACCAAAACCCCCACACACACACACGCACACAAAATATATGTAATAAATAAAAAAATCAACCATTTCATTGTTTTGATCGCTATCCTTTGTATTGCAGGTTGTGTCTTGTCTAGTATTGAAGATACCTGGGCCAAAAAATGGCTGGATCATTCGTTAACCCGTTTCCCTTGCGGAAATATTAGTAAAGAGAGTTGCAATGTGCCAAAGGCAATGGCTTTGGCCTGTGTGAACCTTTCTTTAGACTGCACTTGCTAGGGCCATGTTTTGAATGTGTTGCTCCCCTTAATCTTTTTATGGATATAGAGATTAGATCCCTTTGAATATTATTGATGTTTACCTTGTACTTTTGGGCTGTGGCATTGATATCATCAATATATGTAACTGCCTTTTTTTTAGCCATGGTTAGGATTATCTCATCCATCTTTTCTGTCGAGTGGATTATTTGTAGGAGACTCCTTAGTAATATGATTGTTCCAACAGTACTAGTTGCTCAAGATTTAAATTATCATCTTTTCCAACAATTCAGGGTCACTATTTGGAATGATTAAAATATGAATGTTCTTACACATTGCAAGAGCGCTTGGTACTAGTGTTATGGATCGAGCAGTAGCAAACTACATTATTCATTGGAATGATGAGTTTCTCCATTACATGTGTAAGTGTAAGAAAGATGATTTTTTAGTACAAGGTTTGCCATCACCACCACCGTTGCATGACTCGTAGGAGCATGGTTGAGGCTTCTAACGAGCTTTTCTCTTAGTGATTAATGGAGTTTGCATCATAAAGGATGCCTTCAGTAATAAGTCCACGAGCAAAATTTTAAGTTTTGGGAGAGCTTAAATTCAAGTGGAGGCATCGTCCGATAGATTTGTAAAGAAGGCTCAGATGTGATGGAACCTAAAACACTTTCCCTGTGAGGTCCTAAAGGTAGCTTCTTGATTCATACTTTTACTGTTGCTGATCGCTAGCTTGTTAGTTTTTTTGATTTCCACTCTTTTTAGGCCTAGACTGTAGTTTCACGCACTTTTCCAACATCTTGTGGCATGAGAGAATCATGTGCAATGCTATGCGAATCTATGAGTACCTAGACCTTTTTTTAAATGTCTTGTAAAGTCCTTCTTCCATCTTGCTTGTCACCGCGTCTACCTTGGTTTACCTGAACAAGGAGGCTTAAGAAGTATACTTTTTCAAGGGATCTTGTATGTAACATCAGAGATTACACAGCACGAGTAAGGTTCGTATTTAGTACATCATTATGTATGAATAGAGGGTTGACTCTTGGTTGGAGAAGGCTTTGGTCTCTTCTCCATAAGCTGGATTGCTAACGTCAAGGCGAGATCACATTGGTCCAGTCCTTGTTCGCCCAGTGGAAGGGTGAGGTGCATCCACTCAGTGCTTAGAAGAAAAGACAAGAGATGTTGTTATGATAGTAAGGTTGGCCCACAAACGTGGCTTCGACTCTCTTTCAAGCCATTTCATCAGCGACCTACCTTGTACAAGTAGCAAACAAATTCTATAGGAATTTACGAGAAATGATCTCGTGAGCACAACACGATGCTCACATGGCACAAAATTTGCTGTCATGAGGAAAGCATATTATACTGACGAGCACTTGGTTTTTCTAGGTGGGAGGTTTGCTTCTATATCTCCCTCTAGGATCTACAAGGGTAACCTGCACATTGGTTGGAAATTGAATGTCAGTTACTTGGTTTCAACACTTGCTTTTAAGAGTAGGTATTTCAAGGCGCTCAGGTTTCCATATGTTTGCACCAAGGTAAGGGGTTGTTTAAATGGATTTGAGCTTAGAAGATGAAGGGTTTTTAATGTGATGTTTATGGTTATTTAAATGGATTTGAGATTAGAAGATGAAAGGTTTTATATGATTTCTATGGTTTCAAAACATGTTTATGCAAGTGGGTAAGCCTATGTCATGTGAAGAACCCTTTGGGTTTATGTTAATTAGCACATGCTTGGTGCTATGACATATGGCTTGTAATATGATAGTTTATTTGGGGTTTTGTATTAAACCCCAATGTTTTACTCTCTAGATTAAGACAAATTGGGTTCTCTCTCTCTCTCTCTCTCTCTCTCTCTCTCTCTCACACACACACACACACACACACACACACCACACATTGTGTCATTATAGTATCAGCAATTTATGCATTCATTACTGCATCTCTTTACAAATTACAAGCTATTCCTAAAATCAATTTTTGTGCACATAATGGTAAGAATTGCATTGCATGGCGCTTATCATGTGCCTAGGAGTAAGAACAACTCTCTGACCTAATTGTTGTTGCACTCCAAACCTCTCTTAACCATTTAAATGAAGCACCAATCTTTTGAGGCATGTTAATGGAAATGTCACGAGGCAAGGCAACCCTTTAATGTGGACTTAAATCAATTTAGATAAGAAGAGATCATGAAGTGGGTTATATAATTCTAGTTACTTCTGTAAATAATATCTATGGAGCATGAGAGCAACACATGTTGGGTTTTTGTAGTGTGTGTAGCATATCATGGGGAGAGAGAGAGAGGAGAGAGAGAGAGAGAGAGGAGGTGTATAGGGCATTGGAGGGAGGGGGAACAAGTACTTACCTTTGTAAGGAGAGAGAGAGAGAGAGAGAGAGAGAGAGACAGACAGACAGACAGAGAGAGCATGTTCACACGTGTGTGGAGGTCAAGAGAATGAGTGTGTGCATGTTAATGGAAATGTCACGAGGCAAGGCAACCCTTTAATGTGGACTTAAATCAATTTAGATAAGAAGAGATCATGAAGTGGGTTATATAATTCTAGTTACTTCAGTAAATAATATCTATGGAGCATGAGAGCAACACATGTTGGGTTTTTGTAGTGTGTATAGCATACCATGGGGAGAGAGAGAGAGAGAGAGAGAGAGAGAGAGAGAGAGAGGAGGTGTATAGGGCACAAAAGAAGTAATTGGAGGGAGGGGGAACAAGTACTTACCTTTGTAAGGAGAGAGAGAGAGAGAGCATGTTCACACGTGTGTGGAGGTCAAGAGAATGAATGTGTGCATTACACGCCAAAAACATTGTAGAGTTTTGTATTTGTAAGCTCTTATTTGAAGACAATGATTAGTCACATGAAGAAGTTTTGAGTCTTCTTAGTTTCAATTGTGTACTTAATCTATGCTATTGCTTTTAGTCTTTGTTTTAAAAAAAACTTAAGCCTATATATGCCAAACATGAATTTTGCATTTTGGTAAAATTACATTTTTGAGGGCATCTCCAAAGATCCCGAGCATGCACTTTGTATGGTATTTGGTAAGGTTGGAAGAGTGCTGCTATGAGTTTATGCTCCCAGTCACTTCTAGTTGCCCATCATCTTTGCGAGTATGGTGCACAATGTCTTGTTGGTGTAATTTTCCTAGCCATTGATTTGAGGATGATAATATGTAGATTCACAATACACCACACAAAATTTGGCTAGCAAGAATCTAACAACTTCGTTAATGAAATGAGAACCTCTATCATTAACTAGTTCAAATGGGCTCCTGATATCTCTAAAGACTTGAACCATGCACTTTATATTCTATGGAGTAAGCCCATAGTCTGCTTTGCGAGTTTATGCTCCCAATCTTCTACTAGCTTCCATCATCTTCATGAGTATGGCATAAAATGTCTTCTTGGTGTGATGACCTAAGGATGATAATATGTAGATTCATGATGCACCTCTAAAATTTAGTGAGCTAATGACTTTTCATTAATGAAATATGAGAATTTCTATCACTAATAACTACTTTAAGTGGGCACCCGAACCTAGGAATAATGTTCTCATACAAGAACTTATCCATAGTCCTTGCATTTAACCTTGCATTTGCTTTATATATGATCGTCGCTTCTTTCCATTTGGTTACATAATCTATAGTAACAATGATTATCTTGCTTGTGTGGGGTTTTTAGACAGTAGCACTAATTGGAGAAACAAAGTCAAAGGTCCCTTTCTCAAGTAGTTGGTGGAAATTAATCAAGGTTAAGAGCATCCTACCCCTTTCTTGGGGTTCGATATATCCCTAGCATTCATCACATTGTTTCACAAATTCAACAACATTACCACACAAGGTTGGCCAACATAAGCTTGCACGTCATGGTTTTATTAGTATTATGTTGTCTAGCTATACATGTATGTGCTTGTTTAAGAAGAACTCATCCTCTCTTACATATCTATATAATATATCATCTCCTCTTGTACAATTATCTTGCTATCAATTGATAATGAACAATTTTCTTACTAAGCCTTCTATTCATATATTTATTTAGTGGCTTTGTCCATTGGTCAAGAAATGAGAAACATCTTTACTTCATTTATATACCAAATCAAGTTTGTTACATTCCCTTGGAAATAACAATGGAAATAAAAGATAATGATGAAATTTCTCTACTACATACACCATGGGAAACTCCTCTTGTTTCGTGGTAGTGGTGTAGTTCATCTTTGTGCATCATTCACAACAAAGCTTTCTCAAGGGTCCATTTTGTACTCACCACATGGTGCTAATTTTGTGCATCGACATAAACATAAAAAACTATGTCACACCTTATAGCTCGTAAAATAAGTGTAGTGGCTAATGCATACTTGAGCTTGTCATATAATGGTTGGTATTCTTTTGTCCACTCAAACACTACTAGCAACTTGGATATGGGTCTTGGGACATTGGTTTTGAAGATTATAAATTGTTGAAAGTAACCCACAAGTCCCATAAAACATTGCACCTCTTTTTGCTTAGTTGCAAGTGGTAATTCCAATATTGATATGATCTATCATCAGTGAAATGCTATTCTTTGAGACATATGCTAAAGAGATCATCATTGTAATTTCCAAAGGTAATCCTTTTGGGCCGTACTCATTACTCATTGGAATGTTGCAAGAACACTATTAAGATTAATTGGCATGCATTTCTTATTCTATAATAGGAGCAATCTAATGTTGATATGTCAGATTTCATCCTAAGAATACATCCAAAAGGCTATATCCTTTGATGTTTTCTAGTATGTGCTTTGTATACAGTAAGGGATAGTCATATGTAGTTTACTCAATCTCATAGATAAATCCCACATTTATAAGCTTTTAAATCCCCTCCTTCACCTATTGTGAATATTTAGGGTTAATAGGATAATGATGTTAATAGGATATTCCCTCCTTCACCTATTGTGAATTTTTAGGGTTAATAGGATAATGATGTTACTTCATTTATCATGCGCTCGTCCATGATAGGAATTGTATGCTTCACTATTTTTAGTGGAACTCCTTTCATGTCAATATATTTTTAGGTAAAGCAGACTTGGAATTCTGTGAGTAATTCTAGAAGCTACTTTTCCTCTTATGGATTTATTACCTTGGCATTACGTATAGTTTCTTGATTTTACGTTCTTGACGTCAATTGGACCATAATAGGAAATATGAAGTTTTCCCTTTGCACTCCTCTTAGTTCTTTCTAGGGAGACATACTGATCATTCATCGTGTCATACGGATTTGAGCCATTCTAGAACTTGTCTTGTTTTGAGCTTTATTCTTCCTTGAGCTTAGCGTCATTTTCAGTGTTTCCATAGGATTGAGCGTGCTAGCTTGGACTGTAATTTCTCACATGGTCAAATTTTATCTCCTTAATAATTTTCACTAGTTCGAGTGGTACTGAAATCTATTAAATTATTGTTTCTTCCCACCATTAAATGTAAAAGACATGCAAAAGGCCTCATGTGCATCCATGGCTTCAATATAGTGCATGGCTCAGCTTCCATAGTGCAATGGATTTCTTAGGCTTATGCTTTGATGACCTTTTGGATATGATAGGTGATTATTAGGACTATGTAACTTCTGATGACCTTTTGGATATGATAGGTGATTATTAGGACTATGTAACTTCTATTTAGGAAATGTCTTTTGCATGTTCATCAATTTTTTAAATAAAATGGTTCTACCACACTAAGCATACATAAAAGTTCTATTTTCCTTCCTAAATTTGTTTCAAAAGATTGCCCCTCTAAGCTTTGAAATTACATCAATTGTCGCCAATATGTTTGACACACAATCAGTGAAGTCAATCATATCTAGGTTGTTTGTGAAAGAAGTTCATTATCATAAAGGTATATTGGAAACTCATTTCAAAGGTTTTGATTTTAAGCTCTCACAAGATCCCTAGAGGTCTTTACTATGGTTCCATTTGCAAGCTATAATATCAAATTTGTTACCTTCATGTGTGGTTTACCCTTAATCTCTCATCATGTTTTGGTGCTGACCATTTTGTTTCAGACCTCTTCGCCCTTGTGCAACGCTACATTGGTCTCATAACTTGTATATTAATGCCCCAATTTATGGACATGTTCCTTGGTTAACAATTTTTGTTTTCTTCCCTATATAGTAATGCCCCAATGTGGTTAGTGAGACTATAAGCCAGCAAAGATTTGCCGCAAGGGAGATAGCTAAGGCTCCAACCCAAGATGATTCAAAGATAGTCCAAAAAAAGTAACGATAAAACATAGAACAAAACATGTTAGGTGATGATAAGGTCATTCTAAGAACGATACCACATCTACAAGTTTAATTATTCATAAGGATGCTTCAAAAAAATCAAAACTGAATCTAGTAATTCAATCAAAGGAGCATCAACAATAAGCATGAACACCCAGCAAGCACACACGTTGGTTTGAAAATGTTGAAAAGTTTGAAAGCAAGCAAGGGACTAGACAAAGTCCACCCAAAAATGATGCAGATGGACATACACCTTTAGAGATTCTAGAGATGGAGGTGGAGGATATCAAATGAGAATCCAATGGAACTTTTAAGGAGCCACATCCACTTCTATTAAGAATCAGTAGAGATAGTCCCTTGTCGAAGGAAGTTTTACCAATTTCTTACACAGATATAGAGCCCCATGTTGAGTGAAATAAAGTATTTACCTCAAAATATAGCTAGACTTATATTGTTTCTATACATAGAGGTTAAAGTACCTATTACTACTATACTCAAGGTGGGTAATAAAAACCTATGAAGGAACTTAATAAAGCAATTAAATGGAAGGTAACCTTCATGTATAATTAGATGAAATCATGGAACCTACACTTATGATTGATTCAAGGATCACTGAAAAGATATTAAATGAGAACATATTTACTCAATTGGGTGTCCACCTAAACTAGTGAAGTGATTGGGGTTCACATTTCATCAACAAAGTGCTCAGATTATTAGTTGCCAAATTCTTGCTACTACTAGTTCAATCATCACCCTATTATCCCTAGCCAATGGTCAAAGCAAAGATCACCACAGGACATTATGCGATATAATCACCAAAATAGTTCAATTCAATAAAAGTGTCCATGAGAATAACCTCTCATAGATGCATTATGGTCTTATCAATTTGATTACAAGGTTGCTAAAAACAATGCTCCTATCACCTTTGTCTTCAAGCTACAAGTATTCATGTTAATGTACATTGTGCTAGTCTTGCTAGTGAATGGCTAATGGGAAATTCTCTCTCAAAGTGACTAGTGGCCTTTAAAAATATTGGTGAAACAAGACTTAGAGTTGTGCATTGAATGATTGCTAAGAAATAGAGGTATAAGAAATGGATTGACAACAATCTAAAGGAGAATTAAATCAACAAAGGAGATATGGTTATTTTGTACAGATCTTTTGAATAATGTGTAAATGGCAAATAGAAGTTAAAGTACTAGGGACTTGGACCATTTAGAAATTAGAGGAAAAGAAATAAATTCTTGAGCTTAAAATAAAGGCTTAAGGAGAGGCTAAGGATAGAGAAGAGAGGCTACTACATGGATGAACCTCTCATCAATAGAAGATGACTTGGTAGTGGAGTCACCTAAAGTGATGATAAATATTTAGGATGGTGGTGATGTTAGTGAAGTGTACACACTTCTTGACATAAGCACCAATCAGAATCTCATGTCTCATGGGACTTGGATCAAACCACCAATGGAAAATCAAGCATATGTAACGTTGTTTGATGCTGCCAAAGTTGTGGAGGTTAAGTGTGTTATCAATCTTTCATTCTATATTAAATCTAGCCCGGTGGAAGGCAAGTCCTATGTCATGAATGCATGAATGAAAACTTATGGCTCAAAAGATGGTGGATGAGAAAACATCAATGCTATATATCCACTAGGAAAGGCTATAGATTATATTGCATAAGACTAAAGTGAAGAGATGAGTATAGGGAGGCCAAGTAATCTCAACTCCTTATGCACCACCAGATGTTGAAACCTCACCTTAAGCTGTGATTCCTTATTATTGGAAGTGAAAATCTTGTATGGGTAGTGGCTACTGTAAGATGGGAAAAGGGATGTTAAACAAGTAATCTCACTTGCAAATGCAATGTGGAAGATAAAACAGTATATATAGTCCAAAGGGACCAGTTGGTGAGGTAGAGTGGGGACCTGACTTAGCATGCTAGAGCCTTAGCATGCCCCTTAGCATGTGAGAGCCTCTATAGATCCATGCAGATGTGTGTGTCTCTAGGGGTACTCATGGCCTTATTATAGAGGGAAATGTTTATTGGCTAGCCACCAAGCCAAGCTCACATGTGATATGGTATCAAACACATGATATGCAAGATCAAATGATGGTGGTAGTTGGGATCACAACAAGTCAAGTGGAGATTTAGTATGCAAGTGCATTAGAATCTTTCCCTAGAATTATGATAGCTTGGTCTCACCTCATTGAACACTCAAGTGAGGAATCCTCCTCTAACTTTTGAAGCTAATTTTATGAAGAGTTTAGTGACATGACTATGGAGGAGTAGATGTGCAAGCATAAAGAAAGGTAAGGTGAAGGACTCCAATAACCCCTCTTCTTCTAGAAATAAGATGGTGAAATGCTTTTATTGTGATAAGCCCGAGCATATGCATCTATTGGGATAAGCTCGAGCATTTGCAAAAAGCAATGGTGGGGGGTAGATATGACAAGCATGGTACTTTGGAGATGTTATAAAGAAGGAGTCAAGTATCAATGTTGAAGTAGGACTCCAGCTCTTTGTGGAAATTGAAGAAATTTGTATAAATGCATAACATTCTAAATCACTTGATGGTTTATGGATTATCTCAACAAATATAAGGACTAGTATAGATCCTTACACCTCGTAGGGAAGTCCATGTGCTAGTCATACATCCCTAGTTACACATGGGATTGACACTTCACATGTCGTTAAGCACATCATAGACCATGAGGAGCATAGGCTCGAGGTTCTAGTATTAGATGTGTTGGGCTACCTAGATTTGTTACATGTGGAGAGATTTTGGATACGGCCACTACTCCTAGTTTTCACAGCATTCTTGGCAGCATTCGGGTGGATCGAGTTGTTGGTAGTGGTCACGAGAATGATGCCAAATGTGTAGAAAAATGCACATGCACATGTACTATCTCTTTTTGTGTCAAAAGTAATGGGTGATGATGCTACTAGGATGTTATTAGATCTCCTTGATTTATTAGTAATGGTAAAAGACAATTAGTATTATGTATTTTTTTGTCAAGTAATGGTGATACTAAGATACTAAGAGGTCACCAACATACGTCCTCTATTTTTAATACTGGTGATACTAATATACTAAATAGCTAGTAGGGAAGTACATTCTAGTAGTGGTCACTCATAGTGAGAATGATGCCAAATGTCTAGCAAAATGCACATGCACATGCATATGTACTATCTCTTTTTGTGTCAAAAGTAATGGGTGATGGTGCTACTAAGAAGTTATTAGATCTCAAGTTTATTTATTGGTAATGGGTGATGGTGCTACTAAGAAGTTATCAAATCTCCTTTATTTATTAGTAATGGTAAAAGATACACGTAGTACTATCTCTTATTTTGTCAAGTAATGGTGATACTAAAATACTAAGAAGTTGCCAACATATGTCCTATATGAATTAGTAGTTATATCAAGAGGAACATGTTCTTTGTGTTGTAATCATAATGGATCATGACTTGAGGGTTCATACTTTGATACAGCTATTGTAGTCATCTTGGATAGGGCTAGTGTAGCCATCATGACCTGAGGGTTCATACTTTGATAGGGCTAGTGTAGTCATATTGGATTCCAGTGGCAATGCCATTAAGAGAGGCATAAGGTGTAACAATATGTGATAGTTATTACCAACATGGAATTGGTAGGCTATTGTGTGAGGCTATGTGGTCTTGAAAGAGATGTAGAAGTTTAGGAGCATGGTGCACCTACTGGCTTTTTCACAAATGTTAGATGCATGTGAAGCTTATATGATGGGCAAGCAACATCAATAGCCCTTTCCATAAGATTATATGATGTGAAGGCAGCATCGACAACCATTTCCACAATGACAACAAATAAAGCTAAGTCTCATCTAGAGCTACATGCTAATCTGTGTGGGGGTAAGGTGCCTACCAATGCACTGGGGTGGCTTTTCCTATGATTTTTGATTAATCCTATTTTTATTTATTTTAACTTCTTTGTTTTACATAATTTCTAGTTGACTAAGCTTGAGAACTTTGATTTTGGTTTTGCCTACCAATGCGTTGGGTGGTTCTTCCTATGATTTTTGTTTAATCCTATTTTTATTTATTTTAACTTCTCTTTTTTACATAATTTCAAGTTAACTAAGCTTGAGAACTTTGATTTTGGTTCTGCCTTTTTTGAGGCTCTCTAAATATCAAGACAATAAACTTTGAGGGGTTATTTGAACTCAATTGGAGTCTAGATGCTCATATCCCAACTTATTCCCAATTTCAATCGCGTAAATGATTTTCGTACTATTTTTGTAACTTGAATATGGGCCACGCAAAGTTCAAATCACAAACCGAGCATATACACAAGTTTGTTTAACCAAGAAGAATTTTTCCAAATAAGTAATTTACCTAGACTAGAATCTCTCTCTCTCTAAAAGTATAACTAAAAAAGATGATATTTAATACATATTTCTACAAAACTAAGGATACCTTAGGGAGGATCTTACATTCTCCCCCACTAGAAGAAAAGAGATGTCCTCATCTTGAAAGTTGGGGATAATTAGTAGCTATGTTTGTTTTTCCCAAGTGGCATCCTCAACATTGGATTGAATTTCTGTTTGACTAGGTATTCCCTCAAGACTTATTTCTGGAGAGGTTTCTTACTAATATCCAAGACGGTTTCTAGTTCCAACTCTATCTAACCTTGGGCTAGAAAGGTAGCCTACGGATCTTGTGCATATTTCTTGAGTAAGCTGGACTTGAAGATGTGGTGGAAGTAAAAATTCATAGGTTTTGACTTCCAATCTTTTGCATAATCACATATGGTCCACAATATCTTGGTGACAACTTCTTATATTTTTCCAAGGAGATATAACTTATCTTGGGTCACATGCAAAGAAATACCATGTCACCTTCTTCAAACTCTTGTAAGTTTTCTTTGGATTGGTATACTACTTTTGTCTATCCTAGGAAGCCTTGATATCTTTCCAAATGGATTGAATCTCATGATCCATGTCATCGAGCATTTTCTTAGATGCTTCAAACCTAATCATTGGATTTGACCAATTTGAGGGTGTCAGGAAATATTATCCATAAAGTGCCTTGAAATGCACTCATCCCAACATTGTGGTGGGTAAGAAGCATTATACGCAAATTCAATGCAAGTAGTTCATCCATCTATGAGGTTCTCAACCACAATAATATTAAAGGATATCCTTAATTACTTGATTAACCCTTTCTATTTGGCCATTCATTTCTAGATGTCACTTACACTCCTTTTGGGTAAGCCATGAAATTTGAATATTTCTTTTAAGAAAACCTTAGCAACATTAAAGGCAGTGTAGGTTTTCTTTACTAAAACTAAATGAGCAACCTTGGTAGCATGTCAATAACTGCTACCAAGATAGAAGCATATCTTGCATGAACTAAAGGTAATCCAATGACAATCCATACTCATGCACTTTCAAGAAAACCTTAGTAACATCAAGACAGTGTAGGTTTTCTTTACTAAAAGTAAATGAGAAACCTTGGTAGCATGTCATGACTACTACGAAGATAGAATCATATCTTATATACATTAAGGGAAATCTAGTGACAAAATCCATACTTATGCACTTCCATTTCATCTAAGAAATCTCCAAAGGACGTATTTTCTCTAGCATTTTAAACCTCTCAACTTTAACCTTTTGACATATCAGGCATTGATTTACATAATGCAATACATCCCTGTTGAGTCTTGGTGAGAAGAAACCTTACCCAACTACCATTTATTCCTTTATATAACCAAGATACCCTACTATTGGATTGTCATGTGCTTCATTCAAGATCCTTCTATTTATCCCACATATATCAAGAATACATAGTTGATTATTGATATCCCTACTACTAAGTGCATATGTAACCACATCTCCTTTCCTCGCCAATATTTAATCTCAAAGTCAAACTCTTGAAGAGTTTGCATCCATCTCCTTTTCCTCATCTTCAATTCATTATGGGTGAAGATCCACTTTAGACTCTTATGATGTGCTACTAGTATGAACCTTAGTCTGAGAAGGTTATGCCTCCATAACTTCAAATCATACACTACAACAAGTAGTTCCAAGTCATAGACGACACCTTACACGACGGTAGAGTTCCCATTGAGCATGAACTGAATCTTGTGTGCCTCATGGGGAGTGAAAAGAAGTTTCCCACTAGCCAGTTCCACTTGCATTGGTTTTCCTTGACTCTGATCTAAAACTAATTTATGCAGCCATCTAGGCAACATGAATCAATGGGTACTACCAGAATAAATTAAAAGCTTGAAATCCTTACCTTGATCTAAAACTAATTTACGTAGGCATCCAAGCAACATGAATCAATGGGTACTACTAGAATAAAATAAAAGCTTGAAATCCTTACCTTGATAATTTGTGGGTGTTTGAATTACCGAGAAGAATTATTAGTTCTATCCTCGGTGCTCTACTGTGAGCGTGAATCTAGACTCTTTCTTGCTCTATCCCATTAGCAACAATGACAGATTTGGAATCCAGATGATTGAGTAGGGGCTCTTTCTCTAGGGATTTTCCCACCTTTGTGTAGGATTGCTCTAAATAGAAATAGAAGGTTAATTAATTTGGGTAATCCTTGATCTGATGACCCTGTTGTTGGCATTTTGTCATGGTTTGTCTGTCCATCCTTCTGTGGTTAATTGGGGATGCCTAATTACCACTATGGTCAAAGCATGGCACTTAGGTGATTCTAAATATTCCATGTGTAGGACATATGAAATTAGGGATAGCTAGAACTAAGTGTGGATTTATTACTTATGTACTACCATGGACTTGTAGCATGTGTTGCTAACTTGTAGTGTGTTTGAATGGACAACCTTGTAGGTTGGTGAGATTGACATGAGATGGTAGCGATATGGTGCGAGCTATTACCAGGATGGTCCTCATTTTGATATTCTTGCGTGTCTACTACGAGATTTTGTATTTGGCTGCCCCATTTTGATGTATTCGGGAGTGGACCGATTGAGCCGTCCACTTTTGTTATATTGGGTGTGGATTTATTTATTTGCACGTGAATTAGCCTTGGGGTTAATTTTGTAATTATCCTTTAGTGTTAAGATAGGAATATTTTAGCTAAGCTTGTGTTAAAAGCAACCCCCATTTTTGTAAAGGGCAAGCCCATGCATAAGCATGCATCTATTTTTGGCTTATGGGCTATTTTTTATTTAAAAAGCATAAATACTCACGAAGTGGAAGGAAGCCGAAACTTCTTGAGGGGGGATAGATTACACCCAATGATTCTATCTTGTGTTTTTATGATATTTATTAATTTTTCGGTTATGGTAATTTGATTGAAGTGATGAACCAGCTGGTATTTGGTTGGACAGTGTGTCTCCCCATGATCCTAGTGGTTTCACATTTAAAACATCCATTCTCTCTAAAAAAATTGTCACATTGTTAAGAGCCAAAAAGGGCTTATCCATGGAATGTGCTTGAGAGAAAGCCCTTTCTCTCCTAATTTAGTTGCCTGGGGTAAGGTCTCCCTTCTAGTCCAATTCTTTTTTATCCTTGAATTTGACTTTGACTTGGCCCACGACTCCTCTAAGGCATGGGAGGATTGCGTGAATTTCTTGAGACGACAAGGGGCCTCTCTGTTAAAGTTGAAGGGTTCACATTTCTTTGAGTAGCTTCCATGCCTTGGAAAAATCTTCCATTGTAATGGTCATAACTTCAAAGATCGAGGAAGGCTTTGCATTCTTGACTCGGTAATCCAAGGGCAGATTCAGTTTTTAAACAAACCAATATAGAAGAGTGATCTCATCCATTGCTGGAGAAAATCGGATAAGTCCTTGAAGGCTTTGATGGTGCTCTTTTATAGACTTCCCCTCCTAGGACATCTCCAAGAATTCATTCATCTTCTCTTCTTGAAACCACAAAGGGAAAAATATTTGACAAAGGTATTCATTCACAACTCCCAAGACATCTTTATCTAAGTGATTAGACTTACTTCTTTCATTGTAACTGGCCACATCAAAATACTCATCCATAGAATCAATCTCTGTCTCCACTATCTCTCTCTAATTTTTTCCCTCACCTTCTAAGGGTCTTGGTTGAGCCTTGTGGTGGGAGAGCTTCCTTGAAATTATTATCCAAGATATCCATGGAGGATACAACACTCCAATGGGGATCAAGAGGTATCTCTTCTTATGTAAGAATTAACTTAGTCATAAGAATATAAATATGAAACCTTGATATTTACAATAAAATAATCCCTTAAAATCTCTTTATTTAGTAAAAAAACCTATTACATCCATTGAATCCTAGCTCTCTGTTTTAAACAGTTGAAAATAGTGATAGGGACCTTGATATACAAACTTTTTATATGGTGGGAGGTACAAATTGAGATGAATTAGTCTAGAGAGATATTCATGCAAAGAAAGAAAACTGTGTCTGGCTATCCTATATTGTTTTGCTAGATATATATATTTTTGGCTAATCGATGCATTAGAGGTATAATAATATGGTATGAAATCTAAATCTATCTCTTTCTAGAATAAATTTGGCCCTTTGAGAAATCCACTGACTCGCCACATTAAGAGGTGCATGTAAGGTTCTCCCAAATAAAACCCCTTTAACTTGAGAATCTTCACAGGCAAACATTTATCATGGCCTATTTGAAAGCTATACTTATCACCCGTTGCACTCAAGGCTAAGAGAAATGGGTACTGGGCTATAACTAAGAGTTTATAACCCATTCACAACCCATATATATGTCAAAACTTCTACATTTCTTAGTTTAAGTTCCTTACTTCAATTGACAAGGAAGATCCAAATTTTGGACTGTTACATCAAACTTGAGATAAATCTTCATGTTCAAACATTTGTCTTGGCCCATACGTTTGAAAGATATGCCTATCACTCATTGCTTAAGGGGTTGGTCTTGAGATATAACTAAGAGTTTGTAAACATTTCACAACCCATATATATGTCAAAACTTTTATTTTTCTTGGTACAAGTTCCTCACTTCAATTGACTAGAAAGAGCCAAGTTATGGACTCTTACCTTAATGATCTTCAGTATTACATCCATACAATGCAAAGTCATTTTCCCTATCATTGTAAGTGACCTTATAATGCAGGAGGTATAGGCTCAAATAATTGAGTGTTCCAACATACTCGCCTAGAGTCGCGTTGGTTTCCTAAAATATAATATCTCTTCATCAATTTAATTTCCCCATAACCACCACTGTGAGATTTAAGTTTTCTCAAATATAAGCTTGAGAGCTTATGTTAATATTGAGAGACTATGTCAATATTAAGATCAAATCTATTTGAGGCTCGATCCCTCTTGCTTCCAACATAAAGCATCACCAATTGGGATCTTGAAATAAAGAGGCTTTCTTATATATTTTTCCTAATAGTTAATCAAGGGTTCTAGGATAACCTTCCATAAGGAAAATATATAGCCTCTTGAAATCACATATCAAAGAGCTATTTTGGAAAATCTCATGAAGCGAGACAAAATAAATTTAAGAGAAGCAAGACAACATAAATTCAAGAGAAATGTGAGGGCTTGAGAAGAGGGGAATGATTTATCCCACATGAGGTGACTGGGCTCCTTTCCCCCCTACAAAGGGAGTAGAAAAGTGCGCCTCATTACCTTCATCTCAGAGAGATAGAGAGAGAGAGAGAGAGCTTCAGGACTTACCTCTTGGCCTCTTCTAGGAATGGGCTTCTTAGGTTTTGGGTGCCCTTCTTGTGGTTTGAACTAGCCGCGTATTTCTTGATGTAATTATCTTCATTTGAGAGAGAGAGAGAGAGAGAGAGAGAGAGAGAGAGAGAGAGAGAGAGAGAGAGAGAGAGAGAGAGCTTGAGGACTTATCTCTTGGCCTCTTCTAGGCATGGGCTTCTTGGGTGTTGGATTCCCTTCTTGGGGTTTGAACTCATTGCTTATTTCTTGATGTAATGGGTGGTTTGGTTTGCTCACCTCCTTGGGAAAACCGGTCTAGTTATCTACTCTCTCTCTCTCTCTCTCTCTCTCTCTCTCAACTTTTTGAAGGGTAAATGCACATAAAAATGAAGTAAAAACACATGAAAAGGGAGCAACCAAAAATACATTGGAACTTGAGGGAGGAGAGGGTCTTTATATAATAACTAAAGAATGGCTAGAGTTGCTTGTCACATTTTTTTAAAGTAAATTTACCTTCCACAAACATGATGGAGTTCAAGCATTATCTTTTGTTTTCTTATTTAATTTTTAAGGCCCATAAGTTCCAACATTTTGAACCTTAGATTTCATCCCTTCTAAGTTTTTTCTTAAACTAATGTAAGGTGAACACACACACCTTGTTTTGATCTCTTTTTTCTGGAAGCTCTACATATTTGAAACTCACATTTAAACCTCGACCGCATGTCTCTCCTTGTGAAGAGAGAGAGAGAGAGAGAGAGAGAGAGAGAGAGAGAGAGAGAGAGAGAGAGAGAGAGAGAGACTTTTTATACCACTTTGGCAATTCTCACGTCTTTACATTGTGAAGAGAGAAAGCCACTTTTTCCACCACTCCTTTGACCTTGAAACTTTCTCACTTGGCCTATCCTTTATGCCACTTACACACTTATCATATTTTCATTGGCCCTTAGCCCCTCTTCTCTCGTACTCCTTAAACCATGCCCACCTTGAGATTTAGATCTTTGGCTCTATCCACTTCCATTTTTTCCCCTATGGTTACTAAACCACACTCACAATGCTATCAGGAAGATCACTCATTTCTCACTTCTGCAAAGCTAAACTCATAGCCCTACTAGTTGATCCACATTGTGGAGAAAAACAACCAACAAAGAACAAAATTTCAAAACTTAGAAATTCTTAATACTTTTTCTTAAACAAAAACATTATCGGGAAGATCACTCATTTCTCACTTCTGCAAAGCTAAACTCATAGCCCTACTAGTTGATCCACATTGTGGAGAAAAACAACCAACAAAGAACAAAATTTCAAAACTTAGAAATTCTTAATACTTTTTCTTAAACAAAAACATTATCACTAAGTTGCATTTCATTTTGAAGAAAATAATTAAGAACATCACATTCATCATTACAAAGCATTTCCATAGTTTCCAAAGTAAAATAAACATGACTATCTTCATGATATACATTTGAACAATCAACATAAGAAGAAATCTTACTCATTGGTCCAAACAAGTAAAGAAAACTTATTCTCATTATATACAAAAGTATTTACATGATGCTTGTAGTATTTACATTAAGGCTCTTATGAAAAAACCACTCCTTGCCCTTCAATACACATCAATGGTATCTAGGCACATAACAAGAAAAGAAAGTTCTTCGTAGTAGTCTTTAATCTTCAAGGAAACTTGAGGAACCTTCCTTTGCTAACACTAGGTCACACCTTGAGTAGGGTTGACCACATAGCAATGGTCATACTCTATGCCATTGGGATATGTAATCTTTGAACAGGAGAGACATCATAGCAATGGTCATACTCGATGACATTGGGATATCAAATCTTTGGACAAGAGAGACATCAATAAAATTATAAGCACTACCATCATAAAATAAAACTTATGTAGGGGTTCCCATGACTTCACCTAACCTGCAAAAAACATGTGGACCAAACACCCCCATGTTAAGATAGCAATTTTCTTAATTTTAATTGAAGGAATAGACATAAAAAATATCAATAAGTGGATTACTTGGAAATGTACTAGATTGTACCAAGGTTCTTGTTACAATTACCTCCTTTACCACCAAAAGGCTTCTTGTTGATTGGAAATTTGAATGCATAGTGGTCCTATCTATGACTCTTAAAATATGCCCCTTTATGAGCCTCAAGGGTCAAATTAGAATCTAATCGAGGTCTCTTTTCTGGGTGCCTCGGATTTGTTCCTCAAGAACATAGACATGTCCCACTATGTAAGATGCCTCCCTAAGGTACCCTCAGTTATGTAGATATATGTATGAAATATCATCTTTTTTAGTTATATTTCTAGCGAGAGAAAATATTTCTAGAGAGAGAAGGTTTGGTTGAGGTAAAGTATTAACTTGGAGAAATTTTCCTTGGTTAGAGAAACTTGTATATGCTCGATTCTTGATTTGGACTTCGTTCAACCCATATTTTTACAAAATTTTTATAAAATTTCAAAGGAGGGAATAAGTTGGGATATTGAGGTCAAATAACTCCCAAAGTTTATTGTTTTGATATTTAGAGAGCCTCAAAAAAGACAAAAGCAAAATCAAAGTTGTTGAGCTTAGTCAATTATAAATTTGTAAAAGTATTGGAGAAGTTAAATTAAATAAACATAGAATTAAGCAAAAAACTTACATGTATTGTAAGTTTAAAGGTGATGTTGTTTGTAGAAACATAGAATAAGTTAAATTGTTTGTAGAAACATAGAACAAGTTAAATTGTTTTGATTATGATGTTTTGTTTGGTGTGTGCTAGAATAAAATCAGAGTTGTTGAGCTTAGTCAATTATAAATTTGTAAAAGTATTGGAGAATTTAAATTAAATAAACATAGAATTAAGCAAAAATCTTACATGTATTGTAAGTTTAAAGGTGATGTTGTTTGTAGAAACATAGACTAAGTTAAATTGTTTTGATTATGATGTTTTGTTTGGAGGTGTGTGCTAGAATAAAATAGATTTGCAACCTTTTGAGAGGCTACTTCAATGCTTTGAAGGGAATCCATAAAAGCTTGATGAAATGTACATGCTCACTATGTAATGGGCAAAATGCATTTTTTAAACTTTCATTTTCTACATAAATCAACAAAATGTGTGCGGGATGAAGACATGTTAATCAACGATCTCATGTCATAGACTTTGTTACGTAAGACATAAAGGGAATTTACATTTATTGTTCTCCATTTTTCTTGAATTCAATTATTTTTCTTGTGGAAGATTTTGTAGTTTATGCAAATACATAGGTCATATTTTTCTTACATGGTAATAGAGCACAAGCTCTAGACAAAGCTTTGTGGCAAGTGGCTTTTTGGTAGTATATTTTGAGAAATGGTTCAACCAAAAAATAAGGTAGCCCCACAAAGGGCTTGACCACCACCACTCAATGATGGTAAGTTGGATGGAACCAATTATACACTCTAGAAGTTCAAGTTAATGTCCATTTTGGACTCTTATAAGTTATGGGAGATGGCCACTATGGAAGTTCCCTTGCCAATGTGTTGTCCTACACACTCTTTATGCTCTCTTTTTCAAACTACAAGAGAGAGCATAAAGAATTCAAACGGCAACATGTCTTGTTGTTGCTATTTCAAGAAGTCAACCGTAGCACCAACTCAAACTCTGTCTAAGCCAATCATCCACTCTTTATACTCTCACTTGTAAACTACAATATCTATCTCTCTCTTGCAAAATGCACTATCTCACTCTCTTTGCAAATTACAGTATCTCAGTCTCTCTTGCAAACTAAAGTATCTCACTCTCTCTTGCAAACTGAATCATCTCTTGCAAACTGAATCATCTCTTGCTATTGTTTTTCAAGACGTCAACCGTAGCATCAATATATCTCTCTTGCAAACTGTAGTATCTCACTCTCTCATGCAAAACTAAGGCATATCTTGCTATTGTTCTTCAAGAAGTCAACCGTAGCATCAATATACCTCTCTTTTGCAAAATATAGTATCTCACTCTCTTTTGCAAATTGAAGCATCTCTTGCTATTGTTTTTCAAGAAGTCAACTGTACCATCAACTCAGACTCTCTCTAAGCCATAATCATCCACACACGACTCTAGGTTGATAACCATATATCAACATGAAAAGGCTAATCTTAGTGGTGCTTATTAGCAATATTTTAAGCAAACTCTACTAATGAAAGATACTCTTACCAATTAAACTATCTCACAAAGACATATGCGTGCAACATGTTCTCCATGGTTTGATTCACATGTTTAGTCTACCCATCAAACTTAGGATAGTCAAGTGAACTCATACTCAGCTAAGTGTCCAATTTCTTGCACACCTCTTACCACAAATATTGAGTGAACTTAAGATCTCGATCACAATATCAACTACTAGCAAGCCATAATAAAGACTAAAAATTTCCTTAATAAACAAATGAGCAAGCTACACAACTGAGATTTTCTCTTTCATAGTAGGAATAAATTTTACCATCTTAGTGAGTCAGTCACCAACGATCACCCATATGACATTATTCCCCCCTAAAAGTCCATGGTAATGTAACCATAAAATTCATAGAAATACTCAACAATTTCTTTGCAGGTATTTTCAATGACATCAGCAAGCCACCACGTCTCAAGCATTGGCATCGTTGGCAATTTCAAACATATTATTCGACATCATCTTTCATCTTTGGGCATAAGAAGTCTCTTCCTACCAATGCTCAATCCTACAAGTGGATGCCTAGTAGCAAAGGCGCATCATGACACTCAAACATGATGTGACTCCTCGCACCATCAACATCGGGTACATTGACCTTTCCTTTTTGGACAAACAAAGCATTTCAAATAGAATATTCTCTCAAACTAATAGAAATAAGGGTTTTCCTAGCCTGAAAAATATCCTAGATTCTACTAAAGAATCTTTTTCTTGGTTACAAGCCCTTAAGACCGATAAACAGGTTAGACTGAAGGCATCTATCACTTTATTGGTAGAATATTTTGAATAATGGATTTTAAAATCAAACTTTTGTATAAGCTTGGACCAACGAGCCTTTCTCCCCCTAAATTTTGAAGAGTTGTAAAGTATTTAAGAGATAATTTATCCACATATATAACAAAAGTAGCTCCACACACCATAAAGCATGAATCACAACATAAAGCTATCTTTTATGCGTTTTCCACTTGATTTATGGGTCACTAGCTTTTTTTACTCTCAAAAGCAAAGGGGCCTAACATCCTAAAATAGTGATGCTCCAATAGCATAACCAGTGCCATTTAAAATAGTGATGCTCCAATAGCATAACCAGTGCCATTTAAACCACAAAAGGGTTACTTGGATCCAAAATTTGGAGCATAGGAGTTATGGTTATTATCCAATAGCATAACCAGTGCCATTTGAACCACCACAAAAGGTTTACTTGGATCCAAAATTTGGAGCATAGGAGCTATGGTAGCCTCATGTTTCAACTCACTAAAAAATCTATCCACAAATTCTCTGTCCATTTCACAAGCTTGTACTTATTGTACTTGCCTTTCTCCACCTCTTTAGAAAGATTCAAAAGAGGTAATGAAATCTTTGCATATAAAATTCTGGAAGAACACAAATCCTAAAAAGGATTTCAGATGGGTGATGGTTCTTAAAATTGGCTACTGACACGCAATTTTAATAACCAATATGGGTTTTATTAATAGTAATAATGTGTCCGAGGTACGTCAACTCTTGCTAAAGAAATTGCTTTTGCTCTCTTTAGCGAATAAGATTTCTTTTTTGAGAATATCTAACAAAATTTTCAAATGTTGAGCATGTTCCTGAAGGCTGCTTTACACAAGAATGTCATCTAAGAAAACAATGACAAACTTTCCCAAGTATGGTCAAAAATATCATTCATTATCTGCTAAAAAGTTACCAGTGCATTCATGAGTCCCAATGGTAAAACTAAGTAATGCCCATACTTGGTTCTAAAACTAGCCTTACAAACATCCTCCTCAGATATTCTAATATGATGGTGGTAACCTATCCTCAGATCAAAGGCATCAAGGGGAGATTGGGCTCAGATCAATCTTTGTGAAGTATCGTGCTCCAAAAAGCCAATCAATAAGGTTATCCATCCTTGGCAAAGGATATTTATTCTTAACAATGAATTTATTAAGACCCTTTTAATCCACACATATTCTTTTTGTCTTACTCTTCTTTTCCATCAAGATAAGGTTAGGAGAATATGTGTTCCCCACCCTAGTGACTTGCAAGGCCTCACATACCCCATCTCGAGGTACTCTAGAAGCTGTCTAGTAACTTCATCCTTCTTAGATTGAGACTCAACCTATAGGGCTACCTAAATTGAGAGATAAGCTCGATCTTATAGTATCTACACCCCTCAAAGGCAGTAAACCATGTGGTAGTTCCCTTGAAAAAACACATATAAGAATTCATACATAATCTCATGAACGAGTTATCCTGCTAGAAGTATCCACACTCTGAAGGCTCGACACCCTTCATGCCAGCCATATCTATGATAGCTTGAACTTTCTTGGTAGGAGAACCAAATCCCCAAAAACCAATATATTAAGAAGATCATTCATTTCTCCCTTCCTTAAAGCTAAACTCATAGCCCACATTATGGAAAACAACTAGCAAAGAATGAACTTTCAAAATTTAGAAATTCTTCTTACTTGTTCTTAAACAAAGATACATAAATATTATCATTAATTTGCATTTAATTTTGAAGAATAGAATTAAGAACCTCACATTTATCATTACAAAGCATTTTTATAGTTTCCAAAGAAAAACAAACATGACCATCTTCACGATATACGTTTGAACAATTTGCATAAGAAGAAATCTTACTCATTGGTCCAAACAAGTAAGGAAAACTTCTTCTCATTATATATAAAATTATTTACATGATGTTTTTAGTCTTTACATCAAGGCTCTTGTGGAAAAACCACTCCTTGCCCAATAATACACATCAATGGTATCTAGGTGCATATAACAAGAAAAGAAAGTTCTTCTTCGTAGCCTTGAATCTTCAAGGAAACTTGAGGAACCTTCCTTTGCCAACACTAGGTCATGCCTTGAGCAGGGTTGACTACATAACAATGGTTATACTCGATGCCATGAGGATATGGAATCTTTGGACAAGAGACACATCAATAAAATTATAAGCACTACCATCATTAAAAAAAACTTACATAGGGTTTCCCATGACTTCACCTGACCTGCAAAAAAATATGTGGACCAAACACCCCCATGTTAAGATAGCAATTCTCACAATTTTTCGAAGGAATTGACATCAAAACTATTAATGAGTGGATTACCTCGAATTGTACTAGATTGTACCAAGTGTGCATGTGATTGTGGTTACACTGCTTTGGCACCACCTCTAAAACCAAGAGGCTTCTTGCCACCACCTCCACTAAGGTGCTTGTTACCATTACCTCCTTTACCACCAAAAGGCTTCTTTTTTATTGGAAATTGGAATGCATAGTGGCCCAATCTACGACACTTAAAACATGCCCCTTTACGAGCCTCATGGGTCACATTAGAATCTAGTTGAGGTTTCTTTTTAGGAGGTCTTGACTTTTGTTCCTTGAGAACATAGACATGTCCTGCTATGTAAGATCCCTCCCTAAGGGACACTCAGTTATGTATGAAATATCACCTTTTTAGTTATATTTGGAGCGAGAGAAAATATTTCTAGAGAGAGAAAGTTTGGTCGAGACTTGGAGAAATTTTCCTTGGTTAGTATGCTCCATTTTTTTTTCCCGAGAAAAGATCCTTTCATTAGTTTAATAAAAAACGCCCGTAGGGCTACAAAAGATCCTCTCCTGCTCATAAGAAAATAGAGCAGAGAACAAAACAAGGCAGCCAGGGAGACTCTCCCTAGGTGCTGAAAAGTACAAGCATCAGTACAAAGAACTGAGGGGCTATATCATACAATAGGAGGGGGGGAAAGCCAAACAGGTGGCAGTATGCTCCATTTTTTATTTGGACCATATTTTTATTTCTTTTGGAAATTGTAAAGGAGGGAATAAGTTTAGATCCGATTGAGGTCAAATAGCCTCCCAAAGTTTATTGTTTGGATATTTAGAGGCCTCGAAAGACGAAATTGAAATCAGGCTCGAGCTTAGTCAATTAGAAATTTGTAAAAGTATTAGAGAAGTTAAATTAAATAAACATAAGATTAAGAAGAAATCCTACGTGGAAAAATGTTAAGCCTTGGGGGGAATCATGGGTTCAAAAACAATCTAGAAATGTATACATACAAGATATCATGTGCATGCAAAAGAGACCATTTTTTAAGGTGGTCTTATTATGATTTTCACATTTATGATATTCTCATTCACAAGAGGTGTCCTATTTATTAGGTACTAGTGTATTTAAATTACAAATACGCGTGTGAAATATTCATATGAACGAAATGTATACATACAAAAAATGATATGTATATTCCTAAAAACCATGTAAATGGCCTACTTTTTACTACCCTCCTCTAAATGGAAGTAATATGGGGGTTTTGTTAAGTGTGAGTCCCTCGAGTTCTACATGTAATAAACTTTTATTTTATTATTTCAAGCATAAACTTTTACATCTTAAAATATTTATTACCATAGCCTAATTTAAAACAAAATTATGCCTAACCTAATATATAGCCTATATTCCTTGCACATTCTACTAACCTATTCTTTACACCTTGCATATATTTTTAACCTGCCCCACATTGTTGACCCTATTAAGTAAAATGTCTTTTACACATTTCCCCTAACCAGCCCACAGACCTTCCACCTTTCTATTTCCTAAAATATTCCATATCCTCCAAAGATACATTTTGCTACCCAAAACCCCATCACAACGTAAAAAAATTCCTAGTGCGAAAGTGACCATACTTCTTATGTGTTTTCTTCCAAATTAAACATGGAAGAATATTCCTTCTAATTGCCAACTCACACTCCACATCACTAAATCTCGCAATGCTACCCTCTCCTATCCAAACCCTATGCATGGAAACGAAAATTCCATTTATCCAATTACAAGGAGATAGAGATAAGCCATGAGCCGCCATGTGGCTTCTCTATGTTTTGTTAGTAGTACCATAGATAGATATACATATAGATATGGATGCTCCTTGATAAAAATAGTACCATAGATAGATATACATATAGATATGGATGCTCCTTCATAAAAATAGAGTGAACAAAAGCATGCAAGGCTTTTCCCATAGGAAACTAGGATTGTCTATTGTTGTTAACTCAAACTTTAGAAAATGGTACACTTCTAGAGCTCTCATTTTACTTTCTAAACAAGTTAGAGCTAGTTTAAAAAACGGTACACTTCTAGAGCTCTCATTTTATTTTCTAAACAAGTTAGAGCTAGTTTATATTATCACATGTCTTTAAAAAATGGTACACTTCTAGAGCTCTCGTTTTACTGTCTAAGTAAGTTAGAGCTAGTTTATACTGTCACATGTATAAATGCATATAAGTGTGAAGTTTAAAGATGATGATGCTTAGAGGGACATATAAGAAGTTAAATAGTAAGTTTAAAGGTGACGTTGTTTAGAGAAACATAGAAGAAGTTAAGTTGTTTTGATTATGATGTTTTGCTTGGAGGTGTGTGCTAGGATAAAATAGATTTGCAACCTTTTGAGAGGCCACTTCAATGCTTTGAAGGGAATCCGTAAAAGCTTGATGAAATGTACATGCTCACTATGTAATGGGCAAACATGCATTTTTTAAACTTTCATTTTCTACATAAAATCAACAAAATGTGTGCGGGATGTAGACATGCTAATCAACAATCTCATGTCATAGAGTTTGTTATGCAAGGCATAAAGGGATTCTACCTTTATTAGATGGCATGCCATGTGTGATTTTTGAACAATGTGTTTAGACCAATCAACAAATGCACATCATCTGAGCTACCATATTTTATCAATAATGTATTAGGGAATGTAGAGATTTCTTGTTTTTAGTGGAGAGCGCCAAGATGCTTAAGGATCAACTAAAGCAAAAAAAAAAAAAAACCAAACACCAACTTAGCTATAATTTTGCATCTCATCTGTTGCACAAGCATTAACGAATTGTGGTTTATATAATGATGATGATCATCATCATTATGTTGATAATTATGTTGGCAAATATGGTTTTTCCTAGCATGATGATGATGATGCTCCTAGAGCTATAGCCTGAGGAAAAGAAGCATTTGCTATGATTGCCTTTTGTAGGGAGGATAACATTAAAAATGCAAGGACTTGATCAGGAAGATAATGGAGAAGAGTAAAGGGATGATGAATAAAATCATAGGTAAAGCATGGAGCTTTATATGAAAATCCCAACATGAATATAAAAGTCCAAGATAAGGGTCAAACCATGTGTAATGGGAGTGGGATATTCATGGCACAAGAGTTGGGACACAGAGAGAAAGCGGTGGAGGAGGAGTTAAGCATGGTCACATGTGGGAGTAAGCCCCCTCACGTGCGGCCCACATCTTGGGAGGACAAGATGCATGTAGGCTTCAAGGGTCAAAAATGGAAGGAATGAATGTGGGGATATGCATGCATGTGTATGCCAAGTTTGAACCTTGGAAAGTGTGTGAAGGTGGGCTTACAACTTACAAGAACGTGCGCATGACCCACTTGTGTTCATGCATCAAGGTCATGCATGCTGTATATGCCTAGATTGGGCATTTTGATACCCCCTCTTTAGCGCCCACTTGACAAGTGGGCATGAGCTCTCACACAAGCACTTAAGAACCCACCTCACTCCCACATGGGTGAGCTCTTCATGGATCATCATACCCATCATCCTCATACATTCATCCGCAGAACCGTATAGACCCTACCTTCTTGTACACTTTTATCATTTTCTCATCAGCACCACCCTTGATACTGCAGGTTATCATCTCCAGAGAATCCCCCAGCTTTGCAATCTGTGATGTAGGACCAGTCTGTGGGCTTCTAGACTGCCAACTGTGCGTGACCAGCTGCCCTTGTGTGACTGTCCTCTGCACCTTTCAACCCCGCTTGGTTTTTGCAGTAAGGGGATTTCGCAGCTTAAATTGGGTTTAATTTCTATGTTAGAGCAAGTTGATGTGATAAACGTTTTGGTTTAAGAGATTCCATGTCAATCTTAGATAACTTAGTGCACTATGGATCTCTAGAGGCTTTTAAGTTAGTGGGCACTATGCATCGTAGCAAATCTCTCTCTCTCTCTCTCTCTCTCTCTCTCTCTCTCTCTCTCTCTCTGTCTCTGCCTCTACGAGGGGTCACTGCATTGTAAGCCTCACAATTTAGTACACTAATTCAAGTGTTTGAATGCATTGCTTTCTGATTTGCACAGTCTAGCAGTGCAGATCAAAGTAAAGCTCATCTCTCAAAGCAAGCATGTCTTGAGCTCGCATTCAATGCCAACCCACATGCTGAATCCATATCTGTTTGTTTGAGGACCCATATCAACTGTATGGTTAAGGACCCATATCAACTGCATAATTAAGGGGCCATATCAACTGTGTTTTGTTCCGTAAGTGGATATAGATCAGCTAGTCAGCTATCATGGATTCAAAGCATTTGCCCTCGGTGCTACACAATTCTCAATCAGATGCTGGCTCTCACCAATCCCGCTCGCTGCATTCTCATTCGCATCATCATCATCATCGTCATCAGAATCACTCGCACTCTCCTCACCACCATCACCATTCACATTCTCCCCACCATCATCATCATTCACATTCTCCCCACCATCATCATCACCATCACCATCACCATCATCATTCACAATCTCCTCACCATCATCATCATCACCACCACCACCATCATCATGGTGGCACCATGGATCCCTCCATATGGAAGAACCTCCCAGATGCCATCCTCAACAAAGTGCTAGTGCGTTTACCGCTCGCTTGCCTTCTGAAACTACGCCTGGTCTGCAGTGGCTGGAATTCCAAGATCCTCTCCCCTGCCATTGCTGCCCTCAGGACTGGCCTCTTCCCCCACTGCCCTGGCTTCATCCGAATCTCAGCTCACAGCAGCAACGCAGGCCACCTGCAGCTGGATTACCTTGACAGACACTTCCATTGGCGCAAAATCTGCCTTGGAGTACCCCCTGGCAGCATTGAGATTGAAGCAGCAAATGCTCATCTGCTATGTCTCTCCATGACCTTCAACTCGTTAGATGGCTTCGTCTTCAAGCGCTTCTTGATGTGCAACCCTGTCACGGCAGCTTGCAAATACTTACCCCCTACATTGGCCACATGCTACCCCATCATTGTGGGCATGACATTGGACCGCAACACTGGCGACTATGTGCTGGTTTTCGGAGGCAACTTCAAGATTGCAAGAGGTACACAGAAAGCTTCGAGGACAGCAGAAGTCTATAGATCTGAAAAGGGGAAGTGGAACAGGGTGCCTGACATGCCCCCACATATCACACCAGTGCTAACAAGTGTGGCCTGCAATAACTGCTTGTACTGGCTAGCTTGGGATGACCATGAACACTTTGGGTTGCTGTGTTTTGATCCTGACAAAGAAGAGTGGAGATGGGTGCAGACCTCATGTGATGTGGAATGCTATGTACCATGGGGTTTGATGGAAAGGCATGGGGTCCTTTACAAGGTGGGGAGGGTGTCCTCTGCTATGACTAAAGCCTTTGTATGGGAGCTACACGAGGAGACCATGGAATGGAGAGTGATGTCGGAACTGCCTGAGGACTCAGAGAGGCATTGGGATGGATGTGTTAGGCATTGTGTTGGGCACGATGGGGCTTTCTGTTCAGATAATTCATGTGGATCGGGGGGGCTCGTCTACAAGTTTCATGAAGATGGAGAGATTTCTCTCTACAAAGCCCCTACATGCCCTGAGGAAGAGCCCACAGCCAATGAAGAAGCAGAACTGCAGCAACAAGCACTTACAACCGCAATAGGCAAAGGCAAAGGGGAAGCTGACAGTCATTTGCCTAAAGCCCATCAAAATTCTGATGGAAAAGGTGAAGCCCATCACTTGCCAAGTGAAAGAAAGCAAGCCCATTATCACTGTTCTGATGGAAACAATGAAACACAGCTTCATCCAATTGATGAAGGTGAAGAAGAAGAAGAAGAAGAAGAGGGGGAGGAGAGTGAGGCCCATGATGATGATGATGCCTCTTCTTTTTCATCCTCTTCATACTCATCCTCGTCAGGTTCTAGCTATAGTGGTTCTGAGTCTTCTGAAGATGAAGAGTTGGAGCCTGATTTCCCTACTGCTGAGAAGTTTACCCCCCAATGCACTCCTGACATGGTAGCTCCGTTTGGCCATCTTTATGTGTTTGAGCCATGCCTTGGCAAGGTGTGATGTCTTCTTTACAAATGAGACCTTACAGAGCAGAGAAGAGATTTCAAAGCTAGACAAGCAAAAAATCTCATCAGATATGATGTAATGCGAGGCATCTCTAACAAGTTGGCTTAAAACATCATATGGATCTCAGAAAGTATGAAGTAAATGACAGCACAAAGCCATGTCAAGAGACAAGAAGAAACATGGGGTTGCAGGTGTTTGTATGCATTGCGCATGCACATGGGCGTGCGTTTAGGTGTGTGTTTTTTTGTGTGTTCCTAGCTGATTCTCATTGTAAACGAGGGATTTGGCTTCTGGTATTTGGGTTGGTTATGGTCTACTATCTATACATGTTCAAGTTTTGCAAACAATTTTGTGTTGTGTATAATACTTAAACTAGGGAGTTTTGGCATGATTAATGAGAGCAATTAAGTATAATCAACTTTGCAGGTAAATCTTGCTACTAACCAACATAACATGGAGAAAGCCAATGCTGTTGAAACCTAAATATGATACAATTCAAGAAAAGGTATTGGCCTCCATATGTACTTAAGGATCTCAATACAATTTAAAATACTTTCGAGTGGAAATTAGATTGCTTCAAGTAGGTTTTGTGAAGATTAGCATTGTTTCTACAGCTTGATTGTTATTCCACTGATAGTAAATCTTACTTGATTGAACCTTATAAAGGTCAACTTTAGCACATCCAATAGTGTTATAAACTTGCTAAATAATCGAAAGAATAAGCTCTCTTGCTAATTGATATCACATATAGGATTCATTTTCCCAATTACACCTGTTTCTCCATTTGCATGTGTTACTTAAGGCACACATGTATGTTTTTATATTTTTTGTTTTTTGAGCCGGGATCAGAGACAAGCAAGCTCGTTCTAAGACTAAGCAAGCTCGTTCTGATACTAGTAGGCATCCACCATGTGTGATAGTTTCAGATGCATTGTGCCTGAAAGAGGAGGCAATACGCCAGTGTGCTCTGGCTCTGAGTGGTAGCACCTTGGCTCTTCGACGTGCAAGTCCAAGGTTCAAACCTTGGCACCTACATATAGAAAAGAGACACTATCTTCTGATTTTCCATTTGAAGATGTGTATCCAGTTATTTTAATTTTGTGACCGAGTCTGTCTTTTCAACAATGTTGCAAGCATGCAGTTTATATATTGAATCCAATTCACTACAGCAATGAGCTCTCTAAAGAGTACTCAACCCAATGAAGAGCATGCCCAAACTAGAGTACATCTAGCCACGCGATGTAAATGTATGCTTTCCATCATGAGAGGTGTCATGATCCAATGCATACCATGAATCTAGTAGAACTACAAAGCGTGTCTGCATGCATGTAGCTTAGTGTGAATATGGACACCCTGTAGGCTGCTGGCTACACTTGCTGGGCATGATCAATGCCTATCACTAAAGATGTATAGCCTCAAGAATTTCGGCGTATCGAAACAAAATTCAAGGAAAGGAGATCAAAATACTTTACATTCGGTGAAGTGTGTCAAAACTTCCACAAAAGAGGCTGATTAAGTTAGGCCAATATATGCCATCTTGTAAAGGCTTATATAAAACTTTCACAAAAGCCACACCACACTTGATTGCCTTCTTGTCAAGATTGTCCTCTTATTCTTTTGCTGGACCTTTATATTCATTGAATTGCGCTCTAGCTTTTCCATTTGGGTTCTTAAATCATTTGTAGACTTTTTAGATATGGGTTGTCTAATCCCCTGCTTACTATATCAAGCAACATGGAAATATCGATATACGCTTAAACGCTTACACATCTCCTAAATGTAAAGATTTGCATGCTTGTAGCAACAAAGGCAGTTGATCAACAAATATATTACAATAACGCACGAAGAGTAACCGATATCACACATCATCTTCCCCGTGTGGAGATGCTTGCACAGGGAAGATTGCACATCCAAAAGATACACTTTCACCACAAATTGTACAGTGTTAACAGTTCGTTAGACTACTCATGCCTTGGTGTGTCTGGCCAAACACAGTTAAATGGACTCAGCCCAGTTGGTCTCACTTCCCACCCTGTGCATGCTTTCTTGCTTTTTCAAATCCTTCTTGGCCATGTCCACCTTAAACTCAGCACCTAGTGCTTGACCCTTGCTATCAACTCGAGGTACCGGCTTGAGCTGCTGGAGTGGGTGCTCATAGCTTTGAAGTCCCATGTGACTGGAAAAGTAACAGCCTGGAAAACACCCATGAACCAAACATAAAAATGAATTAATATTGAATCCTTGCACGACACTCCAACTGAGATCAGCATGCAGTGGGTTCACTTATCAACTGTGTAGTATATGCCTGTGTGCTAAATGCATGATGCATGCATGCATGTATGACATATGTATGTATATATGTATGTAGCAGAAACAACAAACAGCAGTGAGAAAAGCGTACCAGTTGGGAATGGTGCAAAGGACTTTCCACAGCCAGATTCCAAAACCTCTGGAGTGTCACTAAACGCCAGACAGCCATCTGCTGCCGTGCCCCAATAGAAAGGCACTTTGCCATCAGAGTCCTATACATGACAAAACAAAATTATTGCAAATGAATTTTATGCAAAAGCAAGAAAAACACACACACACACACACACACACACATGCAGGTACGTGTGTGTGTGTGTGTGTGTGTGCGTGTGTGCGTGCGCGCGCGGGCCCCGTGGCGCATTGTGTGTGTCTGTGTGTGCACAAAAATATGTAAAATAAACCTTCACTACCCTTCATAAGATGACATATAGTGTCAAATTAGGAGTATTTTTACTACGCTCTCCATGCAGGAGGTATGGAAGTTTTCTAAAAAGTGAGGTCCCTCGTAGCTTCAGCAACTAGGTGAAATTGGAGCCGTCCACTAGACACATTCATGTGTGTGTACACAACAACAATTTCCAGGTGCACGTTTCTCTCAGCATTTTTGGATATTTGACAGATATGAGCAGAGATTTGCACATATGGCTCCATTTTTCCAATGGACGCGATTTTGGGCTCTCTGGACAGTTTGGATTGCTCGTAATTGACTAGTTTTCCAGTCAACCTCGATTAACAAGTATCAGTATTTCCATCAATCATTGGCGACAATCCTTACATGATTGCTATCAGCTACAGCAGTTAGATCAGTCTCATCTGGATTTGTTTTTCCAGTGTTTTTAGTTTGACCTATGTTGCTTTGAGGGGGGCTCTCTCTGTACATTTGACCTAATAGAAACAGTGGTTTTTTTTTTAAGTGTAACATGTAAAATAAACCTTCACTACCCTTCATAAGTTGATATATAGTGTCAAATTAGGAGTATTTTTACTACCCTCTCCATGCAGGAGGTATGGAAGATTTCTAAAAAGTGAGGTCCCTGGTAGCTTCAGCACCTAGGTAAGCTTGAGTGTTGCTGAAATTTGAGCCGTCCACTAGCACATTCATGTGTACTGATGTATGCATGTGTAATAACCCATATGCATGATTAACATCCATAATGCAGAACTATAAAAGTGCACCTATAAGATGGGAAGTAAATGGAACAAAGAAAGGGGCTTTACCGAAGCTACAAAGACATTGTTGTTGCTTGTGTCGTAGAGTATAAAAACAAACTGTCCATTGAGATCGGCAACAACCTTGTTGGGAGGAAAAGGGCCCCGATCACGCAGGGTCCTGTAGGCTTCGATGACCAGCATGACGTCAGTGACATTCTTGGCAAGACCATACTCTTGCCTTAATGTAGCCAAATTCTCCAAGTTGCCTTGGAATATGCAAAATATCCCATCACATGCAGCAAATGATCTGCAAAATGAATCCTTGAAAAGTATATATTCAACATAGCGCAACCCAACCATTAATGCTTTAAAAAAAAATCATGTGTATGTATATACATACACAAAGGATACACACATATATGTATGTATGTATATGTAATTGGAGCCGTCCACTAGCATATGTAATCGTGACATACATACATACATACATACATACATATAGACACTGTATACATATATGCGTAAATATACATACATGTATACATATATATGTGTGTGTGTGGAGAGCAAAATTAACACAAGATTACCTCGGTCTAAAGAAGGCTTGCTTGTGATGAGTGTAGGCCATACCACCCACATCTTGCAGAATGAAGTGGAGAGTATGTGGGGTCTCAGACACAAAGGAGTTCAGGATCTGCAAGCCAGGCTTCCTCTCATCTGCTCTCGAGCTTGGGCTGCACAGCTCCTGAGGCCCATTTGCCACCCAGCTTTGAAACACAGCCAGCATTTTTCCTTTGCTTCCCTTTATTTCTTTCTCTCTCTCACCTTCACACAAAAATTCAAAATAAATTTTCAAAGCCCATGCCCAAAATCAGCCTTAATTTTTTGCTTAATTTATATTCCAATACTAAATTCCCATCCTCCTCACGCACACCAACACACATTAAGAAATTAAAAAATAATGAAGAAAATATTTTAAAAAAATAATGAAGAAAATATATCCACTTCAGATACTAAAAATACTAGAGAAAAAAAAAACTCGCTTCAAATTCCCCAAGGAAAAACCTGTAATGTGTGGGGTAGAAACTAAATAATAAAAAGGATGAATGAAAAAATAGTCACTTCCAATATTACTGTCATACAAGAAAGAAACAAGCCTCACTCCAAATTTAGAAAATGCCCCTGTAATATGTGCCTTAAGAAAAAAAAAACATATGCTGTTTATTAAAGGAAAAAATAGAAACTTCAAAATACAGTAATATACTTATATGTTTTGGAAAACTGTAAAATGGAACTCACTTCAAAGATAAATGCATGACTGGGAGGTGTATAAAAGGAAAAAAAAACCCACTTCAATTCTGCGTTATGAAACAAAATAACCCACTTTAAAACCTTAATTACAGTATTTTTTAATGAAAGTTTTCGCATCAACAGTAATTTATGAAAGAAACCCACTTCGAAAACTCTCCCCTTTTTTACTGTAGTAAGAAGGGAAAATACCACAAATTCTGCAAGAAATATTAAATCGGCGTTGATTACTTCAAGAGCTTGGAGCAGGAAAAGAGAGAGCGGAGAATTAGGCCGTGTAGAGACCTGCTTGACGAGTTTTTTACTAGATTATTTATTATAGTCTTGGGCAGTTTTGATCAACAATAATGTTAGCCTGTGGGGAGTGGTACCTTTGACCAGTCTGTTATTGTTTATGAATTCCCCTTTTAAGAAACCATTCTCACCGTTCTATTTTTAGTTTTTCTTTCACGTGGGAAACTCCTTTTTCTAAAACATTTGTTTTTCCCCTTGGTTTAGCAAGAAACCTAGCACTTTTAGCTCTCCTACAATGCTTCCACCTTCCACTCAGGCACTCTATATGCGGATAGCGACGGAACACTAACTGATTCTTGGCTGTCCACAGTTGTTGCAGCACAAAGTAGTGGATCCACGGGGCCATATGCATGCTAAAGCCAGGTTAAGGAACTTGGTGTCTCCTAACAATGCATGTTTCCATGTGAACGTATGTTGCGTACCTCCGCTCTCCAGCCATTTTCTTGTTCCTCTCCATAGTGCCCGAGCAAATGGGCAAGCCCAAAACATATCCTGATGGGTGCGACAGAACGTGGAGACATTGGGGCCCAGTTGACAAGTCTGTCCCTTGTGGGGAGTTTCTAATTGGCCTTTTTAGTAATGAGCTGCTAGATAGCCCCCTCACTCACCTGTTTTTTCTACTAACACCCCAAAAAAAGGGGAACCATGTGAGCAACCCCCCTTGCAATGGGTGTGATGGTCCTAAGAGTACTAGAAAAGTATTATGGTAAAAAGGAGCCAAGGTCCATTAGAGGTAAAAACACGTTCATGGAACTTTGGCATGGTGGTAAGGCATCCAAATGGGATCAGGATTCAATCCCTCCGAATCCACACACACACACACACACACAAAGAAAAGAAACCGTGGCCACGCAACATAGAATATAAAATTCACTCTTCTATTAATAGAAGGTTGCCTCATGATCACAAAAATAAGAGGTAAAACCTCTGTAAGTGGAGGAGCCCTACGGTGGGGTCAAGGTCTCGAGACAATCACCTTTGTGTGATGCACCCCACAGATGACACCCACATATGGCAATCCATAAACCTAAGTGGTACCTTCACAAGCTTTCCATAAACAAACACAATACATCACATGAACACAATATTCCAAATAAATAAACAATATACACCATATTCACATTCGAAGCACATCGCAAGTTCGTCGACGAGACATCATAACTCTCTAGTCGAAACTCCGAGCAAGTTGAGTTCCTCCAACCACAACATATCCTAGTGAGGTCTTCTCCAAATTCTTCCCTTCTTAGGATAATTTCTAACTCTTGATTACATAAGTCAATCCAATCAATTTTACTTAAGGTCTTTTGCATACAAGGAAGGTCATTCTAAGGGTCATTAGACTTCTTCTCTTATTTGGGCCTTATTCTATATAAAAAATTACCAAGGATCTTTTGTTCACTCTGAAGGATCTCCCTTCCTTGAAGGTTTCTTAAAATGTCAAACCTTTAATTCCTTAGTCTCCTTCCTGGGGAATTCACTTTCCATAGAAAGGGGACATCACATGTGTACATGAAACTCATAAAAACCCCCTATTTAAGTTTCTCTAAACAATAAACTATACCCCTTTCTAAGCATATGAGTCCCAATTATGAAATTTAAGCACCCCCTATTTAAGGTTTAAAATTCAAATAGCAGATATTGATGCTATACATGTGACAAGTTGTAGCCCCTATAAGTAGCATGGATATAAGTGCTAGAAGCACAAAGACCTACATGTACTCTCTAAAAATTATTCCATGTGTGGTTAGCTTAAAAGAGTAGTAAACTAATTAGTTTTCAAACTACACCACTGGATCACATATTGTAAACTACAAGAAGAAATCAAACCCCTACTTTCATTCTCCCATGCTCCCTTGTCCCCCCCGGCCACCATAAATCCCCTTCACCCCCTAACTTATAAGCTTAAGCTCCCCCTTCCAAAAACCGCCTCCCTTACACTCACATGATACCATAAGGTATGGCTTGTGAGTCCCTCGAGGTTTCCTTTCTCTTGATATCATCTTTACAACTCGCCTCTATGAATTTAATTATAACTACTCCTTGTTTTTCATATTCTTAACTTTGATCTCATACCTTATTTATCATCAAGATTCATTTTATTTGTTCTCTCTTTAGTTAACTCAAAAATCTCTTCTTAAGTATAACCTTGCACTTGATTAAAAGTACTCACAATTCCCTTGATTTAAGAATTAATTGTTCTCTCTCTAAAAAACACTTCTTGAGAGAGATTTATCTAATCTAACCATATTTAATACAATTTGATTTTTTAGAGGCACTTCTAGCATTTTAACCTAATCTTAATCTTAATCTTACTTACAAAAATCAAATATTTATGAAGATTGATTTGAAGAGTTAATGTACCTTATTTACCAAATAAATTGAATATCTAAAATCAATAGTATTGAGAGATGGTATATCACATGATCCTACCAAGGTGCAAGCTGTCTAGAACCGAAGATAATAAAGGAAGTCAAAGGATTCTTAGGTTTGACAAGTTGTTGTCCTATTTTTATCCCATGATATGCCAAGATTGCTTCTCCTTTTTGATGGCTCAAATAAAGAAAGTAATTTAATAATCTCTGCACATATTTCAAGACCAGAGACCTCTAAGGTCTAGTCTTTACTCCTTTCTTTATTTGACAGGGTGTTGTCCTATTTTTATCCCATGATATGCCAAGATTGCTTCTCCTTTGATGGCTCAAATAAAGAAAGTAATTTAATCATCTCTGCACATATTTCAAGACTAGAGACCTCTAAGGTCTAGTCTTTACTCCTTTCTTTTTAATTTAATGCCTAGACTTTGGTAAAACCTTAGTAAATTGATAAACCCTTTTATTGTCTTGAACCTTAGAAAATTATATGTTGAGACAGTCTTTTCCTAAGCATAGGGTAATTTATCAATTAATTAAATTATGGGTGAAACCTTAGGTCAAATCCATTTTTAGAGAGAGAAAGTTGGTTTAAATGCTCTAAATTAAGATGAGCCCAAATCTAGATTAAGTTGGTTTAAATGCTCTAAATTAAGATGAGCCCAAATCTAGATTAAATGTTAGAATAAATATGAGTAATGGGAATTAAATTAGAAGAATTATAATTAATTTATGAATTTAGGGCTGGCATGCTAGAGAGAGAAAGTAAGTTTAGGATTATAAAGAGAGAAAATAACATTTAGATGGGGAAAGTATCCTAGGTTAATTAGGATTTTAGAATTCTTTTATAAATTTGGTACAAGTTCAACCAAAGAATTATAGAGAGAGAAAACTCTAGAAGGAGAATTCTAGAGAGAGAAAAGGAATCCTATGCAAATGGTATAACAGCTCATCTATCTTGGGAATAGTATACTTATTCTTAATAGTGAGTTGATTCAACCCTCGATAATCAATACACAATCTGAGAGTCCCATCCTTCTTCTTTTGGTAAAGAATTGTCGATACATTGGACGAACAAAGCCTTGCTCCAAAAGTTTCCCTAAGTGTTCCTTGAGCTCAATTTCTTCTGGAACGGCCATTTTATAAAATTATAAGCTCTTTTCGTAGTTGGTTGGGCTTTGGGGATCAACTCTCTCTCATGATCAACCTCATGAGTTGGGGACATTTTAGTCAAATCTTTAGGAAATGTGTGAGTGTACTCACTTAACCATTCAAGTTGCTTCATATCCGACTCTTTGCTTCTAGAATTGAGCTTAAAAACATAAATTTCTTGCTACTTCCTAAATCCCTTTAATAACTTAGATGCCTTTACAAGTTGCAAGGTGGGAGCTCTAGTCACTTTCATTGCACCTTGTTCCCATGAAGATCCATGAAGGAAACGGTCCCTTTATGACATTAAATATCAACATGATTTTGCATGAACCAATCCATCGCAAGAATCCCATTGTACATGGCTAAGAATAAGACTTTGAACTTACATTCATTCAGGTTCCTATTCAAGGAGAGCTGAATTACATTTGTCTCATGGAACATGTGAAAAGAATCTTTCCACTAGCTAATTCCACTTACATTGGTTGACCCTGCTTTTGATCGATTACTAATTTATACAAGAATCTAAGTGAAATAATAATTAAGTGCTACCTAAATCAACCAAAAGCTTAAAATATTTACCTTAAAAATTGGTTAGGTTTTAATTACTAAGAATTGTTGGTTTTTTGACCCTGGTGCTCAACATTGAGGCATGAATTCTACCTCTTTCTTATTCCTCCTGGTCAGCTATTGTTGCTACCACCTCTATGGTCAATTGGGGATGTTTGTGACACCATTGTACTACCTACGGTACGTGGGTGATTCCCACATATTTCACATGCATAGTATATGCATGATTGGTGCTGACTTGTTGTATTTTTGGGCCTAACTATTTGCCTTCGTTGGCAGGCTTATTTGTTTTTGTCACATGATTATTTGCATGTGTGATGCAACTAACATTATTGTTTATTGTGAGTAGGTGTATGGGTGACTAGTATTCGCATGGTTGTAGTGTGTCTCCCGTGGATGATGATCTATGTGCGGCCGGGTAGGTGTATGAGTGACGAGTATTTGCATGGTTGAAGTGTGTCTCCCATTGATGCTAGCGCATGGTCAAACTCTAATCTTGCGGATTGTAGGTGTTTTGGAGAGATTTGAGCCAAGTACTGGTTGTGTCAAGTAGTGCAAAACCAATCTTTGTGAAGCTCTCCATTAGAGCTTAAGTGTGCATTTTTGGGTGTGTTACACATTGGAAAAGCTTGGAGCTATTAGGAAATGTAATTGTGGAATTTATGAGCAAGTATATGTTCAATTTAAACAAGCCTTGAAGCAAGGGTTATGTGCAGAAAATTACAGAGAACTCATAGCGGTACTACACACTATCAAATGCCCATTGATATTGTGCTAAGTCGCACTCATAGATGCTAAACACCATTTTTATTACCTTAGCTAAGTGCATAGGAGCTGGAGCAAGGCACAATAATTAAATTAAAGTGATTGGAACTGACGATAGACAGAAGGAACTAGTGCAGAAAAGAAATGTTGATTGTGTGCATGTTATAGAGACTTGAAGCTGTTTTTAGCAATTGAACACCACTTTGTGAACCTACAAGGAGTGGAGAAGATGGTCATTGCATAGGTTGAGCTTAAGGGAGCTCACAACAAACTATTAAAGTCTCTACAGTAGTAGGCAAGGTAGAGCACTATAGTGAAGTTAACTCGCTCTATCAAGTTGGAGAGAGTTGTTATGGCTCCACCCAAGCCCCCCTTGAAACACATCCAACAAGAGATTACCTGGTGAACCGCAACTGTTGTGAGGATCATTCCAATAGCCGAGCTCGTAACCCTTGAGGTCTCCAAGCTCTACAATTCCTTGAGAAGCAATTCCATCGCATCTCCCACGAGCGTTGTCACACCATCGTGTTACACTACGTGTACTCGTCCCTCCTGTCACCTCACTTCACTCACACACACTCACTAGCATGCATTAGAGAGACAGATTAGCAAGAGGAAGACTCTATTGCAAAATGGGAGAGTCCTTTGTATTATGAGGAATAGAGGGATTAGCAAGAGCAAGACTCTATTGCACAATGGGAGAGTCCTTTGTATTATGAGAAATATTCACTTATATACATGGCCATAAGTATTCACACTCACTTTAATTATGGCCGGCCGGGCACTTTAGGCTCATAAGAGGCCTAATGCTATTACAATTACTACTCTCATAATATATCCATGGATTACATCACTTGGGACTTCATCCTAACTTATTACCACACGCTCTTGAAGGGAGAATCGCCATAAGTATTTCGTCCGACCATTACAAGCACCCATCCAAGTTGTAGATTTGGACACCATTGCTTCATATTTTGAATGTATGACCTTTTGGTGTATCTACCTTGACTCCTTGATGTAAGATAATAGCGGTAACTCTTGTTAACCCTAGGAATGGGTTAACATTCCCCGCTTCCTGACGCTGATCGCGCGTTGAAGACCTTTGTGTGGGGAGAACTGACAATCTCTGTTGATGGCTCTCAGTGGTCATTGTTCCTCAAGAAGGAATATGAAAGGCTAGTTAGTAAATGAAAAGTAGAAATTAGCGAAAATTCCTAATCGGGTGGGAGGCAGGGTTTTTGCGAGTGATTGCATTTTCTATTTTTGTGAGCATTTGTTTTTAAATATTTTTTGCTCACGTTGTTTTTGGCAATCATAAGCAAAGTTACATGTGACTCACGTTAGTCGGGAAACTAAGAGATGTTAATGATGGGGGAGAAGAGAAGGAAGGACCTAAAGGAACATAGACAAAATCATCAGAACGAGATTGTGTTTCTCAGTACCTCATCTGATTCATTGAAGAGACATTCATCATTTGAAGTAATTGGCCTTCTATGATGTCCCTTTTTATGGCAGGATTTTAGTCAAATCTTGTTGAGTGTAGGACCTGTTCCTGCATGCTTCTTCCCATGTGCTTTTTTGTATATTTTAGTGCTCTTATGAAGCAGCTATACATGAAGTACAATAATTGAGTCACATAGATTTTTATTAAGCTACTCTTGTTGAAGTAGCCACTTGTTGGTGAGGCATAAAAGAATTACGTAAACTTGTGAGGCTAAGGATTAGAGATCCATGTGTTGTGAAGACTTGTGTTTGGAGAGTTTTGCAATTTCAAGGAAATTTCCAAGCGATGGGTTGTACCATTGACTGGGCTTTCGCCGACCATGCCCCCCCATCCAAAGATGTACCTAGAAAGTTGTCGATGATAAGGTCTTGGTGCAAATGTCCTCTAGTGCATGAGTATGGATATGGACTCATGGAGCAACTGCTACATTACCTTAGCCAAAAGAATAGTAAGCCATAAGCTTAACAAAAATGTATTGGCTATTGAAGATCATTGTTGGGAGTTGCTTGTGATATTCTACCATTTTTAGGTAGGCCATATGTGAGACTTCCTTGTGATTGTGTGTTTTTTTTTTGGTTACCACCTTGCAAGTAATAGGTTCGTGTGGCTACTCCTCCCTATTTTAGAGAATAGGTTCTTATATCTCTCGCATAGCTTCTACACTAATGCTTCTCATCCAAAGGGGTGAAAAGAGCATTGTGCATTTGTCTTTGATGCGCTCATAAGTCTCCATTGCAGACGTGGGAATTGAATCTTGAATTTGTGGCTCAAGTGTTATCGAGGTGGTAGGTACAACTTCTGGTTGGTTGCTATTGGGTTTTAATGAACACGCAAGTTCTTGTGTATTTATTGAGTGGTTTGCTTGGTGTTTCTTGGGTTTCCATTCTTGTCTAACTTTAGGTGAAGCTGTTGGAGTTGAAGCTGTTGGTGAAGCGTTCCTTCCTTTGTTCAATCTTGGTAGCCACATATGATGGGATCACCATCATAGTATCCTTGTTGTGGAAGCACGTGCATAGGCACCCATCTTTGATGAACATTATAAATTGGTGGGCTGATGCTTTTGGTGTTGAGGTTTCTTTCTTTGTGCAAGCTTAGGGGACTTTTTGATACGATTGGGAATCCAAGCTTTGGTATTTCCTTAGTAGTACCCTTGTGCTTGCAGTTTTCCAGCTTCAGTTTGGCTGAAGCTGGAAAAGTTTTGGACCAGTTTGGCTCCCTTTTTTATTTGGTTTGATCCAGAGAGCAGAGAAAAATATCCTATTATTTTGAGTTTAAAACTCATCCACACATGTGAAATAGGCGCCTCCTTGAAGGGCCCCCTTCTCCTTACCAATGTGTCAAAAATGAATGATTACTTCAAAATATCTCATTTTTTATTAATACTTCATAATTTTTAACTAATAAATCTAGTACTTAGTCAACTCTTCATCTTATGCGGGCATTTACTCATTTTTGGGTATTTTCTTTTATTCTTTGGATTTATCTTATCCCAACACTTGGATTAGTCTTATTGGTCCATAATAGAAACCTTAATCCAAAATTTTCAGAAAATCTTGACCCTTAGGCTAAGGTCTTCTAAATCATTTTTAATTAATTCCAATTGTACCTTGGAAAATCTATTTTGATTTTTTGTTTTAGGGAAACATTTTTTTGATATCTGAAGAATTTATTTATCCAAAAATATCCCAATATTGATTCACCACTCTCTAGAAATTTTTATCTCACTAGGCCAAACAAGAAAAAATAATATTTTCTTGTATTCAGAAACATAGAATGATTACAAGGGATTGAAGTAGAGGGTTAATTGTTATTCAGGCTGAGGAGGAATCTTATATCCTCTCCCACTTGAAAAACACGAGATGTCCTCATCTCGCAAAGTGGGGGTAATCCTTCGCCAACTCTTCTTCTTTCTCCCAGGTGGTGTCTTCTAGAGGGAAGAAGTTCCACTTTACTAATAATTCCCTGAGGACTCTGCTCCTGAGAATCTTCTCCCGAATGTCAAGGATTTCCTCAGATTGGAGTACCATCTAGCCTTGAGTCGGAGAGATCAATTGTTCATCATCAAGTATGTGACTTGGGCTAGGTACATACTTCTTAAGCAAACTGACATGGGGAGGCAGAAGAAGTTTGTAGGCTAGATCACCCACTTTCTTTATGACAGCATACGGTCCACAGTATCTAGGAGAGAGCTTCTTGTACTTCCCTAAGGATAAGGAACTTCTTTTTGGTCGTACTTGAATGAAGACCATATCTCACTCTTCAAACTCTCTCTCTGACCTCTTTTTATTTGCATAATGCTTTTGTCTGTCTTGGGCTACCTTTATGTCTTTACGGATTGATTGCATCTACTGGTCCATGTCATCAAGCATTTGTCTGGACATTTCGAACTCTGATCAATGGGTCAGACCAAGTCAACGGTGTAAGGCAATCTTGTCCATACAACGCTTTGAAAGGACTCATCCCAATGCTCCGATGATAAGAAGCATTGTAAGCAAATTCGACCAGATGCAGATGACTTAACCACTTCTTCGGTTCCCTGCCCCGTAGCATGACCGAAGGATATCTTCTATTACCTGATTCACCCTTTCCGTCTGGCCATCTGTTTTTCGAGGTGATAGGCTGTGCGGAGATCTAAGAAAGTTCCTACTGCTTCAAAGAATGCACTCCAAAATTTCGATGTGAATTTGGGATCTCTGTCACTTACTATCCTCCTGGGTAAACCATGCAATTTGAAGATCTCCTTAAGGAAAACTCTGGCAACATCCATTGCAGATTATGTTTCTTTCACTGGAATCAGATGGGCAACTTTGTTTAGCCTGTCAACTACCACAAAAATGGAGTTGTAACCTGATTGCACTGAAGGTAATCCAGTGACAAAGTCCATACTGATGCATTCCCACTTCATCTGTGGAATGTCTAGAGGCTGCAGTTCCCTGGCATCTTGACTCTCTCTGCCTTGACTCTTTGGCACATTAAGTAATTCTGCACATGTCAAGTACATCCTTTTTGAGTCCTGGCCAGAAGAAGCTTTTCTTCACTGACATATAGGTTTTTATAAACCCTCGATGTCCAGCTATCAGGCTATCATGGGCTTCTCTCAGAATTCTTCCCTTTATTCCCTCATCATTGGGGATACATAGCCGATTATTATAATACATGCATCCTTCATCGAGTTTGTATCCAAGAACTCGACTCATTTCCTGAGGAGTCTTGCTTTCTTGCATCAGAAGGGTAGCAATAGGGGCAAAGAATTTGTCCTGCAAGATTTTCTCCTTTGCTTCATTGATCAATGGATTTGACACCACTGTTATTGTGCAAGCAAGGAGGCTTTTCTGATGAGCGCATCTGCAACCACATTTTCTTTCCCTGGCCGATACTTTATTTCAAAATCAAATTCCTGCAGGGTTTGCATCCATCTCCTTTGACGCATGTTGAGATCCCTTTGGGTGAAGATCCACTTCAGACTTTGATGATCTGTCATCAAGGTGAACCTTTGTCCCAAAAGATAATGTCTCCATAACTTCGGAGCATACATTACTGAGAGTAGTCATGGACAGCATAATTCTCTCATGTGTTCTGAGTTTTCTAGATTCATAGGCCACTGCATGACCTTCCTGCATCAGAGCACTGCCTAAGGCAAACCCACTGGCATCAGTAACTACCTCAAAGGGTTTGGCAAAATCTGGCAATTTAAGGACAGGGTTGGTTTACTAAGGCTGTCTTTAGCTTGTCAAAGGCACTCTAACACATTGCAGTCCACTGAAAAAATGTACTCTTCTTTGAGAAGGTTAGTTAAGGGGATGCTATCTAAGCATACCTAGGTATAAAGATCCTATACCATCCGGTTAACCCTAGGAATCCTCTGACTTCCTTTACTGACTTGGGTTCTGGCCATTCTACGACTGCTTAGATCTTTGCGGGGTCAGGAGAAATCTCATCCTTTGACACTATGAATCCCAAGTATTCCACCTGGTCAACAGAGAAAGAACATTTGCTCTTCTTTGCAAAGAGTTGGTGTTTCCTTAGGATTTCCAAGACCTTGCGCACATGATCTTCATGGTCTACAGCATTCTTTGAGTATACCAAGATATCATCAAAAGAAGACAAGAACAAAATCATCCAAGTATTCTCTGAGAATATCTTGCATAAGACGATTGAATGTTACCGGGGCATTAGTCAATCCAAACGGCATAACTGTGAACTCATAATGCCCATAGCAAGTATTGAATGTTGTCTTTGGGATGTCCTGCTCCTTGATTCTGATCTGGTAGTACTCGGATTTGAGATCTATCTTTGTGTACATTTGGGTCCCACTTAACTGATCCAGAAGTTCATCAATCCTAGGAATAGGATACTTATTCTTAATTGTTAATTGATTCAATCCTCTGTAGTCAATTCAGAGTCTTAACGTTCCATCTTTCTTCTTTTGAAAGAGAACAGGCGCACCCCAAGGTGAGACACTGGGTCTGACGAATCCATGTTCTAATAGTTGTCTTAACTGTTCCTTAAGTTCTATGGCTTCAGAGACTGGCATTTTGTATGCACGCTGGGCTACTTGGCTGAGCTCCGGGGGTTAATTCGATCTCATGATCTCCTTCACGAGATGGGGGCATCTCAGTCAGCTCTTCAGGAAACACATATGCATACTCACTTAACCACTCTGGTTCTTTAGCCTTACATTTTATGTCTACTAGATTTATTTTAATGACATACACAGCTTGCCTCTTTCTGAGCCCTTTTAATAATTTGGAAGCCTTGAGTAATTGTACCACTGGGGATCCAAAAATTCCAATTCCTTGAACTTTACTCCCGTGAAGGTCAAGAAAAGAGATGGTTCCTTTATGACAATGAATGTCAGCCTGATTCTTTTGGAGCCAATCCAATCCATCTTGAATTGCTTACCCTGGTACTCTGCAGGAGTCTAGAGGATTGAGAATTGACGGTTATTCCCCTAATGCTCTATTGGTGCATAGATCTGTCCTTTCTCTTCCTCTACTTCCTCAACTATGGTGACTGCTCTGGCTGCTATACAGTCTGAGGTGGAACTCTCTCTCTTTGGTTATTCCAATTCTGGGAGGGAGTTCGGAGACTGATTTGCATGGAGGCTGCAGGCTGAGCTGGCACTCTTCTTGGGTTACCCTGATTCTGGTGCGAGGGACCCTGATTGGTGGACTTATATGAAAGAGTCGGTCTCTGAACTCTGGGACCCTGGCTTCCTTAGCCCACTGGAGGAGATGGGCAATCCTTGAGTTGGTGTCCAAATCCCTAACATCCGAAGCATTTTTTCTCGCTTCGAAGCTCTTCCCTTTGCATTCTGTGGAGAGCCGAAGTTCCTAAGAATGTACTTCGACGGAAAGGTCTTCCTTCATTTCTGAAGATTCCCGTCTCCACATTCTGATTAGGACCTTGGTGTCTCTTTGGAGGCGGAAAGTTGGAAGAACTTCCCGGTGTCTGAAATCTTTTAAAGGATGAGGGAGCTGGCTTTGGCAGGACTTTCACGATGAAGGCTTTGGCAAAGTCCTTTGCCATTGTGACAGCTTCAGCCATGGACACTGGCTTGGCATTCTTGACCAGTGTGTCCAAGGGTTCGTTCATTCCCCGAATGAACCTGGCCATGAGTTGCTCTTCATCTAGAGGTGGTGAATATTTGAGTAGAAGAGCGAAGGCCTGGTGATATTCCTCGATGGTTTTGCTCCCCTGCTTTAGCTCTAAGAATTTGTTCATTTTGGTTTCCAGAAACCCAGGGGGACAAAATCTCTTCCTCAAATAGGTTTTAAGGTCGTTCCAGGACTGAGTATTCTTGTCCAGACGGTTGGTGTCACAATGGTTCCTCCATGCCACCCTAGCTGTTTCCACTATTTTCAGCCTGGCAAGAGCCATTTTGCTCTGCTCATTGTAGCCTATGACATCAAAATATTCTTCCATAGCTTCTACCCATTTTTGCACAGCCTCGCCCAGGTTCTCCCCTTCTCCTTTGAAGGGTCCTGGTTGAGTTCTATGAAGAGCCTTGCGAACGTCGGGGTCAAGCTCATCATCTTCAGAGAGAGGGTCTAGCTGACGGCCATGGTTTCCTCATCTCATCATTCTAAAAAATGATATATTATTAAATTTTTATGTTGATATCATCCACGAGATCCTAAGACTTAAGGGATTCGAAAAACATTTCTTAAACAAGATAAATGATCTTATTGGAGATCTATGATAACAGATTTTTCTTTATCAGTTCGTCCATAAACAATCACTTATACAACAGGGAATTTTTCTCCAGAAAACATTTCTTTATTTATATAAAAGTTGCAATATGTACATAGAGCAGCTCAGCTCCAAAAATCCAAATCTCCTTCGCGAGAGACGCATAAGACGACGGTACTGGGTCATAGCCATGCCCTAATACAAACGTTCACTTACTGCCAAGGGAGCTATTATCTTCTCCTTAGGAATAAAGTGTTGGAATTAGGGTTGCAGGAAAGCACACAAAGCTTGGAGAAGAAGAAGCAGGAATGCACACAACACACAATGTATTAGATTGTGTCAATGTACAAAAGATAAGTTAGCCCTAGAATGATAGGCGTATTTACAAGCCGGGGGACAAAACTTCCTAAAGAGGGAAAAAGTGCCTCGGCGGTCCTAAGTGTGTTCACACACATCACTTCCTATATATATGGCAACAAATCCCCCCTGGGACTGATGGTGTGAACGAGAGCTGGCACTCATGTATAGGGAAGTGCCATGCCCGAAGTAGATCAGTCCACAAAGGGGAGCAAGCCCAAAGCTTTGCAGAAAGCTTTGAACTTCTCACGAGGAAGCGCCTTTGTGAAAAGATCGGCGAGGTTGTCCTGTGTTGGCACATAGGCCAAGCTGATCTCTCTTGTTGTTGAGAGTCTCTCCCTAACATAGTGATAATGCACCTCAATGTGCTTTATGCGTGTTAAAACCCTAAGATCTCTCTAGATAATTGTTATGCATAAACATGCATAAATCAGGCATAAACTCAACCACCCAACCACCCCTGAGCCCAAGGGATACACACATGAATCATAAATGAAATACATCATACCTCTACCTTGATGTCCCATACCATCAAGAGGTATAAATCCCATCCAATAGCATGTAGCTATAGTGTGAAATGGTAGATGAGTAGATATGGACCTCTACACAAGAGACCATAGCATAAACCTCCAAGCCTCCAAGCCCCCTTGAGTGTGCCCCATGCCCCTATTATATAGGAGGGCCCTCAAGTGACTCTTGACTTTCCATTCCCCATGTGTGACCCTTGGATGCCTGACCCTAACCTTAATCCTTAAGGTTAGTCCTAACCCATGCTCCACTAGAGCTTGTTCCCATGCTCCCATGCTCACAAGCCTAATGTGGGTTAGCCTCCTAGTATATGCACACATAATGTGTATATAACATAGCACACATAATGTACATATAACATACTTCCCCTCTCTCAAAACATTGCACTCTTGCAATGAAAAGAAGGAGAACTGTGCTGAACAATCTCAAACGACTCCCAAGTCGAATCCTCTATTTCCCTATCTTTCCACAATTTTAACCTTAGGGATTAGTCAACTACAAAGTTTCCTTTCCCTGAATTCAAGTACCTTGTCAGGTTCATGTGGAATATAGGATAAATAATCGACTTCAACGAGTTCTTGAGGAGTAACTGTGTTATTCTCACCTCCCAATTTCCCTTTCAACCTATTGATATGAAAGACTGGATGAACTCTAACATGTGGAGGTAGTTTTAAGCTTAAACACAACCGTGCCAATCCGATGTATAACTCGAAAATGGACCACAATATCTAGGAGATAAATTCGAGCATTTTTCCATTGACAAAATCTGAAAATCTTTAGGAACGTTAAAATAAACCAATGCTCCTGGTTCAAAAGACCGAGATGAGCGTCCCCTATCAGCATAAAACCGTGCCCTATCATGAGCACTCCTGATAGAATCCCGAGCTTTGGTCAGCATTTCCTACATATCATGCAAGAAATCCCTCGATGCATCAAGCTCGATGTCCTTAAGACCGACATTAATAGGTGCCCTGGGTTGATACCCATACATACGTATGCATGGACTAAAAACCAATAGCCGTAAATTTAAAACTGTTATAGACAAATTCCGTCATTGGAAGATATTTTTTCCAATATGATGATTTTTCTAGAGACATATGCACGAAGCATATACACTATAATCTGATTTATATACTCTGTTTGCCCATCAGACTACTGCGGATGATCAGAGCAATTCACATTCCAAGTAACTTCCTCGTTGTAAACCTTTCGAAAATAAAGTAGGAAAGCATGACATTATAACAGCAGAAACCAGGGATTCATCGGCGCCCCGACATGCCCACATGTGCATATGGAATAATCGACGTCTCGAGTTACCCATATCAACATAGAGAGTCATCAACGTCTCGATGAGTCACATATGTCCATCCGGAAAACAATCAGGTTGACTATATAAATCACCTAAAGTACGGAACTAGAGAAAGAAATGCCAACAAAGGAAGAATCCAAATTTCCTTATCCGAACACAACAAGATAAACTTGTTTGAACTCTAAAGAAAGAGATTTCAACAAGTGAAAATGCTGATGAGATTACCCTCATCAAAACATGTAGACTATAGAAAAAAATGTTTATCTAGAGAATGCCCACTCTATAACTTCTAGTGAATTTAGAAAATAAGATTGTCTTTGAATGTTGAGGTCAACATGCTAAGTGATGTAAGCAAAGCAACAATCTTGAGCCCAAATTATCCCAGAAGATAATATATGTGAGGGATCACTAGCGTCCCATACCACCATGATACTGTGACACGAAGTTGGGGTTTGGACTTCGGTCACTTCTTAGAATCAAAAATACATTTGAATGAAACCTCACAGCCTCCTCACCTCCCTTTCTCTCCCTAGGTTAAGATAAAGATATACACATCAAAGGTGAGATCATAATTCATGGAAGGAAAGATGAAAGGCTCCGGAGAAGTAAGAATTTCTGCCAGTCTTGCAGCTCCAAACAAGAGGGCGATTCTTTGTTGGAAGAAAATCTTCCGACTCAGGATTATGTGAACGGAAACATACGGGGAATATTGGTAAGGTTCATCCGTTCGAATTGCGCGATTTGGAAGAAACATATTAAAGAAAATAAATATAGCAATCACTTATAAGAGGATAAGACACATGGGGTTTGCCTTTTGATAAGAGATTAGGAGGACTTAATCATGATTAAGAAGAAATAATGGCCAAAAGTCTATAAAAATAGAGACACACAGAGAGTTACAGTTTAAAATCCATATAGGCTGTGCAAGAGAGGAATATATAGATGCGTAGAGCTTGAAGAGATCTTCGCGCCTATATAAAAACTTTCAAAAACGGGCAACCGAGCGAAAAGTTATGAGCATTTTACTACAAGACTATAAAACTGCCAAAATTCTATAAAAACAGAGATACACAGAGAATTACAGTTTTAAATCCATATAGGCTGTGTAAGAGAGGATTATATAGATGCGTAGAGCTTGAAGAGAGCTTCGCGTCTATATAAAAACTTTCAAAAACGGGCAACCGAGCAAAAAATTATGAGCATTTTACTACAAGACTATAAAACTGCCAAAATTCGCCTAAAAATTAGCAACTTTGGGAGAAATTCTGATCATCAATGAAGTAAGGGATTAAGAAATTAGTTACATGAGTGGAAAGAGCATATAAAGAGCTTCCTAGCCATATGATCAATTTAAGAAACCAACACCCGAGTGATGATGAGTAATTACCGGTTGAAATTTGGGTATTGGACCACAAAAACTGCACTTCCCTCTCTTTGCATGAAACCTCAATTTTCACATAGCCTCTTGCCTCTCATCTCCTTCATGATTCAAGCTAGAGGGTAAGGGTTAACATTGCTCAGCGGACAATCGTAAGATTTACCTATGGTCCCCAAAGTCTTTCCACATGCTCATTACCGCTAAAACCATTGGTACCTCCAAAGGAGGGCAGCAATAAGGCAAGGGCTAACTTGAGAAGTCACAGGCCCGCCAAGTTAATAACTCCTTATCCCACTTATCATGAATCATCAAAGAGGTCCAAAATTGGGTTAAGCATGAGGAGCTAATGCTAAATGAGACATTCACATGTAAAGAGAGTGTTGGAATAAGGGTTTGAAGATAAGAGAATGGTAATGACACAAAATGCTCAATTGAGGAGGCTCATTCCTTGATTTGAAAGGGAGAGGAGGGCTCCTTTTATAGGTGGAGAATAACCCTCTCTTCAAATTTTACAAATTACAACATAAAAATCTTCAACCCTTCAGTGACATAAGGGTAGATGTCACCCCCATCAATTGTCCTCTTAGGCTAAGTCTTCTATTGATTATTAAATTGAAGACTTTTTGACTTTGAGAGTGTGATGAGATAATAGCCAAGCCTAAGCGGCATGTAGGTGGAGACCCCACTTATACATGGCGGAATTCTCCTCTTCCATGTAGGCATTCTAGAAGAATCTTTCCCAATTATGCACCAACACACACTCCTCCACATGCCTTCCACACTCCCCAACTTGTAGCCTTATGGTGAATACCATATTAATAATACAATTAAAATCCATGTGAGCATGAAGGCCCACTTTTATTTTTCACATCACTAGCCTATCTACCATACCAAAGTATTTATCAAGCATACTTGTGGCATTTACAATGTGTGCACCTTAAATCAAGTAAAACCATTATATTTGAAGATAGAATGCTGTTATCGGGGTAGCCGCCAAGCCGCCGCATCACCACGCCGTTATTCCATTGTGGGTGCCGCAATCTTCTTGGACAAGCTTCCACCTTATTACCATTGCGAAACCATCAAAATATGCACAAAATTGAAAATGAGAGATATCAATTTTTCATGTCACATCTTCCCCCCCCCCCAGCAGATCCTCCATGCTTGTCTTGGGGGTCTACTGGCCATGGTGCTCGAGGGTAAAATATCTTTAGCCGGTACTCATTGGCACGTCCGGGAACCTCCTGGCCACTTGCATCCTCTAGAAGATAGGTGTTATTTTTGAACTTTTGCTTTATCCTAAAGGGGCCTTCCCAGCGTCGAAGAAGCTTCTTATCTAGCCGTTTCTCCACACGGCCATCATACCTCATGACTAAGCTTCCTTGCTTGAGTTCTGGCTTCTTCTTCTTCCTCGTGAGAGTGTCATGCCTTGCCTTGTGCCGTTGTTGTGCAGCCTCCAAATTTTGAAGCGCCTGAAGTTGCCTCTCATCCAAGGTCTCCAGTTGTACTAGGCATTGGGCATGTGTTTCTTCTTCATTATTCAAGCGTGCAAAAGATATGCGAAGGCTTGTGATTTCCAATTCTATTGGCAAAATAGCCTCCATTCCATAAACTAACTGAAAAGGTGTGAAACCAAGAGAGAGTTTGTGAGTTGTCCTATAGGCCCATAGGACTTCTGGCAAATGCACATCCCACTTTCTCTTCATAGTATCCACTAGCTTAGACAAAGATCCACAAAGCAGTCCATTAGTTTTTTCTACTAAACCATTACATTGGGGATAATAGGGAGTTGACATAGCATGCTTTATTTTTAATTTCTGTACCAAAGCTTCAATCAAGTCATTCCTGAAAGACCTCCCCCCATCCGTAAGGATTTCTAATGGACACCCAAATCGGGCACATATGTATTCCCTGAGAAAGGATGCCACAGCCACTGCTTTATTATTCACCATTGCCTTTGCTTCTGCCCACCTTGTTGCATAATTTGTGGCCACCAATATGCAATACTTCCCATGTGAGGAACGAGGAAGTGGGCCCACAAAATCTAATCCCCACCTTTCAAATGGACCATATGCTGGGATAGGGTTTAAGGGTCCGGGAACCAATTGCTTATGCCCATATGCCTGGCATACTTCACAGCTTCTGCACCACTCATAGACATCTTTGCTGAGTCGAGGCCAATAATACCCTGTGTTAAGGATCCTCCGAGTTGTGCTGGCTGAGGCAAAGTGACCTGAACATTCATGACATAATTCCATAATCCTTTTAGATTCTTCCAGGCTCACTACCCTCCTAAGAATCTTATCCTTACCTTGCTTGTAAAGAACATCCCCTAGAATTGTGTAAGGATGAGCTTTCTTTGTAAGCCTTTATTTCTGTTGAGGATTCAATCTAGGAGGGAAGTATCCTGTATCTAAGTAGTGTTGAACATCTTGGAGCTCAGGCCAACTTGTATCCATTAATGCAAGAGTAGCTACTTTGAAAGAAGCCAAGGTTTTAGTAGCCAATTCATCAGCCTTTTGATTATCCTTCCTGTTAACATGCACAAATTTACAAAACTCAAAAGCTTCTTTCAACTCCATTGCCCTTTTATACAATTCTTGGAGATTAGGACTCCTTGCCTTATATTCTCCTTTCATTTGTCGGATGACCAATTGCGAATCCCCTTTAACCTCTACCTCTTTGATTTCATCTTTTATGCAATCTTCTAATCCCCAAATTAATGCATTGTACTCAGCCACATTATTTGATATAGCCTTTGGAAATTCCCTACCCTTGGCCCATACCTCTTTTCCTTCTGGATCAAATAAAACTATCCCCCCAGCCCCACATTGCCTGGAAGGGCTAAAGGCTCCATCAAAATGCATACTGAAAGCAGTTGGTGGTGTCTCCAAATCTTCATATACTTCTTCCTTTGCTCCTGTTCCTTCTTCCTCTTCCTTCCTTGTAAGCAAATCTGCAAGAGAGGCCCTAGTGGTGTTTTCTATAATAAAAGTGAAAGAGAATTCTTGAAGCTCACAAATCTACTTTGCAAACTTTCCTCCTGCAGGATTGGGTTTGCGGACCAAGAATTGTAAAGAAGGTTGAGATGTGAGGAAGAAAAAAGGGCGAGGTAACAAGTATGACATGAACTTCTTTACTGCAAAAACAAGAGACAAACCACCTTTCTCATTTCACCATACCTCTCCTCGGCATCAGTTAGTTGGCGGCTTGCATAATACACTAGTTGCATACGCCCTTGCTCTCCCTTTTGCAAGAGTATAGCACCCACTAAATGTGATGAGACACTTGGGTTCACATAAAAGTCCTCCCCCCACCTAGGAGGCTGCACAATTGGACTTTGACTCATGCATTCCTTGAGCAAACAAAAAGATTAAATTTGATCGGGCCCCCATTGGAAAGAAACATTCTTCTTTGTCAATAGATTTATAGGATACATCTTCTTAGAGAACATGTCAACAAAGCATTGGTAATACTTTGTTTTACCCAAAATCCTCCTTACCTCCCGTACATTGGTAGGTGGTGGGAGGGCCACAATTGCCTGCACCTTCTCAGGATCCATCTCTATGCCTTCTTCTGAGATAACATGTCCCAAGAGAACCACCTTCCTTCGTGCCAAGCGGTATTTTTCAGGATTAAGACACCCTTTTGCATCATCAATACTTTGCAAGGCCAACCTCAACTTTTCCAAGTGATCCATGCGGCTTGAATAAATGCAAAAATCATCAAGAAAGACCCTTATAAACTTTCGCAAGTAAGGTGCAAATACTTGACTCATGAAGCGTTGAAAAGTTGCTGGTGCATTGGTCAAGCCAAATGGCATCACTCTATAGGCATATACTCCCCAAGGGGTGATAAATGAGGTTTTCCTTTGATCTTCTTCACAAATCCGGATTTGAAAGTATCCAGAGTATCCATCACACACTGAATACAACTCATGACCTGCAACTTGATCCAAAATCTCATCCTGAAAGGGTAGAGGATAATAATCCCTCTTTGTACATGCATTCAGAGGGCGAAAGTCCACACACACACGCCATTTTCCACCCTTTTTGGGAGTGACTACAACTGGGGAAATCCACTCTGAATTCTCTACTGGAAAAATAAATCCAGCTTCAAGCAAATTAGTTACCTCCTTCTTAAGCACCTCCACTTGCACTACTCCCAAACGCCTTAGCCGCTGTACCACTGGCTTACTTTGGGGCTTGAGATCAATCTTGTGCTCTAATAGGGTAACTTGGCATACTTGTGAGTAGCTGTTTGCAAACAGGTTAGGAAATCCATCCAACATTTTTAAGTAATTCTCCCTTTTAGTACTTGCTCATCAAGAAGAAGTTCATTCTGTTGGTGAAGACTAGTGAGGTCCACATCTCCTTTCTTGCACATGGTTGAAGAAGCTTCCCCTTCCAAGGCTCCATTGTCTTCAGCATCCCCTCGATCCCTTCCCAGGGAAAGACCAAATGCAACTCCCTCCACCTCTCCTTCTGTGATGGAATCCTCGGAGCTACCACTTGTCTCTTCTTCATCGGATGACTCTGACTCTGAACTTTCGGAAGTTGAAGGTTCACCTCTTACCACTTTCTTGCGACGACTCTTGATGTTGTAGTGGACCTTCTTATTCTCACCTTGTAGAATAAGATCACCTGTCTCCCACTTTTGAATTGCCTTCACTTGGCAAAGCCATGGCCTACCCAATATCAATGGGTAAGCCCTAGCATCAGGCTTTGTAGGAATGACCTAAAAAGTTGTAGGCACAGAAATACCACATACATCCACTCCCAAATTCCTGACAATTCCTAAGGTTTTCACCCTAGTATTATCAGCAAGTTTGATGCGATAGGGAGAGTTAGTAGAAGACAACTTTAAATCAGCATCTTTCATTATTTTTTCACTCATGACATTGATTGACGCACCTCCATCAATGTATGCATTAGAAATTGTTTGCCCCTCAATGATGACATCAATCACAGGCACATCATCTCCTACATCAATATCCACTTTTTGAACCATAGGAGTCCCATTATCCCTCTTCTTCTTTTTCTTAGATTCCCTTGTGCTAGCTAGCTTACCCCATTCCTTTCTGAGCTTAGGAGAGAGTGCCAAAAGCTGCCCAAATGTGATTTGTGCCATTTTCTCCCTAAGATCTGTCAAGAGGTCATAACTAAGATATCCTTGTCCAAGAGGAAAATCAGATTGTCCAATTTTTCTCCTAGATGACTTCTTCTTCTTCTTATTTTTCTCCTCTTCTTCAGATTTATCTTCTTGTTCTTCTTCCTGACTCCTAGTTTTACGACCCCTTTTTGCCATTAATGGCATCAATGTTTCCTCTTCTTCTTCTTCTAAGCATGTTTCCTCTAAAAGTGCTAAACTTTTATCCTCGCTTTTCCTCAACTTTGGACACTCAGTGCGATAGTGCCCCTTCTCTTGACATTCATAGCATGTGACACTACTTCTATCCCTAGGTTTATCCTCAGCTCGTGGAACCTTAGGTGGCCTTGCATTAACTAAGTGTAACTTCAAATCAGCAAATTCTACCATAAGTTGTGCAATGTTATGATCCAAGGATGGATCTTGTACCTGAGATGTTGAGGCTATCTCTACTCGTGGTAGGGTTGGCACACTTGGAAAAGATTGGAATGTGGACTCAATATGAAGAGTGGCCTCCTTCTTCAAAGCAATACGAAGAGCCTCTTTAAAATTAGTGGGATCTTTGCTAAGAACTTTTTCATGTAAGCGGGGATCCAAAGCCCTGATAAACTTGCTCATCTTAAGGTGCTCCATTTTTGCTAAATAACTCTTTGAATCTTCCATAGAAGGTGAAGAAGAAGAAGCAACAACATGTAAAGCAGCTTGTTGAATAAGGCTTCATACCTCACTGAAAAGGCAGAGACTGACTCTCCTTCCTTTTGGAAAATTTGATCCAATTGCAATAGTAAAGCATTTGGTGACTCCACTGTCCCAAATCTCTCCTTCATTGCTTTGGTCAACCTTTCCCAATCATTCTTGGACTCCTCTAGCAAAGCCTCATGCCAAGTTAAGGCCACACCCTCCAAGAAATCTGGAAGTATTTCTGCCATCTCCTTCATAGACCAACCCGTCAAGCGGCATGCTCGGTTAAACTCTCGGAGATAACTCCCCGGGTCTTCTCCTTCCGATCCATGGAACACCGGAATGTTGAACATCTTATACCAAAAGATGAGTAGCGACGACAAGGAAAATTTACTTTTTTTAAAATAATTTTTCTTTAATCATGCGGGACCTTGAGGTTAAAATAGAATAATTCTAAGTAAAACCTGCCCGTCGTCTCCACCAAAAGATGTGACACGAAGTTGGGTTTTGGACTTCGGTCACTTCTTAGAATCAAAAACACATTTGAATGAAACCTCACAGCCTCCTCACCTCCCTTTCTCTCCCTAGGTTAAGATAAAGATATACACATCAAAGGTGAGATCATAATTCATGGAAGGAAAGATGAAAGGCTCCGGAGAAGTAAGAATTTCTGCCAGTCTTGTAGCTCTAAACAAGAGGGCGATTCTTTGTTGGAAGAAAATCTTCCGACTCAGGATTATGTGAATGGAAACATACGGGGAATATTGGTAAGGTTCATCCGTTCGAATTGGGCGATTTGGATGGAACATATTAAAGAAAATAAATATAGCAATCACTTACAAGAGGATAAGACACATGGGGTTTGCCTTTTGATAAGAGATTAGGAGGAATTAATCATGATTAAAAAGAAATAATAGCCAAAAGTCTATAAAAATAGAGACACACAGAGAGTTACAGTTTTAAATCCATATAGGCTATGCAAGAGAGGATTATATAGATGCATAGATCTTGAAGAGAGCTTCGCGTCTATATAAAAACTTTCAAAAACAGGCAACCGAGCGAAAAGTTATGAGCATTTTACTACAAGACTATAAAACTGCCAAAATTCTATAAAAACAGAGATACACAGAGAATTGCAGTTTTAAATCCATATAGGCTATGCAAGAGAGGATTATATAGATGCGTAGAGCTTGAAGAGAGCTTCGCGTCTATATAAAAACTTTCAAAAATGGGCAACCGAGCAAAAAGTTATGAGCATTTTACTACGAGACTATAAAACTGCCAAAATTCGCCTAAAAATTAGCAACTTTGGGAGAAATTCTGATCATCAATGAAGTAAGGGATTAAGAAATTAGTTACATGAGTGGAAAGAGCATATAAAGAGCTTCCTAGCCATATGATCAATTTAAGAAACCAACACCCGAGTGATGAGTAATTACCGGTTGAAATTTGGGTATTGGACCACAAAAACTGCACTTCCCTCTCTTTGCATGAAACCTCAATTTTCACATAGTCTCTTGCCTCTCATCTCCTTCATGATTCAAGCTAGAGGGTAAGGGTTAACATTGCTCAGCGGACAATCGTAAAGATTTACCTATGGTCCCCAAAGTCTTTCCACATGCTCATTACCGCTAAAACCATTGGTACCTCCAAAGGAGGGCTTGAGAAGTCACAGGCATGCCAAGATAATAACTCCTTATCCCACTTATCATGAATCATCAAAGAGGTCCAAAATTGGGTTAAGCATGAGGAGCTAATGCTAAATGAGACATTCACATGTAAAGAGAGTGTTGGAATAAGGGTTTGAAGATAAGAGAATGGTAATGACACAAAATACTCAATTGAGGAGGCTCATTCCTTGATTTGAAAGGGAGAGGAGGGCTCCTTTTATAGGTGGAGAATCACCCTCTCTTCCATTGTTACAAATTACAACATAAAAATCTTCAACCCTTCAGTGACATAAGGGTAGATGTCACCATCAATTGTCCTCTTAGGCTAAGTCTTCTATTGATTATTAAATTGAAGACTTTTTGACTTTGAGAGTGTGATGAGATAATAGCCAAGCCTAAGCGGCATCATGTAGGTGGAGACCCCACTTACACATGGCGAAATTCTCCTCTTCCATGTAGGCATTCTAGAAGAATCTTTCCCAATTATGCACCTACACACACTCCTCCACATGCCTTCCACACTCCCTGACTTGTAGCCTTATGGTGAATACCATATTAATAATACAATTAAAATCCATGTGAGCATGAAGGCCCACTTTTATTTTTCACATCACTAGCCTATCTACCATACCAAAGTATTTATCAAGCATACTTGTGGCATTTACAATGTGTGCACCCTAAATCAAGTAAAACCATTATATTTGAAGATAGAATGCTGTTATCGGGGTAGCCGCCAAGCCGCCGCATCACCACGCCGTTATTCCATTGTGGACGTCGCAATCTTCTTGGACAAGCTTCCAACTTATTACCATTGCGAAACCATCAAAATATGCACAAAATTGAAAATGAGAGATATCAATTTTTCATGTCACAATACCACCCATACATACCTTAACAATTTGAAACTCCCTAGTATGCCGTCTAGGAAATATGAATAAAAATCCTGTATAAAAGGAATAAGATGGCCTTATCCAGACTTTCACATACTAAAACCTGTCTCTATATACCTGAGACTACATCAAGGAATAACTCCTTTCGAGTACATCATTAGGAAAGAAATTGAATTATTGGCGCCTTTCTAATGATAACTACCCAAAACACAATAAAGTTAGGGTAGAAAAATAACTCACCTAGATACATAAGCAACTAGGTATCCGAGTTGGAATATGTACAAGAGTACAAGGAATATAGTCCAAAATTACGTGCAAAAAACGAAGGTAAATGCTATCTTCAAGGCACATGAAATTATCCAAAAGATCAAAAGATCCTTATAAAACCATGGATAAAAGCATAGAAGCTCCTTAAATCCATGAAAACCATAGTTGATCATAAAAATCAATGCATACCATCTAATGGCCAACTCATCAATCCGGAGTATATGAACGTTGTGTTGTTCAAATAAAACTCCAAAGTAAGAAAGTGAAACACATGTGTGTAACACTCAATAAAAAATCCCTAGACACAAGTGATCTAGGTAAAACCTCATGAGTCCATATAAAACTTGAAAAACATCCAATAAAAATCCATCAAAACAAACCGATTACCTAACCCATGATTGAATTTATCTTAGGCTTAAGAAATTAAGCACAATCCACACTTAAATAAGTACAAAATAAATTATCATGGAAAAATGTCAAAGGTGAAACACACTTTGAACGCAAATTATAGCCATTAAAAGAAATTAAGGAACATGTCCAAAAAGAATAAATAAACAATGATAAAAAATCATGAATACATCATTTAGAATTAATCCAAATATAAATATCCATTAATACGAGGTATAATCGTATTAATAATATACGAATAACCCGCATCTATCTAATGTCAGCACGAGAAAACGTACTTCAACATTAAATAACCCTCGAAAATATTAAATTCTCGAGAAAAAGAATTATCATGATTTTTTCCTAATTTTTTCTAATTTTCTAGGGCCTCAAAAAATGATAATTTTGAACTCCACCAAACCTATCTTATGGCATTCCAAACCTATATTTTTTCAAAAAAAAATTTGCAATTAATTTTGCCAAAATATCATTGACATTTTAAAAAATACCAATTTTTAAGATTTCTAAAAATAATATCTAGAATATTCCTAATTTTTCTCGAGAATCCCATCGTTCACGAAATTTCCAATTCCACCCGATAATTCTCAAATCCAATGAAAATTTTTAATTTTAATGGATTTTTTAATTTTTTGTCAAAAAATATATTTTTAAAGGAATTTGAATGGTCACGGGCGCCTGAATGGACACACCACATGCCAAACACCAACCCCACATTTTTCCAAAATTTAAAATAACCTTTGTCTAATTTTTTACTAATTTTTAAGAAATTTTCAAAAATTTTAAATTACCCCGAACGCATTTAGAATACGAACGGTCAAAAAATTTTGGAATTCTCGAAATAGGGAAAGCCAAAAGTTTTGGAAAAATGAAAAGACAAAAAAAAATCGGAATATGAAAGGTCAAAAGTTTCCAGAATACGAAAGGTCAAAAGTTTTTCTGGAATTCGGAAAGCCAAAAGGTTTCAAGAAAACGGAAAGCCAAAGGTTTTCCGGAAGATGAAAAGCCAAAAAGTTTCAAGAAGAATTTTTTAGAAAATTTTCAGAGAAATTTTTTTTCTCAAATTCTAATTTTTCTCTATTTTTTAGGCTTTTTCAAGCTTTTTTTTGAATCACTTGAGGGCCCTCCTATATAATAGGGGCATGGGGCACACTCAAGTGACTCTTGACTTTCCATTCCCCATGTGTGACCCTTGGATGCCTGACCCTAACCTTAATCCTTAAGGTTAGTCCTAACCCATGCTCCACTAGAGCTTGTCCCATGCTCCCATGCTCACAAGCCTATAATGTGGGTTAGCCTCCTAGTATATGCACACATAATGTGTATATAACATAGCACACATAATGTACATATAACAGTGCGAGCATGAAAAATTGGGTTTCTCGAATTGCCAATGCGCTCTGACTGTCAGTGTAGATAGAGGTGGCTGACTCCTGTCTAACACCCAATTCAGCCATAAGCCGTATGAGCCACACACACTCAACCGTAGCTGTGAAAGCTGCCCTGTACTCAGCTTCACAACTAGAAGTGGCCAGAGTAGGTTGCTTCTTGCTCAACCAAGATATGCATGAGCTACCGAGCATGAAACAAAAACCACTTGTGGACACTCTTGTGTCATAGCAACCAGCCCAATCTGAGTTTGAAAAAGCATGTAAATCTGGCGGCAAACGATCCCCCCTTTGGGATAAAACAACCCAAGATGTATGGTGCCACTCAAGTAGTGAAAGATGCATTTAACTGCCTTCCAATGCTGAGACCCTGGGCTATGCATAAACCTGCTCACCTGTGAGATTGTAAACTGAATGTCCGGCCTCGTAATGCATACATAAATGAGGCAACCAACAGCTGTCTGATAGAGTGTGACATCAAAGTGATCTCCAACATCATGAAGACTCAACTTCAAACTTGTCTCCATTGGAGTAGCAATAGGCGTGCAGTCTTCAAGGCCAAATCTCTGCAACAATGTCTCAATATACTTTGTCTAACACAAAGCAATACCTCCATCGCACTGCTTAAATTGTATCCCCAAATAATGATGCAGATGTCCCAAATCTGACATCTCAAAAGAGGCATTCAAATCAGCCTTAAAATCAGCAATATGACTCTCATTTGGTCCTATGAGCAGCATGTCATCGACATAGAGAGCAATGATTAGATGTACATCATCCACATGTTTAACATACAAAGTGCTTTTTGTTGGACTATTCTGAAAACCATGTGCAGTCAAATATGCATGTATCTTTTCATACCAAGCTCGTGGAGCTTGCTTTAAACCATATAAAGCCTTTTTCAACCTGCACACTTTGTTTTCCTGCTCTCTTTGAACAAAACCACAAGGCTGCGATACATACACCTCCTCATGCAAATCTTCATTCAAGAACGCAGTCTTTATATCCAACTGATGTACATTCCAACCATTATGAGCTGCCAATGCACAAATGCTACGAATGGTAGTCATACGACAAGTGGGAGCAAAGGTCTCATCAAAATCAATGCCCTTTTCTTGAGCATAACCCTTTGCAACAAGTCTAGCCTTATAGCGATCAACACTGCCATCTGGCTTTCGTTTCAACTTAAAAACCCACTTACATCCAATGACCTTTTTATCAATAGGCAAATCACACAAAGACCATGTACCATTCTTCATTATAGCATCATATTCACTTTGCATTGCAGCCAACCAATTTTCTGATTTTTGTGCCTCATCAAATGAAAGAGGTTCTTCCTCACACATACTAGACACAGCCAAAGCATAACAATCCGATGCATAAGAGGCATGCTGAAAACCTGAACCCACCTATAAACAGAGGTAAATTTTGCCCAAAATATAGCCTTCACAAACATGTTTCAATGGTGCCTCAAGAGGGGGCAATGAAGCAACCATATCAAATTTCTGCAAACGCAGCAAACTAGCAAAGTTCAGATGACCAAAACAAGCATGCCATAGTTTTGCATCTGAAACTGCCTTTTCATCAGAAACTGCATTTGCTGAATTTTGCACACTTGTCATAAGAATTGAGCCTATACAGTCCACGAAACAAGGTGCCAGATACAATAATCGTATCACCAGAAGTCAAATCATGAACAGTACATCTGTCATCCACAAATTTGACTACAAGTCCAAGTCTAGCAAGCACAGAGATGACAGACAATAGATTCTTCTTTATCCCTAGCACATACAAAGCATCTGAAAGTGTGAAAGCACTACCATTTGCAACAGTAAGCATAATTTTACCAACGCCCTTCACTGGGTAAGAAACATTATTGGCACATGTGACAGTATTCCCATTAGGGACAGCCTCAAGACAAGTGAACATATCACGATGCGGAGGTAATGTGCTTTGTAGCACCACTGTCAAAATACCATACAGAAACTGCCAAACATGCATCATGTACAGATGGGTCATACTGGCAATACACGCTAAACGCCCATTCTATATCCTCCTGCACAACATTTACAGAATCTGCATTTGTAGAAGCATCCGCTATTGTGGCTGCATTTGACTCTTTCTTCTTTGCCTCTTTAGCCTTTAGCTTAGGGCAATTCTTAATGACATGATCAGTTGCCTTACAATAGTTGCACCTCATTTTTTTCTTGCCTTTATCAAGAGCCTTCTCAGACCTATTGTTGCTACCTGTGGAAGGAGAAGAAGTTGCAGACCTACTAATAGGAGAAGAAACAGTGGAAGGGGCTGCCTTACCACTTCTTCTCTACTAGGTAGCAACAAATGCTTGATCAACTACACACTGCCTAGCCTTGTTTTGCCTGGACTGCACTTCTTGCAAGAGCTTGTTGACTAAAGTATCATACTTGACAACATCAGGTCTGTCCTCAGTAACAAGTCTCCACATGGAAGCAAAAGTCTGATATGACTCAGGTAATGCATCAAGAACAGTCTGCACAAGAGAATGATCAGGAATAATCTCACCTGCAGAAATCAACTGTTCCTTGAGATCTTTAATCTCAACAAGAAAAACATTCATGTCATCATCTTCCTGCATAATCTTCGATTCTAGATCTTTACGCAGGTAAGAGATTTTTGCCTCGTTACGACCTGCATACAAACCAGCTAGAATATCGCAAGCTTGTTTTGCTGTTTTAGCTAAACAAATATGTGGGGTGATGTTACGTTTGATAGAAAGTGCAATCAAGGCATGAGCTTGCGCATCTTTACCATCCCAACGAGCTTGTTCAGATGTGGGTAAAATAGCAGCAAACAGTAGAGCTGTTAGAACTTGCAACATCCTCAACAGATCCTACATCCACAGAACTTGGACATACATCCATACCCTGCACAATGTTCCACACTCCTTTTGCAACCAAAACATGCTGCATCAAGTATGCCCAAAGTGGGTAGTTACTGTCTCCATCCAATTTGTCATCAGCAGACAACATGCGAAATACATCAATTAGCCATGGCCACTGATTGAAACTGATGCAAAAGCTACCTGTAATAAAGCAAAGACTGAACAGAAAACAACTTGTGCTATGTAGCACGGTCCACAATAGAATACATATGCCTGTTTTTTGCAAAAAACTGCATTGTCAAATTTTTTACACAAAATGACGAAAACACCTGTGTAGAACTTGAAATGCAAAAATGGAGCCTGAAACGACCTCAAATGCAATTTCTGAGAACGCAGCACTCTGCGAGCAGATCTGCAGAGTATAGGGACCTGCAAGTGCTCATGAAAGCTCACCTCAATCGAAGAACGTGAGTCGGAGGGTACTAGCGGTGTAGCCCTGGGAGCCGATGCTTGCTCTGATACCAATTGTTGAAATTAGGGTTGTAGGAAAGCACACAAAGCTTGGAGAAGAAGAAGCAAGAATGCACACAACACACAATGTATTAGATTGTGTCAATGTACAAAAGATAAGTTAGCCCTAGAATGATAGGCGTATTTACAAGCCGGGGGAAAAAACCTCCTAAAGAGGGAAAAAGTGCCCCGACGGTCTTAAGCGTGTTCACACACATCACTGCCTATATATATGGTAACATAAAGCGACTAAGGAGTCTGTAGATTTGGCATGAAAGTTTGAAATTTCGAGGCATTGAATGATATAGAATTACACCATGTACCACTTTCAGCTTTATCAGAATCATGGCCAATGAGAGGTTCTACCTCAGCATTGCACGTCGGTCAAGAGGCATGGACTTACTGCCTTGCAAACCACTTATGCTGTCGTCTCTCTACTGGGTCAGGAAAATATAAATCCTCAAAATGGCGTGCGAGTCTGACTCGGCTTATTCGAGTTGCAGTGGAAGAGATGAGATGTTCGAAGGCGAACGCTGTCATATCTTGTGATGACTGGGTGAGGTCAGGAATACCAGATAAGTATGGAACGTCCATCTAAAAAAACCAAATTTTTTGATTAAAATTTCTTTATTAATGAGACTTACAAAATGAAAATACATTATAAAAAAATCTTTTTTTGAGTTTTTTTTTTCAATTTCTGATAAGAATTCGTTTATCCTTATTACCTTTCAACAAAGCTCTACCAGCTGTGAGGTCTCCGCCCCTTCGTGGTGCACCTGCCGGTGACGGAAGCGGTGCCACGGCCTCCCGCGCGGGGCAGGGGTCTACACTCGGGGCCTCACCCGCGGATGTTCGAAACGAAAGGCTAGCCCAAGCGGTCCCTCCGACCGGGCTCGGAAGACTCCCCTCGCTCGGAAGGCACGGGCAATTCCGCCATAGAAAAAATCTTCTAATCGGGGAATTACTCTAACAAGTCAAAGTCTTAACTAGATAACCTGATCTGACCGAGCCTGAAGTAACATAGTCAGATCAAGAGGAGACTTGCACTTGGTCCATGGAATCACCGCTTTTTTTCTCATTTACGAGGCACAGCCGACCGCCGCTGATCCCCTCCCATAGAACAAGGTATTCTCAGGATTTAAACTAATTAACATAACTAATCATATCTAGTTGTTTCTCTGGAATCCCCTGATCTAGCCTCCCATCCGGCCCATGGGTTAGCCGACCACTATATTGGTGGGATTCCTTTATAAAGATTTGGTTGTGTTTTTGCCCGGGTATCGAGGAAAAGAGTTCCCAGGCCCCCTAGCTCGTGATTCATGCAAAAATTAAGGTAGGCATACCACATACACACCCAATATAAAATTACCATTTATAACAGATTCAACTAACTTTTAAACAATCCTTCAATAGAAATCATAATATTTCTTACCATCATTTTTCAAAATTTCAAGTCCATTGTATTACAATAATATCCTCTGGACTCTTTGTTGAAGACCAGCTAGCCAACCAACGAGATTGCCTGTCAGAACCCTCTAGGATCCTCCTTAGGTGTCTTAGCACTTCACTCAGGGACCGCTTCTTCGGTCCTCATCCATTGTACCGGAAAGCACACCATTTTAACCGTACCAGGCTGGTCAAGACCTCGGTAGGCTTTGCCGCAAGCGGCGATGTCCCTTGACGACTCCCCACTGTCACCTGTTTTCCAACGAACCTCCTCTTAGAAAAACATATGCCAAATGTTTCCTGTAGCATTCTGGCGTAAAACAGTCCTTTGAATTAAAAAACAGAGATTCCAATGCAAGTAAAATTCCAATTTGAGATTGGTTCCAAAAACCCTTTTTCCATAATTCCGAATTTCATAATGAGGATCCTTGATCTCTCATCAGGGTAATCTACCCATCATTCAGTCTGATTGTCTAACTAGATTCTTGGTGAGTTTGGTCAGGAGAAACTAGTTTAGTTCCGGTAGTCTATTCTTTGTGATTAGAAACTAGAATTGGTCACAAAGTTTTTACTTGATTCAGATCGAGAGATGGACAAGTAGGTTTAATGTCCGTCCCTCTCGTAGTCTAATCAAATTCATTCGGTTTAGTTCTACAAGGATTCCCTTCAGATAAACATCTAGTTTTGGGTAAATATCCATTTAGTGATTTTACCAATTAAAATATCCAAAGATATTCCTTCTATCACATAATTTCTCAACCTTAATTCATTAGGTAGAATTATGGTGGAAATTCATCTTTTGACACTAAAATTTAATTCAAATCTATCTTTTCTTAATTATCATAAAAATTCTTTCTTTTAACTAAATATCATACCTATTATTATTTTTTTGAATAAACTCGAAATCCCTCTTTTTCTCATTTTAATGAGTGCGATCCAATTATCATGGGAATTCCTCTTTTACCATAAATTAAATCTATTTAAAATTCTTCTTAAAAATTACATAAAAATATCCATTGATTCCATTAAGCTAAAAATTTTACTTTTCTCATTTAAACATTTGAATTCCAATATGGTGGGAATTCCTCTTTTATCATTTTAACTTATCCATGCAAAAAGATAAATTTAACTAAATTTTCTCTTAAAATTTAAATAAAAATCTCCATTAATTCCTTTACACTAGGAATTACACTTTTCTCATTTAAATATTTGAATTCCAATATGGTGGGAATTCCTCTTTCATCATTTAAACTTATCTATACAAAAAGATAAATTTAAATAAAAATCTCCATTAATTCCTTTACACTAGGAATTACACTTTCCTCATTTAAATATTTGAATTCCAATATGGTGGAAATTCCTCTTTCATCATTTAAACTTATCTATACAAAAAGATAAATTTAACTAATTTTTTTCTTAAAATTTAAATAAAAATCTCCATTAATTTCTTTACACTAGGAATTACACTTATCTCATTTAAATATTTGAATTCCAATATGGTGGGAATTCCTCTTTCATCATTTAAACTTATCTATACAAAAAGATAAATTTAACTAAATTTTCTCTTAAAATTTAAATAAAAATCTCCATTAATTCCTTTACACTAGGAATTACACTTTCCTCATTTAAATATTTGAATTCCAATATGGTGGGAATTCCTCTTTCATCATTTAAATTTATCTATGCAAAAAGATAAATTTAACTAAATTTTCTCTTAAAATTTAAATAAAAATCTCCATTAATTCCTTTACACTAGGAATTACACTTTTCTCATTTAAATATTTGAATTCCAATATGGTGGGAATTCCTCTTTCATCATTTAAATTTATCTAAGCAAAAAGATAAATTGAACTAAAATCCTTCTTTAATTTTTAAATAAAATATACATTATTTTAGTATCATAATTTTTCTCTTACTTCATTGGAATATAGGGATTTCCATTGGCATGGGGATTACTCTTTTAACATAAAAATGGATTACTAGAAATTTCTCTTTTTTCTAATTAACTATTTATGCATAAACATAAAAATCAATTTTCCATGATTATAATGAAAATCATTCAATTAATCTAGGATAATCCTAGAATATGGTAGGAAGTCCTCTTTTCATATTATGAATGAAAATGATTTATGTGTTAATTTTTTAAAAATTTTGCCATAGCTCCATTGCTATTACTGATAATTCTCAAATAATTTAAAAGCATAAAGCTTAGTAATATCCCTATGATTAGAATAATCATTAATTGGATCAATATCCAATTATGGACTTGTTTCTTAATTTTTTCATAAATTGCTATTACTGATAATTCTCAAATAATTTGAAAGCATAAAGCTTAGTAATATCCCTATGATTAGAATAACCATTAATTGGATCAATATCCAATTATGGATTTATTTCTTAATTTTTCCATAAATTAAATAGCATAAAAGCATTAAAAAGCCACTTAATTGGCCTCAATTTGACAAGCATAGAAATTACTTTTAGATTAGAGAATTGCTTCATGAGAAGCTTCATTTGAATATAGAATAGGTCATAGGAATGACCATTCTTTGGGGGGGAGAGAGGCATGCTTCAAAAACATTATATTTTAAGCATGAATGAAAATTTATGTGTTTTATCATTACAATTCATTAAAGAACTTCAATTGTATTCAAAAGCCATTCAATTAAATGCTTCTCAAGCTTGAGAGGGGTTGAGAAGAGAAAAAATTTGGAGATTAAAGAAAAAAGACCATAAACCACATTTTACCTCCTAGATTGCTTGATTCTTTGATCAAAGTAGTAGAGGCCCCCAACCAATCAATTGGTTTGGTATGTTGATGAAGTCTCCAAGGAAGATTGAAGAGCGAGAGAATCTCCAATCTCTTCAATTTGTAGAGGGTTTTTAGAGGATAATAGAAAATAAGCTTATCTTAGAGTAATACCGGCATAGTTTAGTTTACAGATGAGAATACAAAAGAATGAGGGTCTATTTATAGGTGAGGGAAGCCACTAACTGAGTCCAACTGAGTTCTAGAATTTTTCAGCTTCAGTTTGGCTGAATTTGGACAAGTTTTGGACCAATTTGGCTCCCTTTTTTATTTGGTTTGATCCAGGAGAGAGGAACCTCCCCAAAAATTCATCTCCTTACGGATGAGGAGCAATCAATTTTTTGAATGTTCTCTCACATTCCAATCTTATCATTTCATCTATTGATTGCATCCTTATATCTCTTAATCTACTTCTCCATGATATGACTATTTAGAATGCATAATGTATTTACCTTTTGCCATAATGCTTCATCCATTCTTCGTTGCCTTCCTTTTCCTTGTGGCACATTAGTGATTAGTCGGTCATCCTCCTCATTACTCCTCAATTATGGCATAGAATGATCTTCTTTAAGAGAGGTGTTTTGAGATATACACAAGAGACTTTTGCATCAACCATCTCTCCACCATGCTTGCTTTTGGTCTTGCTCTTTGTCTCACAAAGTCCTTTAAAGTTTTCATAAACCTTTCAAGGAAAAACATCTATCAAGAATGAACAACACCACAAAGTGTCACTTCATCAAGCAAATGTACCACAAGATGCAATTGGCTAGTCACTATTGTTTTAGGAAAACATCTATCAAGAATGAACAACACCACAAAGTGTCACTTCATCAAGCAAATGTACCACAAGATGCAATTGGCTAGTCAGTATTGTTTTAGGAAAGTTTTCCTCGATCATACACACTTCTTCAATAGCATTGAGATAAGCTATCTCAATAGATGTAGGATCTATCTTCTTTGAGGATATATACCTACATGCATAGTATTCATGTATACTACATGCATATAGTAATCATGTATACTATTTATCATACATAACTTGTGATTGCATGAGGAAACTAAATATTAAATGTAACTTAAATAGTGAATTCAAGAGAAGATTCATACCTCAACAAGCTCCCCATTTTGTAAATACCCTCTCTCACCTTCTTATCTCCACAACCAACTACAACTATTGGAAGAATAAACTGTGCTTTTTGAAAAAAATAAATAAAGTTAGTATAAGAGCATTTAAATTAGGTACCATAAAGAGAAAATGAATAAAAGAATGTTTGAATACCTGTAATATTTTGTGTCAATCATGTATCTTCACACCATATAATTTCTCCTCTTCTTTCTTTTTGGTCTTTATGAAGGCACCATTCAATGAATATATTACTCTCGTTGGTATACGAAAAGAGGTAATCACGCTTTTCACCTTTCTTTGCTCCTTCTTGGTTAATACCCATGGTGCCTTTGGTAGGACCATGTTGCCACTCTCTTCTATAATTGGCCATGCACTTTGAATGCGACCAATGTTTTGCAAGTCATCCCTTGAGCCCTTGGTATCTCTTTTACCAATTACATGGTCCCAAATATTTGTTACCACATTCTTGAAGATGTGCATGGGATCTAAGAGATGATCGACCTTCAACTCACACCAATATGGAAGTCGAAAGAAGAGTGAGTGTCTTGACATCCCATCGGGTGGTGGTGTTGACCGTTTGACAGAAGCTGCAAACTGGTGGGGCCTAAATAATTGGCAGTCAGATGCAAACCAACAGTGACAGCATGCATATGCTCATACATTGTAATCATATGTATTTTCTTGTAATAATCTTGTAACAAAAAGGCCAATGGCAGCGGGACAAGAAAGAGAGTCCTCTTGACTTAATATAATAGGAAGCAGATAGGAGTAAGGACATAGACTGAGTAGAATTGTATAAGTTTGAAAAGCATAGTAATAAGTGTCTGAATATTATTCATTGTATGCTGTCTAAGTGAGCAAGTGAGAGAGTGAGCAACTGTGTTTTCTATGTGTTATCTGATCAGTCTGTGAGTTCTGAACCCATTGGGCTTAGGCATTGACAGATCCATTTTCATTCAATAAAAATGATTGTCTTGTCCATCGGATTGACCACCGACACTTTGGTGATCCTACTGCTGCATTCACTCTCACCACTTTCTCACTAAGGCAACATTCTGGTGCAACACTCCAATAAAGGAGAAGCTATAGCAAGGCAACTTATTGCCAACTCAATGTAACAGCATCTACCCGCCACACCGCAAGCAGCACACCCCTGTTAGTTTGGCAAATGCTTCCCCTCTCCTCCCCAACATCAATCAGAACCAAATGGCTAACCAAGGAGGAAACAACCAAGTACCCCACCTACAAGAGTAAGAAGGTTGAAGACCCCAACACACATGTCACGAAGTTTAATGTTGTGTGGAAGGTGAATCACTCTCCGGATGAAAGAAAGGGGGATCCATGCCAAGCCACATTCGGAGACATACCAATTGAATGGGTGTCCCAATAAGAATTGGACCACTTCCTCACCTTCCAAGACCTGAAGTAGGCATTCCTCAGAAGGTTTCAGACTGTCAAATAACTCTGAACTGTAAGACAAGCTAAAAAGTCTAAAACAGAAGACGTTGCCAGTCAAAGACTATATAGCCAAGTTTTGCTCTCTCCGTGCAAAGCTATCTCTAGCAACAAACAGACCATCGAAAGTAGTTCTTTACCATAGACTGGTTCCTACATGGTAACAAGAAACTGAAGCTGATAGTAGCAGCAACCAACATCAACATCGAAGGGTTTGCAAGACGGGCTTGTGGAAGCATCAAACCAAGCAGAATGGAATATGGTCTTGGAGAAGAAGTCCAAGAAAAATAAAAGTAAGAAGTACGACTCTTCAGAGAGTGACTCTAGAAGCGAGTCGGAATCAAAAGACTCAGAATCTAACGAGGAGACCAAGTGCAGCAAGAAGGGCAAACGCAAGGAATGAACAAAGTAGACGTCCTAGCCAAGAAGGTTACGGAGAAGCTCGCAGTGGGCTCTGGAAAGACCTCTATCTCATCTGACTATAGAACATGTGTTTTCTGCTTGACCTGTAAGAATGAGGAACATCTAAAAGAAGAATGCAAGATGTAGCCGATTTGCGCCATTTGCCAAACCTTCACACACCTGACATCATATTGCAGATATAACGTCAAGGATTGGGAAGGCATATCTATCAATGTAGTAACAACAGTAGCACCCATGGCTGCCACACCAACACCATACAGACCTTACTATGGCCAAGGGAAAGGTGGAGGAAGAGGTGGCACTGGACAGTGAGAAGCCTGGCCACCACAGGTGGCACAACTGTCAGCTCTTTCAGCACCAACAAGAGCTCTAGGAAGGATCAGGATGGGCTAGATACTATAGCATCATCCATCAATGTGATTGAAATCAAGGAGCTGGAAGATGCATAACCAATTGTGGCAGTAATCATCAGGTCCTAAAAGGGAAAGAGAAGCTGATTGTGTTAGACAAACTAATCAGTCAGAAGGAAACCACCATGGAATGGAAGAAGCCAAAACAAGTCAGAGACTTCGTGACAAATGAGGTGCAAGAAGCACATAAGGGAAGTTAGAAGAAAACCCCTCAGATTGGACAAGGTCTAGGGGGAATAGAGGAAAGCCCAGAGGAGAAAAGATTCAAGAAGATAAGCCTTGTAAGGAGTCAAATGAAGAAGTGACGTGAGAAGATACTCCTCGCAAGATGATGGAACAAGGAAAGCATAAGAATCACAAGGTACAGGGGTTAGCTGCTGTGCTGACAAAGTCAAGGGAGCCCACCAGGAAGTCAGCAAAAGAAAGTGTGCTCAAGAGAAATTGGCTTTTATAGTTACAAGCCTTTTCCCACTAGGTTGCCTGACAGTGACCCAAGGCACCTGAAACATAGTTACCTTAATAAAAAACGAAGTCTTAATTAGCTACAAGAGCTATAATGCCAATGACTAGAGATAATCCTCTCAGAAAAATATTTTCCTAGATTTTTGGTTTCAGTGTGCATAAATCTAGAAATGCCCTCTAAGAAGACAGACCACTTCCCTTCACGAGAGGGGGGGTGGGTGGAGAGAGAGAGAGAGAGAGAGAGAGAGAGAGAGAGAGAGAGAGAGAGAGGGGGGGGGAGAGAGAGAAAGAGGAGTGTGTGTGTGTGTGTGTGTGTGTGTAAGAGAGAGAGAGAGAATGAGGTGTGTGCATGTGTGTGTGTGTGTGTGTGTGTGTGTGTGTGTGTGAGAGAGAGAGAGAGAGAGAGAGAGAGAGAGAGATAGAGAGAGAGGGAGAAAGAGAGGAGAGGGATGTGAGAAAGAAAGAAAGGAAGGAAGGAAGTTATATTAACATCTTCAAAAGACCCAAAGAGTTTATGAGACCAAAATGATGTATACATAGTGTCCATGAAATCTCATCTTGGATGAAAGACAAAAAGCTCTCTCTAAACTTCTCTCCTTCGATGTTTATTGTTTACACTCCATAGCTATGTATTTTTCGACCCTTCTCTCCCATGAAATTCAACATGGTATTAGAGCTCCATGTTGATACTGTCTCGAGTGTACATCTGTACTGAGCAAATACATACATGTCTATACAATCTCTAGTAATCAGTACATATATATTGAGAAAATCCATACCTATACGTACTATAGTACAATCATACTACTAAGTGTTGTGCTCTGTTGCCTCACTGTTGAAGCATGCTTGGTCATCATGATGTCACCATGAGCTACCACTAGTCGGCGCCATTCTCTTCGTTGACCAATAGCTTCTCTGTTCACTAGTTGCCCGACCTACTGTACATATACCTTAGCACCTAAATGAACAAAGAAAGAGAAGAAGAGGAAACTTGTGCTTCTGCAAAATATCGTCCCATGTCAATTTGAGGCTTTTTTAAATTTATGAAAATCTTTCCTAATTAGAGCATTAATATTAAATCCCCCATAATTTCTCAAAATTGAGGACATATATCAAGCATTAAAACCCTAATTTCCAAAAACCCTAAAATTTAAAAAATATCTTCTCTACAACTATGAGCTCTCACATGTTCATAGACAAATTTAATGGCCAAGGTTTCCAAACGTGGAAAACAAACATAAAGCTTCATTTCATGAAAGAAAACCTGTCGGGTTTGGGTAAGAGCGCTACCAGTGCAACCTCTTCCTCCAATGATGATGCAACCAATGAAGAATATCCCAAAACACAACAGGATCCATTTAAAGGAGACAGGGCATATGCCATCATTGCTCTTGGCTTGGGTGATGATTATTTGCATCACATTTCTGATCTAGAATCACCAACTGAAGACTCACTCCTTCTCAAAAGCATGCCTCATGAGTATGACAACCTGGTGACCACCTTGAAGAACATTCCCAATCCTACCTTGGAATCATTAGTTCTTAACAGGAATAAGAAAGAAAGAAGCATTGTACATAAGTTCTCCAACGAAGTAATACAAGAAAATACTCCTGCTTGTTGCAAGAGGAGACCCTTCAGTGGGTATTTGGGACCCAATATTGTATCGTCTACATTCTTCTCTCTCTCTCTCTCTCTCTCTCTCTCTCTCTCTCTCTCTCTCTCTCTCTCTCTCTCTCAAGAATGTTACGACTTGGAGGAACAAATAAGAAAAGATGAAGAAAGACGTGAAGAAGCAAGAAGAAAAGACTAAGAAGAAGAAAAATAACGAAGAAATGAGACATGCAGAGAAATAAAGGGATAAGGAAGTCACATGCAAGTATGAGGAAGACCAACACACTGTAGGGAAGAAGCCAACCAAGAGAACCAGAAAATCTTAACTAGGAGGCTATGCAACTCCAACAGCAACACGATGGCACAAAGTTTGGCATCCCTCCCCATGATGGCTCCAAATCTATCGTCCTCCACCACCCCAACCACCACCATCATCCGAACTTCACTGAACTTTAGTAAGTTTGATCATGCTACTGTTAATCACTTTATTCATCAGTTGAAACCACATTTTCCATTAGCAAAATCATAGATCCACAAGGTAAAGTCGATGTGGCAGCACCTCAATTCACTGGGGAAGCTATTACTTGGTGGCAACATTGGTCTCGCCTTCACACAAACCCTTGAACAGGCCAATATCAGTTTGATTGGGCTACTTTTGTGGCTAACCTCAAGGCTCATTTTCTTCCACAGCAGTATATGACCAATCTTTAGGATGAGTTTTACAAACTCACTTAGAGTGGTTCCCCTATTTTGACTTATTTCAACAAGGTCATTACCATGGCCCAACAATTGGGTATATCAAAAGAAGACAAGTTGAAACAATTCATCAGAGGTTTAGACACAAACATTAGGTACCCAGTCCGAGACTTTGAACCTCAGACATATGCACAAGCACTGACCCTCGCCTAGAATCAAGAACTAATGCTGAACGAAGGTAAGCCCAAGCAGGTACAGTCTAGTCCTAAGCCCCAGCACCAATCAGCTACCAAGCTGTCATCCAACCAGTGTAAGGTTGGTCAGATCATCAAAAACCATGAGAACCAAAAGAAAAAAATTCAGGGTCAATCGAGTAATAAGAAAGATTCCACGCTCAAGAAAACACCTAAGAAAAAATATGGGGCATCACGGGAGGTTACCTCCACCCAGATGAGTCAAAATAAGACACAAGTTGAAACCGTTCATTAGAGGTTTGGACACAAACATTAGGTATCGAATCCAAAACTTTGAACCTCAAACTTATGCACAGGCACTGATCCTCGCTCAGAATCAAAAACTGATGCTGAACAGAGGTAAGCCCAAGCATGTATAGTCTAGTCATAAGCCCCATAAGAGCACTCATCTACCTCAATAGTAGTCATCTAACCAGGGTAAGGGGGCTCAAAGCAACAAACACCAGAAAGACCAAAAGAAAAATTCTCAGGGTCAATTGGGTAATAAGAAAGATTCCGTGCCTAAGGAAAAATCTAAGGAGAGCATCATTGGAGGTTACCTCCAGCTGCATGAATAGTCACGAAACAAGGCAGAGAATCATTGCTTCTTCTGCCACACTATGGGACGTGGAAAGAAGGATTGCACTAAGTGTCAGGTCGAAAAGTCTACCAAGACACCCACTTTCACATACTACAGCATCCACATCCACACCTCCACCATTAGCCTCTAATGCCATTTAACTATTACTAGCTTTGAATCTAGTGCAACCAGTGGTATTTGATGACAAGCATGAGGGTGAGGTTGAGGCACAAAAGAAGTCTCTCATCTGTGCCTATGGCATTGTGAAGGGATAGCAATTCATTGTCCTCTTTGACATGGGAAACTCTGAGGGTGCCATCTCTCCACAGTTGGCAAACAAAATGAGTTGTACCTTGGTTCATTATCGTTTAGATGTGGATGGTTTACACCTAGTCTACATACACATATCACTCAGAAAGCTCATCAATTTGAATTTCAAGTTTAGAAGGCAACATTCCAGAGGGATTTTATTGTCTCCCCTCTTTTAGGGTGTGACATATTCCTCGCGATCCAGTGGTTCAAACAATATGCACCCATTCCTGATTGGAGGCACAACACTTTCACTATTGTTGAAGGTTTTCCTAAGCCCATCATGATTCACAGGGATATGAGCATTCCTAGAATACCAATTATTTTCCACATTCAAACCCAATGAGCCATAAGAAAAGGAGCAGAGTGTGCATTAATTTATGTGCGCTCTTAGTCTAATGTTATTAAGATAGTACCTACATTAGAACAAATGATGGATGGTCTCCTATCTCAATACAACAACATTATGTTGTGAGACGACCTTCCTCCTAAGCTCCCAGTAGACCTGAGGACCATCGCATAGAGTTGGTTCCTGGTTCAAAAGTCTCCCAAAAACCGCCTTCACGACCAAGCAAGGCCACTATGAGTTTATGGTGATGCCTTTTGGACTCATCAATGCACCAGCAACGTTCATCAACAAATTGATATCTCGGGTTTTTCAGGATCTCATTGGCAAATGCATCTTCATCTTTTTGGATATCCTTATCTTCTCAAGGACTGCAGAGCAATGAGATGTGGCAAAAGTTCAATGAGTTGTTTATCAATGCCAAGAAGAGTGAGTTTGGAGTACTAGAAATACATAACTGGGATACATCATTAGCTTATCAGGTATTAGCCCTCGACCCTGAAAAGGTACAAGTCATACTCAGTTGGGATATTCCCAAGATAGCCCAGGAAATCCGCTCATTTGTGGGTTTTTCAAGCCTATGGTACACATATGGACAAGTTTTCTGCCTTGGCAGCACCTCTCACGAACTTTCTCAAGGGCGTGAAGACTCGTCTCACTAGAAAGTGTCTGTTTACAGGCAAGACTTTAGAGGCATTTCATGCATTGAATAAAATTGCGTCTGAGTCATCACCAGTCTTGAAGTTGGCATCATGGGATTCTCATGGGATGATCCTTTCGAGGTGATTACCCATGCCAATAACCTAGCCATTGGATCTATTCTACAACAAGATGGTAGGCCAGTGGCTTATTATAGCCAGAACTTAAATGATGCAGAAAAGAATTTATGTGTATGACAAGGAGTTATTGGGGGTGATGACAGCGCTAAGCATTGGAAACATGGAGAGATTTTACAATTAAGATAGATCGTCAAGCACTTAAATGGTTGCAAACCATGCCTAGTGCCCAATGGAGTGATAGATAAGCCAGATGGAGTCAGATCTTCCAACAGTTTGGGGCTCAAATAACCCCATTATCGATGCTCTAAGTCGCAAAGGCATAATTCAAAATTTGCATGAGTCCAATGTGTTTGAACTATAGGGAAAAGTTCTTGAAAGCATGAAGGCACAGTATGTGGATTTAGAAGAATTTGGGACTCAGTATTGGTTGGCCCTCAGTTCAAAACCAAGCCACTATAGTATACAGGATGATTAGTTGCTTTACAAGAACCGCCTATGTGTACTCAAAGAAATATGCCAAGTACTTCTCCATGATGCCCATGATTCTCTTGTTGGAGGTCATAGAGGTATCAACAGTACATTGGAGGAGTCAAAGCATCATTTTATTGGCCCAAAATGTGAAGGGATGTCTACCAACACATCCAAACATGCCGAGTTTGTCAAAAAGTGAAAAGTTCCACATATAAAACAAGTAGGGTTACTTTAGCCTTTGCTACCTATTCCAAAGGGACCTTTTCACGACATCAGTATGGACTTCGTAGGCCCTTTTCCCACATCATCTAGATCTATAAGCACAATGCATGACTATTGTGGATAGATTCAATAAGTTCTACATGCGCATTCCATGCAAGGAAACAGCCCACATCCGAGGACATAGCTCGCTTGTTCATTCAGTTTTGGTACCCCATTGGTAGTTTGCCCACAGACAATTGCATCAGACAGACAGCCGAAGTTCACGTCTCATTTTTGGAGAGCATTGTTTAACAACTTTGGGACTAAGTTACAACTATCCAATGCATTCTATCCACAGACAGATGGCCAAACAAAGATATATAATCAATTGACCTTTAACGTTCTCAAATTAGTGCATTCTATCCACAGACACATGGCAAAACAAAGATATATAATCAATTGGCCTTTAACATTCTTCCGTTGGTACAAGCAATCCTCAATGGTACTCACTCATCCAGTACCGGTCGGGGACGTCATATGAGGCAGCATTTGGTCACTGTTTCTCATCTGTTTTGACGAGATAGGTATCACCATCCCTAAAAGACCAACGAGACTACTAAAACATTTTCGAAAATCATTGAGTCAATTAAGGAGTGCCTTGCCAAAGCTTAGAAAAGCTTATACCCGGCAAGCCAACACATCAAGGGAGCTATCAATTTTAAGGAAGGGAATTGGGTATATCACTGGATCATGAAGCAATGACTGAAGAAAGTGGCCAAGCATTGTCCCAAGATTTTATTCTGTAGTTTCAGCCCCTTTTCCAATCATTCAAAAGTTAAGTGATGTCTCTTTGAAAAAGTTACCAAAAAGGTGAACTATGCACAATGTCTTTAATGTTTCTTAGTTAAAGCCATATGTAGGTCCAACATTGCAAGATGTATCAGAAGAATAGCAACCAGATATGATCGACGAGGTAGAAGTCATAGAGCCAGAATAACGTCTCCTCGACAAATGGAAGCATGGCTCCGGTCAAAGAATCGGACAATTCTATACGAAGTTCAAGCACTGATTAATCCATGAAGCGGTATGGCTAGACGAGTTCTTTCAGAAGTACCCCCAATTACTGGCAGACTACTTAGAAGCCATGAATGGCTAGACAAGATTTCTTCCAAGAGTGCCCCCAATTATTGGCAGACTACTTAGAAGCCATGAACCTATAGCCAAGCTAAGTAGGAGGAAATGTCACGTGCACTATGCCCTGGAATACACAATGACACAATGGCATCATCATCAGTGCAACATTTGTATAGTAATAGTACCTTTCTTGGAAACATTTGTCGTACGCCGTAACCCCATTGTGAGCCCTCAGTCAAGGGACAATCAGGCATGAGCTACATAGGTCAATCTCCGAGGCATAGAGGTCAATCTGGAGTCGGTGCTCTTAACCCACTTGGAGAACCCCATCAGATAAGGAAATGTGGAAGTCAACCTTAGCATAGGTCTTGCATCAGAAGCATTGAGTTATGTACTTCTCTCTATCTCAAAGAGCTTTGTTCTCTCTCTAACCTTCTCTCCTTCACAATTTGTTGCTTACACTCCGTAGCCATGTATTTGACCCTTCATAGTTGGCAACTCTACCATGAAATTCAACAGATCCGATGCAAGGAGGGCATCTAAATCTCTAGAGTGTGTGTGTGTCCGATTCAATGTGACTCCCTTCGAGGGGCCACTATGATATAAGTTCTCCGATCCTTTGTGGTGAACTATGGTGCCTCCTTATACACCCCTCTAGGCTGGAAAAAACTAGTGATGGGTAACCTAAGAGCAGCAGATGGGACGAGGATCTATGAGTAGTGACTCTTTGTTGGCTAAGCTCTAGTAGGAAGAGTCCAAGGCAGCTTTGATCTGGGTACTCCATGATCCAACAAAAGGGTCAAAAGCCATCTCTAAATAGATGGTAAAATCTGCCTTTGATCTCATAATAGACTGGGCACTGGCAGACATGGCGCTCTTTCAACTCAACTCGTCTCACAAAGTCTACATGTCCTGTCTTCTCTGGGTATCCGCCCAGATATGCCAGTCTCTATCTTGGATGATACCCTGAGTTGGCCAATGGCTATCCTCATAGCATCCAACATGAAGACGTCAAGATAACCTGGTCTCTATATGAAACCATCTGATGTGTCTCTCAGGGAATGATCTCCATAGTACTGCATTTTGGTAGGCAATGGGCCTACCGGTGTGATCCATGTGTTGCGTGTGTACAGCCCCATTAGATCGTATCGGATCACCCAATTCATGTCCTCGTATGTAAGCCTAATGTATGGGCAATTTGGATCATACTGAGATGGAGGGAGCTGGTCCATCTGTAGTTCATGTGCCTAAAACCAAGTGAGTAATTTGCCATACCAAGATGAATGTTGGCCCACCCTTACCCTTCCTCATTTATCATCTCTCAAATACTCAAGAACAAGCATCAGGATTCATCCTCAGGAACAAATATCAATGCCCAAACCCACAAGCAGCAAGAGTCCCAAAATTTCCACAGCCCATGCAAAGAATGAGCCCAGGTGAGGACACTCGCGCCTCAGAACTCATCCAACTCCCAATCCACGGAGGTTAGTTCACACTTCATAGGACCATTCCTTAGTTAACACATTTGTACTCGTCACAATTCAACAATACAAACAAATACAATGGACGGTGGGTACTCTTAAGTCAGTCAATTGGGACCCAATCAGGCGTGTACCTGTGTCATCTTCTCTCTTGGCTCTTTAATTTAAGTTCATTGCACTGAAGTACAAAGTCAAGCATGCCCTAATCAGACAGCTTCATCATTAAAACTACTATTTTCGTTGCACTTGACGCAAGAAATTATCTCATTTACGAAAGATATCATTTATCATAAGTGGGTGCACACGCATGCAAACAAGCGCGCGCGCGCGCACACACACCATACACAGTAATATCCGACATTAGTGATATTGGAATTTGCTTTTCTGGAACTCGAAATGGTACTTCTGTGTCCAACTCTTCTCAGGAAAATGAAACAAAAGCCTATATTCTCTAGGAGGAGATACCAAATAAAATGACAATCGAACTGGATTAGGATACGTACATAAGGCATCTTTGATGGCTTATCGTTCCAAACTGCCAATAGCCCAACTAGACCGAAAAAGCCCAATCCACCACACAACCATGCAAGTGCTTCATACTGCATTTGAAGATTGTGTCAAATGATGATTTGGTAAATGACAAAGAAGACGGCTATACCTTCATAAGATACAGATGATTGTGTGCGACTACGTGCATGTGCCCGTGTGGGTGGGTAAGCTGAAAACTTTGAAAGAAACTCCTCCACCAACCAACAGACTCAGAGTGCTCACTGCCGCCATCAGCCAATCCAAGCCTAGATTTGCATTTACTAAGCTGGGCTAAAGATCAGCCCCTCTTCAGCCGTGATGAACACTTTTTTAAAAATAGGAGGAAAGCATTGATTCAGCCTACCAGGCCAACATGCATTGAGGGGCTTATTTAAAGGCTTTCTTCCATCATTCCAACATTCCACAATTGCAAGCTAGCAACTAGGAATTTCAACATCCAGTGTCATCACAAGGCCCAGATAGGAGTTTCTCTTAGCAAGGCCACATCTCCCACAATTTGGGTTATCTCCAAGGAAGTCCCTATATTCCCTTCATTGCAACCATCCCCACATAAAAGAGATTTTGTCCTAGACCTCTGTGAGCAAATGATTGGTGTACCACCTCAATTGCTTTGCCATTCTAAGAAAGCGCATACCCCCATCTTCAGAGGATAGTAAGTGACCGAGATCTCAAATTCACATCGAAATTCTGGATTGCATTCTTTGAAGCAGTAGGAACTTAGCGACTGTAACAATGCATCCTCAAGGATCAAACAAACACAATGCGTCAAGAAGTTCTACCATACTTCAAATGCATTATCCTCCTTGATTAAAAAAGAGGCCACCATAGGCTTCAAACCCCTCACATTGTCCATGTTTATCCATGGCCATGAGCTAAATGAGTACCGTATCATTAAAAAAAAGGTAGCGGTATTAAAGTAAAAATGAACCTCGCCTTCATGCAACAAATAACATGTATGTTGGTAAAACTGGCTGATTTATAGAGGGCACACTACGAAAGGGTTTGAAAATTGATGTGAGTTGGAGCTCCACCCCTACAAATCCCTTCCCCCTCACTTTCCCTTCACTCTACCTGGCTTAATGCCAACGTGCAGCCCCGCCATAACTCCAGGGGCACTTTTATCCCAATGGGCTTTTCCCCCTAGACACCTAGTGTGAATGGACACTTAAACTAGGGCTTTCATTATAAGTTCTACTTGTACTTCATTTCAATAATTATCAATATACGTGCAAGTACTTCTCCCACTCTCCTGCCAGTTGACTTGCTCCTTGTGTGTGTGTGTGTGTGTGTGTGTGTGTGTGTGAGAGCTCACATTGCTGTCCTAACCCTGTCCCTATTCCTCATGTGTGCCAACAATTGGTATCAGAGCCGGGTTTCAGTCTGTTTTAGGGTTTCTGTACACATTCAAGTCAAATCAGTCCATTCAGGGTACATAGCAGCTCATCCCGCCTTTGTCCATCACTAGAAACCCTAATCTTCTCTCCGTTTGTTATGTACAACTTGCTCGTACAGTTGTATGACCAAACCCTAAGTGGTTTTCACCTTCACACGTGATCGCCTTGCTGCCCTGGTTCCAGACTGTACCTGACTGATGTACCAGCTTGCTGTACAACTGAATCAACATCTGTACCTACTGTACCTGCTAAAGGTGCCTTACAGTTCACATACCTTGGATTTTTACAACAGAAATTTGGGGCTGTTCTGATTTGGGGCTCCCATTATCTTCCGACATTGGTCAATTACACACTACACTACTCGAAGCCAACTAATTGCATCTGTAAGTGAAATTTGAGGCTATTTTCATTCTTTTCTTCAGTTCATTGCAACAGGTACAAGCAGCTACAACACTCCTACAGCTTCATGGCAGTTTGTGCATTTTGGGCTTGATAATGCACAGTACTGCATTTTTGGTTGCATACAGAATCTTTTTTAGCCTCTTTGCAATTTGTGCATTTGTATCAATGCACAAAACACAACTGATGTATTCGGTATACTCTCATAGGAGGATAAGTTGGATGGCACCAACTACTTGTGGAGTTTTATGGTCAAGAACTTGCTGGTGGGCAAAAGCCTTTCAGGGTTTGTCAGTGGGTGATGAGCCTAGACTTGTAGACATTGCACCTGCAACTCCTGGTAGGAATGCTCAACAGGCACCAACACCTGTAGTTGCCACTCAAGAACAACGCAAATGGGATGCAAATGATGCTCAGGCTATGGCCTTGATCTCTTTGTCAGCAATGCTCACAACTGCAGATGGTTCAGATCTATGCATTACAGATGTATTGTATGTGCCTGGAACAAAGAAGAATTTGTTGTCAGACTCCTCTTTTGCTAAAAGAGGATATGTTGTGAGCTTTTGAGGATGACAGATGCACAGTGCAAGATAGAGAAAAGAACTATGTTATGTATCATTTGTACTCATATGCAAAGAGAGGGCAGGATGCATGCTTGGCCACTAGTTCTACTTCTGCCATGCAAGAGGCAAAACTATGGCATGCCACATTTGGACATGTAAATTTTGGAAGCTTGATGCTGCTACAAAGGCATCAAAAGGTGTAGTATATGCCACATATAGAGCTGCCACCTCCACATGTATGTGAAGGATACATTTTGGGAAAGATGCACAAAAATGGCTTCCCCAAGGATGGATCAGTAAGGGTTGTCCAGAAATTACAGCTCATACACAGTGATGTGTGTGGTCCCATGAGGACACCATCACTTGGAAAGCATCTATACTTTGTAAAATTCATTGATGACTACTCTAGATTTGCATGGGTTTACCCTTCAACGACAAAATACGAGGTCTTTGTTTTCAGCATTATGTTGCGAAAGCTGAAAATGAGACAGGTTGTAAAGTACAAACCCTCCGCACAGATAGAGCGGGGGGAATATATGTCAAATGCATTCAAGGCATATCTGGTAGAAAAGGGCATAAAGCATTAGTGTACTATGCCATACACACCACAACAAAATGGTGTGGCAGAGAGGAAAAACAGGTCATTGATGGAGATGGCCAAATGCATGGTAAAGTCCAAGAATCTGCCTCATAAATTCTAGATGGAGGCTATTATGTGTGCTACACATGTCTTGAATAGGTGCCCAACAAAAGCATTGAAGACTATCACTCCATATGAGGCTTGGTATGACAGAAGCCCAAGGTTGACTACCTTAGGACTTTCGGTTGCCTTGCATATGCTCATGTGCCTCCACAAATTAGAGGCAAATTGAATGACAAGGCAATCAAATGCATATTTGTGGGCTACAGCACTGGTAGCAAGGGATATTGTCTCTACAATCCATGCAGTCAAAGGATTTTGTAAATTGAATGACAAGGCAATCAAATGCATATTTGTGGGCTACAGCACTGGTAGCAAGGGATATTGTCTCTACAATCCATGCAGTCGAAGGATTTTTTAAAGTAGAGATGTTGTATTTGCTGAAAATTCAGCTTAGCCACTTGCAAAGTTTAGTAGGTAATTTCAAAATGGCCCAAAAAATATGTTTGAGGGACTACTACCATTGGGCATAGAAGGAAGAGCAGACTAGCCACATGAAATGCCTAACGAACAGCATAGGGGTGCTAAAAATCAGCCCATTGTAGATGATGACATTGAACCTCAATCATATTTCATAATCATTGTACAAAGTTCTCCACAGAAAACAGGCCGACAGCCCCAAGAGAGCCCACGACCGGATAAAATCCAGTCGGCCACACAGCAATAAATAGGTGACTCCTGGTCTCGGGGGCAGCAGCAGAATTACAGCCGACAGCAAAAGAAAATAGTCCCCCCCATGTGGTGCAAAACTGGGAAAGGACATAAAAATGGGAAAAATGAAGAAATCTCATATATGGGCGGGCACACCCACAGCACTGGCCCTCACTCCCTAAGGTGTAATATGGTACAGACAAGAGATGACTGCTAACACCCCCTCTCAACTCCTGGATGTCGAACCAACCCTAGTGAGCTGGAGTGCTGACGGAGCATCTGCTGATGTAGAGGCTTCATGAAGAGGTCCGCCGCATTGTCCTCCGTCGAACAATAGATAAGCAAGCTGTCACCAACCAAAATCTTCTCACAAACAAAGTGATATTGTATCTCTATGTGCTTGGTCCGCCGGACGTGGAAGACCGTGTTCCAATCAATAGCTATACAGCTCCGGTTGTCGCACTAGCTGACCATGAGTTCCTTCTGTAGAAACCCAATCTCGCCAAGTAACCTCTGCAGCCACACCACCTTGCAACAGCACAAGAAGCCCGGTACTCTGCCTCAATAGAAGACAAGGCAATAGTTGGCTATTTCTTTTTGCTCCAAGAAATATATCCTAAACCAAGGGTAAAGTCGTAGCCTGATGTAGATCTCCTTGTCTCTGGATCTCCTCCCCAATCAGAGTCACTCCAACCTCAGAGACTGACTTGGTCCTTTGTTCCCTCTCCAGTGTCATAGAAGAGTCCAAGATCCTTCGTACTCTACAGATACCGCAAGATCCGCAATCCTGCGTCCCAATGAGTCTTCAAAGGTGTCTGCATAAATGAGCTCAACAGTCCCACTGGAAAACTCAAGTCCAATCTGGTGTTCAGCACAACCAAATCGATGAGCCAACAAGCTTTCGATACAAAGAGGCATCAACCTGGTCACAAAGATCATGTATTGTAACTTTGGTATTCGGGTCCATCTGAGATGAAATAGGCTTGCAGTTCTCCATCCCAAAGGCCTCCAACAAGTCATGAACATACCGTTGCTAAGAAACAAGGAACCCCCTCTGAGTCTGCCAATTCTTCAATCCAAAAAGAAATGGAGTAAGCCTAAGTCCATAATCTCAAACTCCTTTTGACAAGGAAACCTTTATCATTCACAGCTATATGCTGCACATGACCGCCAGTGAGAATAAGATCATCCACATAGAGGATAATCAAGGTGACCATGCCATGTTCCCGAAAGAGATACAAGTTCGGATTTGCAACTGATCTCTAGAAACCCTTTCTAAGAAAGAAAGAATCAATCTTCTGATTCCAAGCCCTGGGAGCCTCTTTAAGACCATACAAGGCCTTCCGTAACCTGGAAACCATACCTTTTGATCCTCGAACCTCATAGCCTGGAGGTTGCTCAACATACGTCTTCTCCTGTAAGTCACCATTCAAGAACTCAGATTTTACATCCATCTGATACACCGGCCACTACTACTGAGAAGAGGCAAGGGCAAGAACTGTTCGAATCATGGTCATCCTAGCTGTCGCTGGCTGCAAAAGTGTCCTCATAGTCGATGCCAGGTCACTGAGCATAGCCCTTAGCCACGGCCCACAAGTCTAGCCTTGTGCTTATCCACCACCGACCCATCAGGCGTATACTTGGTCTTATAGACCCACTTGACACCAATGACTAACCGTTTTGACGGCCTTGGAATCAACTCCCAAGTTTTATTCTTCTCTATGGCTTCAAGTTCTACTTGCATGCAATGATACGAGACATCACTGTATAGTTTACCTGTAAAATCTCCTCTAATTGACTTTTATCTCCTCTAATTGACTTTTATCACATAAACTATGTGCGATCTTCAAGGTCCATCCTTCATGGTCCACTCAGAGAGATACTCTCTAACACTTGACTCTCGAATGGTGTCCAACAACCACTTTGGTACTCGAATAGAACGCGGAGCCTCCTACTGTTGGGGCTCATCTCCAACCTCGGGCTCAGCCTCTACAGCTGATTGAGGCTGGCTAGCTGGAACAATAGCCTAGGAATCATCCTCATACTCATCTGGTTCTCCAAGAAGTGGTGGTTCCTAAACAATGAAAGTGGGAACATGCTCATCAAAGACAACATCTCTATTGACAACAACCTCGTTCCGCTCTAGGTCATATAACCTGTAGCCTTTGGAAAGAGAGTTATATCCCACAAAAACAAGCTTCTAGGACTTTGAGTCAAGCTTCCTCCTCTGCTTCTTTGGAATGTGAACATAGACATCACTTCCAAAAACACAGAAATGGGAGACATCTGGTTTCCTGCCAAAATAAGCCTCATATGGAGTCATCTTAGGTACAGAAGTCATCGGAGATCAGTTAAGGGTATGGACAGCCGTAGCCATAGCCTCTCCCCAAAGTGGACGAGGAAGATCACGATGCTTCAACATTGTCCTCGCCATCTCCACCACAGTCCAGTTCTTTCGTTCAACTACTCCATTCTATTAAGGCGGCCCTGTATTGGCCAGCTCCCGCTTGATGCCATGCTCCGCACAAAAGCATTAGAAGAAAACTCCCCTCCTTTGTCAGCCCGAACAGTCTTCACCTGCAATCCAGACTCCTTTTCCACCATAACATGCCAATCCTTGAACCGAGCAAAGGCATGCTCTTTCTAGGAAAGAAAATACACCCATGTGAACCTGCTACAATTATCCACAAGCAACATCGTCCTCGCCATCTCCACCACACTCTGGTTCTTTCGTTCAACTACTCCATTCTCTAAAGGCAACCTTGTATTGGCCAGCTCCCGCTTGATGCCATGCTCAGCACAAAACCGCACAAAAGCATTAGAAGAAAACTCCCCTCCTTTATCAACCTGAACAGTCTTCACCTACAATCCAAACTCCTTTTCCACCATAACATGCCAATCCTTGAACTAGCAAAGGCTTGGTCCTTCTGGGAAAGAAAATACACCCATGTGAGCCTACTACAATCATCCACAAGCAACATAAAATACAAGGAGCCTCCCAAAGATGGGGTTTGCATAGGTCCACACAAGTCAGTGTGTACCAACTCCAAAGGTTTCAAAGCCCACCTAGTAGCTTGCTTCGGAAAAGATTCCCTGTGCTGCTTCCCATGAATGCACAAACTACAGTGTCCCTGCTTGCTGCCAACTTCTGGTAAGCCATCCACCATCTGGTCTCGGTGCAGCGCATCCACATTTAAGTGGCCAAAATGGAAATTCCACAAATCACCGAGCTGAGTACCTGTAAGAGAAGAGAGTGCTGAGAGTTTGTAAATCCCATTCTCCACTCCGCCTTCCCAAACAACCTAGCATGTTGCTTTGTCCCGAAGAGCAACAAAATGCTCATCAAACTCCATGCGCATGCAAGTCTTACAAACCTCATGCACAGACAAAAGATGAAAGCCAAGAGATGGGACATAAAGAACTCGGGAGGAATGCTTCCCCCCTCTGCCCATCGAGAATAATCTCCAACCTGTCCTCACTGTGAATCGGGATAGTGGATTTGTCACCGCCGATAGAGATGTGACCTGTCTGCTTCAAAGATCCTGTAACTGTAATAACTCTCGGGAAGGGATCATGTGCCTAGAAGCACCGATGTCAAGAATCCACTCTCGAGTATCCCTAGCGGTGAGACCAATTGCCTCCTTGCTCGACGACGATGAAGCTCCGGTGTCCATAATCTCCAAGTGCACAAAAGCTAGAGTCTTTGCAGCTGCAGCTAAGAAATCAGCACCCTTCTCGGTGCTTCGCTAGGGACACTTTATCCAATAGTGACCCTTCTGGCCACAATGGTTACAGGTCCGCTCGGCCTTCAAAGCATCACACTCAGAGTTGGGCTTCTTCTCAGAAGACTTTGCTAATGAAGACTTCCCTTTTCCCTTCTTGTTGTTGTTGCAGTCTTTCAACCGCTAGCCAGTCAAAGCCTCAGAACCTCCACCCTGTGGAGGATTCGTAAACCACTCTTCTTGATCCAAAACCATCGGCATAAGCTCCTCCCATGTAATGGTGCTAATCCTCCCACTAGTGATCAAAGAAGAATAGAAAGCTGAGTACTGAGGAGTAAGATGAGAGCAAAGTGATGGCCATATGCTCTGAAGATATCTCCTTCCCAGCCTGAAGAACCTCTTGCTGAAGAGCCTAGAGTTTGTTGATGTGCTCTCACATCATCGACGACTTTGCAGGATTCATCTCTCGCTTCTACACTTCCAAGAAAATTCTCTTCATGGGTGATACTTTGTTGTACAAAGAAGCCAAGGTGCTACCAAATCCCTCGGGCCAGTGTCATGTGTTTGATGTGATTGATCACGCAATTAAGGAAGATGAAAGAACAAGCACGGGCATTGACACGATCCCACAATTGTGCCTGAGCCTCCCGCTTTTTCCTAATGGTGGATAGTGAAAGATCCTGCTCCTCAAACTCTGGCCTTGGAACTCCAACCACAATGAAATCAGCCAAATCATAAGACTCCAAGACAGACTCCATCATTACCTTCCAGATGCCATAGTTGGTCCCGTCCAACTGTCGGTCCACCAAGAATGTCGGGAGAGTGGGGATCTTCACATGCTTCTCAGCAATCTTGAGCAAATCTACCATCTCGGGGGTTCACGAGGTCTTGTGAAGGGAGCATGGGTAGGAAAAAAAATGAACAAGAGGCTGCAAATGCTATGCAAGGTGGCTGTCCAGCAATGATGGCCGCCTTCTACCTACTTCTCCACATCCTAAACAGCCCAGAAATTCTCCAATTAGCACTTAAAAATAGCATACCCTCAAGCTCTCACTGTCTCCAAGCTTCAAGCCACCTAGGGCTGCTCTGATACCATGTCGGAATGGGCAGCAGAAATGAGACAAACACCTGTGAGAACAGAAACGCAGAACTGCAGGGGAGAGAAAGCTGTATAAACTCTACTGTATAAACTCTACTATATACAAGAGATCCGGTACAAAATGATGTGGGGGGCAAGGCCCACAATATGGGCTGGGGTAGCACTCTGCCCTGCCTAAAACAGGTCGACGGTCCCAATAGAGCCCACGATTGGATAAAATCCAATCGGCCATGGATAACTCCTGGTTAGCCACAGCAGAACTACAGCCGGACCCCTGGTGGTGCAAAACTAGGAAAGGATAGAAAAATGGAGAAATCTCATATACGGGCGGGCACAGCCAGAGCACTGGCCCTCACTCCCTAAGGTGTAATATACCTTGAGAGAGAAGAGAGAAGAGAGAGAAGATAGATAGTCGACACAGTATTGGGTCCCAATTACCCACTGAAGGGTGTTAGCAGTCATCTCCTGTCTGTACCGGAATCGCATAAACTCACGGGTATAAAGAAGGCTTTGTTGCGCGTTACGACGATCAACCTATTGCATGCTACATAGGTATCAGAGCTGCATGTTGTAACCCGACTTGACTACCCTAAAGCGAGAGCATTCCATGGATGGTAAAACTGCAGTCAAGAAAAACCACCCATGCCTCCACAATGTCAAAAGAGACATCGTCAGAAAGCTACAAAGAAGATATGGAAGGAGAGATCTACAAGGAAGACACAACCACTATAGAAACGCTTCCACAAAGTAATAAAGACTTCATCAAAAACATATTGTTAAGGCAATAGATAGAGGCCAAAGAAGAAGAAGTGGCCAAAGAAAAAAAAAGCTAAAGAAGAGGCTGAAAAGGCCAAAGAAGCAGCTGAAAAGCCAAAAGAGCTCTCGGAATTGGAAAGACTTTTTTCATCATGGAGCAACAACGGCAAAAAGAAGGCGCCAAAAACCCGAAAGAACGACCAGCCAAAGAAGCTCGACATGAGGATGAACGAAGAGCCGAGGATGCTAAACACAGGACTGAAGAGGACCAATGAGTGATGAGCAGACCAAGCTACCCAAGAAAGGCTTGAACGTGACGCTATGCAACTCCAGAACTAGCAGTTGATAGCCGCTATGCAAGCGAATGTGCTGTCTCTTCTCCCTACCCTGGCACACCACGGAGCAAGTTCCTCTACCACCCCAAACACCACCATCATACGTGCACAACCAAACTTTAGTAAGTATGATGGTAAGTGTGATCATGTAGCAGTCATGCAATTCATTCATTAATTTGTAGCATATTTTTGAAAGAAAGAACATCACAGGTTGTAGGCCCAAAGCACAAATTGTAAAAAGCTGGAATCAATTGATTATTGCTGAAAATGGGTGCACGAGGGAAGCCCGTTGGTGCTTACAAGCATAAGAGACTGTTGCTACAACCATTGACCTCTAGCAGATATGCAAGAATGAGATGAACAGTGAGGGGAAGGGTGAGAACCTTTATATATCCCTCTAGAGAGCCAGCTGTCTAGTATCATGCAGTAGAGTTATGCGTAATGAAGGATCCTGTCACACAAAGTCTCACACGCCTTCTTTATCTTGAGTTTCGTGAGTCTTTAGCAATCCACTTTTAGCACTTCAAACCTTAAGAGAGAGAGAGAGAGAGAGAGAGAGAGAGAGAGAGAGAGAGAGAGAGAGAGAGAGAGAGAACTGTACACCGTATTGGGTCCCAAATTACCCACTGAAGGGCCCCCTCCTATTACTAGGAGTATTTGCTTTATTATCTTTGAAGAGAATGACTGAGACTTTGGACTGTAGATAAGCCAAACACAAGATCTCTGAAAGACCAAGAGTCGGACTAAACTATACACGGCTGTAGAAGCACCAATGATGACCGATCTCAAGCCTATGAACTCTTCCAATTCCAATGGAATGTAGGAAGGTTGCAAATCTAAGGCTAAGAGAAGGGGCTGATTGGGACTATTCTAGGCTATGAATGTATGCTGAAAATGCTTGTATGAATGCGTTTTACATTCAACGGAAGGGCTGTAGCAAAACGATGAATGTATGAATGCTGAAAACTGTGTATATGCTGAAAAGAGTTCTGAAGTGGATGAATGCTAAGTGGCTGAATGCTGAGTA